>NW_015505182.1:28353-69536 GCF_001515645.1 Sinocyclocheilus grahami
CAAAATGGGAATCAGTACCTCCCCATGGTTTATCAAAGGAAGCGTAAAATACAAATGGAAGGTGAAAACAGCGAGAGAAAGTGAGAAAGAGCTGTGAGAGATATGTATCGCTGGCTGAAGTGGATTCAGCGGCGAGATAGGGAAAGCGAACAAACCTTTCAGATGGAAATGAGGGCACACCATACAAACCAAGGCCAAGCACAGCCTGTGCATCGTCACCATGGCAATCCACTGTGAAACAGAGAGGGACCTGTGAAATAGGACCACAAAGAATCTCAGAGGGCCGGTCACATCGTTTAAAAACTCAAGTTATTTTTCTTATTCAAAAGCTTGAGGCACTGTAGGAGTCATGGAGCTGCAGTACTGAATAATCAAGGAAACTAAATTAACTCTGTATATGTAGTTTAGAAATGGCTGCAAATAATTTTCCTCCTTGTTGTTTATTAGGTTGCAAGCCACATAAAAGCAACCTGTCATTTCAAGACACATCAAATAATGCCCAGCACTTTTTTCCCTGTGAACTCATGCATTGAGAGAGACTGGAGGTAAAACTCTGAATAGACAGCATCTCCGCTGCCTTAATGCATTGCATTTCCCATTCTTTCTGTCTTACCCTCTTTCTCCTGTTCTGCAATGTCCCACTGAGTTCAGTGACCCTAAAGAGAAATCAATATGCTTTCTTGTCATGCCACTGAAGCCATCTCCTCTGGTGCTGTTTCTCTCCCCTTCTGTTTTCCTTCTTGACACACTTGATGTGCTTTCCCTGTAGTTACAAAAAAGAAGACCAAAAAACATGAGGGAAATGGAAGGCTTGCGTCTCCCTTGTACTTGTGCTACGCTTCATCCTGGGAATAAAATGCACCCTTTTACTTTTACCCTTTTGCATTATTACATAAGTGATACATTGCTAAAATTGAGTTGTTTGTATGCATTTCTGGTAATTTACTTATTTACCTTATAAAAAACAGGAATATTAGCTGAAATGACCAAGATTACCTCACTTAAATTCTGACAATTTACTAGTTTATTTTTTCTGCAGAACACACAGTAAGCTAAATTAGTTACAGCACTCTGTTGTGACATTAATCTGGCTTTTGTCAGTATCACTGATTTATTTAGCTGTTATACATTTCAATAAATAATACATGCAACATGAAAATGATTTGACCAAACACCATGATACAAGAGATATTAAATCTTACAGTATTATTAAATGGTCCATTAAAGACATGGGAGTGAAAACTGGACTGATTTACGGCTTGAGTCAGAACACTACTCGCAGTCAAAATAAAGAAATGTGCGATCACAAAAGAAAATCTTTCACGTGAAGAGACATCATAATTATTCATTTGATTATAACAATGATGTTAATATTCACTCACCACCATGCAGCATTTTCCCATATGTTAAGAAGTGGAGCACGCAAGTAGAGTGGCATCTTTTCCTGAGAATTTTGGCTGTATTCAAATTGCGCTGCAGTTAATTTCCAGCTCACTGTTTGACTTCTGAATGTGAGACAAATAGGAGAAAGAAAGTTTGTGCAATTCTGTAGTTCAAAAGACTGTCAACAATGGCATGCGAATGGCTGAGAGCATAAACATACAGCACACAGTGGAGATCCCAGGGGTTGTCAAAGCTTGACTTCAAAAAGGCGAACCATGGAAAGTGAGAATCTCTGGGAACAAAGTGAATGCTACAGCCTCTATGTGGAGAAGGTTCGGGTATACTGTCATTCAAGGTAAAGTGACAGAGATATGTTTGCAGTGGTTGCAGACATGAACCGCTCAAATGGTTGAGATTTGGTACTGCTCTCTTGGAGACAGTGTGAATAATTCAAAGCCTCTGGGGATGCCAATCCACAAGAGGAGCTCGGGGGGAAGTCACTGTACTGCTCCACCTGCTAAGTCTACAGGTAACACAACAGGGCAAAGCATCTTGAAAACACTCAAATCTTCGGCACTGAGAGTGTACAGATTTTTAATATACTCTGAAAAAGCATGGATGCTCCAAAGAATTTTAATGAAAAATACCACTGAACCGTGAATACAAACAGTGTTGTCCAAAGTCTGAACCTATATATACCCCTAAAAATAAGCCAAATTTAGGATCTGGGAAAAATAAACATTATAACATAAAAAATAAGGAATATTTAATACACACAGGTCCTCTCAAATCATGACACGATCATCACATCACACAAAATGCTGTGTGACAATTTGGCAAAAAGAACACACCTCTATCTAATACATCCAAAAGAGCTAAACTGGTGCGAAAGAAAGTCGTGCTATATAGGTCGAATTTTCTGCTGTGCTCCGCTGTGCTCATCTGAAAATCAAAAGCTCAGAATACCAAGGGAATGACCTGTGTCAAAGAGGCAAAGAATTAAATCATCAAAATGGAAGCAGCAGCCAGCTACACTGTACTGACAACAGCTTTGTTAGAATAAGTGCATGGCAGCCCATTTTTCCCTTGAGCCACAGGTTGGATTCCTGCTGGACATGTTCCATCTGATGAAAGGCTGATCTTTGTCCCACAGAACACTGATTGAGTGTGCTATGTGTGCTTGGTTCTTGAGTCTGATTCACCTTCAACGCTACAGTCATTACAGTCAAGCACAGGAGAGAGCAGCCGTCCACTAATTGGTTTGATTCATGCAAAAGGCACTTGCGAGGTGATCTGAGTTGAGCTAACACATTTTGAATGTCTTAAAATCAGACAGAGTGTAATAATTTACGTCCTTTGTGAAGATGGTAAATGAAAAAAATGACAGCAGACTCCTCAAGGGGCTTTCTGAGAAAAAAAAAATCACCATAAACTGTCAACTACATAAAAATAGGATTGCTAAAATTGAGCTGTTTTTTTCATGTCAAGCCAATAGTAGTTAAGCAAGTTTGTCATGCAGACTATAGCAGGTGCTAGAAGCAGAAAGCAAGCTATCGCCTGAAGTTAGGCACAATTAATTAGTGACAGAATTATACATACACATGTGTATTTATGCTTCCAATACCTGTCTGGTGATTCAGATCGCCTGAGGGGGAAAAAACATTCCAGAAATCATCAACAGCCTTGCTCTTGGATGAGCCATTTATGTTTGTGAAAACAGCCACATGCTGAATTTCACCTGGCAAAGCATCACTTGTTGTGACAAAGGTAGTCAAATCAGTCAGATATTACTGTAATGCAACCATAAAATCTTAGTTTAATGCATAGTACTGGAAATTCTTCAGTATTTTGATACTGTTTTCAAAATTGTTCCCCAATATGTCCCTCTAAATCACAAGGGTATTTTAATTTCACCTTGAGTATCTACATAACCCCAATTAAAACCAAAAGAGCTGTTAAAGTTCTGGCTTGATTTTAAATTAATTAATGTTAAATAAGAAACTTTTCCAAGAGGCTAATTAGTTCTCTTAATGGTCAAATTAAATAATTAGAGTGAACAATAGGGAATATTACAGAGAAGAAATTTTAAAAGTAGTCCTTGAGTTTAGAAATTAGTGTTTGAAAGCACGTGGAGGTCAGTTGGAGTCTCGCTGCCAGTTTTTGGATCATTTGAAATGGAAAGTGTAAGACAGTCTGACTCCAGGCAAGAACTGAAAGGAAGGATGGCTAAAATGGGAAGGATTAGATTAAACCTCCAGAGGTGATTCGTGGGCTTAATTCTTCTCTAAATTCTTAAAGTTTACAATTTGTGTGGTGCAGGAGAGGTAGATCTCTCTAATGAGGTTGGCACTGGTAGTCAAGGGTTGGCGTTTGGAATGCCGTTTGGTTCCAGACGTGGGCGCGTCATTTGTACGTATCTGAGATCAAAGCACATGTATGTGCTGACAGTGTTCTCAAAGCATCTTAATTAAGGCAGTGATGCACGCTGGGACTCCTCATAATTCACGCCAACGCAAAATTCCCTTGGATGAGAAAAAAAAGGAAAAAAAACAATGAGGAGTTCTCTCAGGTTTGCCAGATCCAGATTCAGAAGGAGCTGAAACAACGTTCCTCATCTGAGAGATAACTTCTAAAAAGACAAAAACAAACAAAGAACAGCTTTTTAAACATGGAAAGCATTAGCAAAGATTGTCTCGGGACGTGATCCCGTATGATCCATCAAAACTGTGAAATCTTTGAAACATGAGATGTGCTTGGCTAGATATTGCTGTAGTGACTGCTGGTTCATTACAAATGACTTGAGGAGGAAAAGGAAGTGAGAACCCTTTTATTGACGCACATGTCTGTTGGGGGTCACCAAAGGTTCTCAACTAAATGGATCTTCCGCTGCAATTTCTGGTGGGAGAGAAAAATTGTTCTTATCTTTTCCAAACTGCTCACCGTTGCTCGCTAGTCAGGCAGTTTCCTCATGACTTTTGACTGGTGAAAAGTTTTCCAAGCAAAAATAATCTCTGTCCAGAGACAGTAGCATCAAAAGACGAAGATTTTTCTGCAGACATATTTGTGAAGCCGCCCTCAACCAATTCTAGCTGAGCTTCCAGTGTCAACACGTATTTACATCACTTTCTTTACCAAACAGAGTGTGAATAGTGAGGGAAGTCTTCAAACAGCCAGACCGACTGATGGATGAGAAGAGAAATGCGTTCGTCAAAAACATCCTTGCACTTTTCCAAACCTTAAAGTAATTCTGAAGCCCCTTTCTGGTTCAAAACTCTTTTGCTTTATGCTGTCATTGTGTCAATCATTCTTTCCTAGGAAGCTTTGTAATAACTTCCTGTTGGATCAAAAAGAGCAGCATCAGAGAGCTGTATGACTGCAATCTGCACTGAGCTCAGCTCCACTGCTCATGATAACAATAGAAAGCAAGAATGAGGATTTGCAAATGTGTCAGATGCGTCTGTTAAAAGTATCAACTCCTAATCTTTTCTGCTGCTCATTTTGCAACATTCTCCAGTTTTCGGCTAATCCTCCCAATATTACACATTTCTGGATTTCGATAAATGCCAAAAAATGTTTTTTTTTATGTTTAATTTTTTTAAATGCAATCCATCCTTTCCATTTTTTGTATTTATTTACTGTGCATTTAAGAGTCTTTAACCGCGTTTGTCTTGCCTTTGTACTATTAACACATGCATTTTAGTTACTGCAAACAAGCACTGCACTACCATCACAAATGAGTATGACAATTAAACTCTGTACTTTGAAGGCCTGAAGTACCTGTCAAATTATGCCCAAACCTGCCAGAAGAACATTAAACCATGTTCCATGAAATGAAATAACAGTTTTTCTGATAAATTATGCAAATGTAATTAAACATACATGTAATTTTGGAGTTTTCTTTCCTGTGTTGACGTATTCTTATTGGAAAAGGATGTTACAAAACAAAACAAAACAAAGGGCATTGCTTACAATAAAGTTTTTTTGGTCCAGACACTCCCAGTGGGCTGCAGGTAGGTCCTTGGTCAGCTTTGAAAAAAAATCATAAAATGTATTTTAAAAATAAGGAAAAAAGCAAATACATATGTATTTTATTAAATGCTTAAATGTAGCTTCAGGAATGGGGTCCTTTGCAAGGGGACCATCATATTGTCAATCTAGAGGGTATCTGACACAAATCTGTGTAGTGCAGGACTCAATTTTCCAAAAAGAGAAAAAGTTTACATTTTAACATGTACAGTATATGCTAAAAGGGAATTCTGCACACTAGCTCGTACATACATGGGTTCAAAGGTAGAACACATGGACTAACCAAACAAACTAATTTTGATTTAACTTCTGCTTTAATGTCAAAAACAAAACAAAAAAACAAGAACATTTGGCAAATGTGAAAGTGCCTGAGCTCTGTCATGTGGCCAACCACCCTTATTACTAAAGTACATCCAGAAACATTTTCACTCCTGATCTAGTTCCAGGGATTTGTTTTAACCCCACACATTCAATAATGATTAGAGGGCAAAGGTAGATAGGGCAGAAGAGAGATAAAGAAAAAGAAAGAGACTAAGACAGCCATTCTGAAGTAAAAGGAGGGATTATCAATGTAAGACCTTTAAAAAGTGAGATTGAGGATTATTTCACCTTGGAATGCATAATTCATGTGGTCCTGAATCCTCAGTGAGTGTTAGTGGCTTTCTCCACATTTCTTCTATATTATCTCTCATTCTGTTCTTTCGCTCCTTCTGGACTGGTGATTTTTCCCCTAGTGTTAAAGAAGGCTGCTTTATCTGCTTGTCTGCAAAGAACAGTTTAATGTCTGCTGAGCTTGAATTCCCCCTATACTGCCCATCAGCTTATATCTTAAAACTTCTACAAACTTTACAGTTCTTGTTTCACTGCACTAGCTTCTTGATTCTGTAAAATATTTTACAGCATTTTTAATTTGCACTTTCCTGTACAGATCAAAGCAGAAGGTTTCATGTATATCAAAAATCCTCATGGCCAAATGAAAATATTGCAACATCAAATGTTCTTTTATTTCTTAAGGAAATGCAGAGGAAAAAACAGAATGTCGACCTGTTACAAAGGGGGCCCACTAAGCTCATCTATAGCAAACTTTTTGATGGCACGGTCCCCAGGATGATTTCCTTGCAAGGAAAATCTTATTCTAAAATATAAAGGCAGTCATACATTTCCATAAAAAGACCCATTAAATATCATAGATATGTCTATATTATAAATATTATCTGATATTTTCTTTACTATAACACTATCTTTTCTCTACCCATCGTTTGTCTATATCATGGTAGCCTATATTTATTTCTACCTGGTAAAGCAGAGTCACGTGCCTTTTTAAATGGAATCTTTATGTTTAGCATAAACAGATTGATAATATGATGCAAACTGTCCGTCATCTTCCCAGTATCCTGCCTATCTCATCAATTTTGCTTCTAAATAATTAAACAGTTGGTGTCAGCACTTTTCTCTTGTTTCCCTGTGACATTTCCTGACATCCTGGCATTCTAAAGCTGGAGATATCCCAGTGAGACTGCTAACTGCTCACCATAGCATTAGCTTCAAGAGGAATCTTATGCAGGTTCCTGTCCAACATTTCACTTGTAATCTACAAGTAATGCATTACAGTAACGGATTACTTTTTGCTGTAACGCAGTAGTGTAAGGCATTATTAATCAATTTTCAGTAATATTTTACTCAGTACATGTTCTATAATGCTTGCATTACAACACACATTTATCAAAAACGCCAAATAAGTTCTGTTTCCTGTTCGTGGTCAGTCAATAGTTTGTAAATACACCACTTGGCGTGGTGTCCAAGTTTGTAAATAAAGACTAAACGACAGCTTCTGATGTATTTGTTTAGCGATTTATTTCATTCATCTCCCTCTCGCTGGTGGAAGTTTGTATTGTGTGATGTAATCCAATGTAATCCAGTGAAGGTGTGTTTAGGGCGGGTTTTACAGGAGTGCCACGAGGCTACTGGCCCGACAGTGGAAAC
The DNA here is from genome assembly GCF_001515645.1 of Sinocyclocheilus grahami. Classification (NCBI taxonomy): domain Eukaryota; kingdom Metazoa; phylum Chordata; class Actinopteri; order Cypriniformes; family Cyprinidae; genus Sinocyclocheilus; species Sinocyclocheilus grahami. Next base: position 35,746 of record NW_015505182.1, read on the forward strand.
GCGGCATGATTTCGGCCTCTGTGCTCGAGGTCCGAGGCTATTAGCCGCGCCCGGCTCGCACTGGCCAGTGGAAAAGCGGCTAATGGGTGAAGATGGCAGAAGACTGTACATTCGCATGATGGACGTAATGCGCATCTTGTCAAGGCATTAGAGTTTACATATAGTCCTGTTGAGTCTAATATGAATAGACCCAAGCTATTCACAGATATTGCCAGATAATCACTTTACCGCTACCATACTTTTAACAGACTTGGATCGTTTGTGATGCTGGCTGTCATCCTTTCTTGCATTGTCTTGATTTTAGAATGTTAAGTTCTACGTCTGTAGTTATTTTGGTGAAAGTAACTCAGGATATAAAAAGTAATACAGGAGTCATGTAATGCATTAGCCTACAATTCTGAGACAGTAATATTTTAAGGTAAGGAATTACTTTTAAATAACAGTAACAAGTAATCTATAATGTATTACAGTTTGGAAGTAACTTGCACAACACTGTCTACCAAACAGTATCAGTACCAGGAACACAACAACAATAAATAAATAAACAAAAAACAAAAATGATGTAAATAATGTGTGGTGCAATGTTATCTACAGATTACATTAATGGTAAACCACCTACAACTGTATTTATATTTACACCTATAACTTTCAGATGTAAAGTTCTCTCCAGGCAACTCAGGCTGAATCTTTTGCATGGTCCACTTGTGTTTCTGCAAGTATTTTTCATTTTTCCTCCCCAAGAGAAGTTTGTCTTCAGTATTTATTGTGCAGTATATTTGGAGTTGCATATTTTTTTTAATTGAAAGAGGCACTACATATCAGGGACAAAAAAATGCTGCAATCATTTGTCTAATATGAATAGACCCAAGCTATTCACAGATATTGCCAGATAATCACTTTACCGCTACCATACTTTTAACAGACTTGGATCGTTTGTGATGCTGGCTGTCATCCTTTCTTGCATTGTCTTGATTTTAGAATGTTAAGTTCTACGTCTGTAGTTATTTTGGTGAAAGTAACTCAGGATATAAAAAGTAATACAGGAGTCATGTAATGCATTAGCCTACAATTCTGAGACAGTAATATTTTAAGGTAAGGAATTACTTTTAAATAACAGTAACAAGTAATCTATAATGTATTACAGTTTGGAAGTAACTTGCACAACACTGTCTACCAAACAGTATCAGTACCAGGAACACAACAACAATAAATAAATAAACAAAAAACAAAAATGATGTAAATAATGTGTGGTGCAATGTTATCTACAGATTACATTAATGGTAAACCACCTACAACTGTATTTATATTTACACCTATAACTTTCAGATGTAAAGTTCTCTCCAGGCAACTCAGGCTGAATCTTTTGCATGGTCCACTTGTGTTTCTGCAAGTATTTTTCATTTTTCCTCCCCAAGAGAAGTTTGTCTTCAGTATTTATTGTGCAGTATATTTGGAGTTGCATATTTTTTTTAATTGAAAGAGGCACTACATATCAGGGACAAAAAAATGCTGCAATCATTTGTCACTTGCCTGATGTAAATGAGAAAGTGGATGAGAGAGTGAGAGAATTAACAGGAGAATGTATCCTGTGGACATAACTGATCTTCAAACAGTGAGATTAATTTGAAATTCTGATTTGGGTTCTATTTTTAGGCAGGGCTGTGATGAGCGCCAAATCATGGCAGATCCAGCTGTTCAGTCTTTTTTGTCTCTTTTACATATGGGTCCCTCAAGGCTGAGGCTCAGTGGCATCACCATAAGTTTTGCCATTAATCCATGATGCAATAGGCCTACATGCTCATCACAATTCTGGAGTTTGTCCAACATGTCATTTTTTTCTCAACTGCTCTTATCTCCTCATGCCGCCTGAGGGCTGGAGTTTAATCTAACAATAAGAATCAATAAATAATAGAGTTGTACATTTACTGTGTTTGGTTAAATAATTGTGTTAATAAATCACAAGCAACAAGCAAGACGTGATGCAATAGCAAAGACAAGTCCATCTGTAAGTGTACATTTTAAAAAGCACAGCCTAAAAACAATAACGCAACTTTTGTGAACAGCCCCCAAGTCTCTAACGGTTAGGGATATGTTTGAGATACGGAATTAAAACAAATGTTAATGACTCCCAAATCCACATTTCTCTAAAATGAACCATTTGAGATCTTTTTTCAGCAAATATTTATACAAAGTAAGAATGTAATCACCCAAAAATGAAAATTTGCTTAAAAGTAGCTTACCCTCGGGCCATCCAAGATTCATTTAATGTGATTAATTGATCAGTATATAATGTAATGAATTTAAATAAAATAATGAATTTATTGACAGCCTTGATGAACAAAAATCAAAAACTTAATTTGAACTTTTTGTACAGTCATATTCTAGCAAAATATGCTTCATCATATTGCCCCATATCAGAAATAAAAAACTGTTTCTGTTCTTTCAGATAAAGGCAAATACCACAGCATTTGCAAAATAACAGAGAGGTGACCTTGTCAGTGTATCTTCTTTCTGTTATTTGTACTGAATCTCTTGAGGTTGTGTAATAAGTGATATTTTGAGGCATATTTGGGTTACTTCACACAAGTGAAAACTTACTTCAGTGTAAGAGCACTCTACAATCCAGTGCTTATCCTTGTCAGAGAAGAAAATACTATCCAGTCACATGAACATGAAGAGCTGTGGTCCATTTTTAAGAGCAGAAAAACTGTAGAATTATGAATCACCAAGTGCCAGCATTGATACGTCATGTTTTAAACATCAAGACTTGGTAGAGAAACAACAGATAGAAGCCACGTGCAGATAATATAAAAGCGGTTGGAACCAGATTTTAGCCAATTAAACAGTAGGAGGTGGGACTGTGTGGGAGCAGAGGATGATGGAAGGGGTGGGTTTGGGAATGTCAAGGCTACGAAATTACCCTCATTAGTCTAGTGAACGGGTCAACAGGGAAAGGTCCTCTTCAAAGGGATTTTAAACAGCAGAGGAAGAACTGAGGGACGGAACGCAACTCACACATCCAGGGCTTCTCGACATGCAGCCAAACTCCTGATGTGTTTTGATGATATTATTTCTCTTAGTTACCTTAATTTGGGTCCCAAGGCTGTATTTGGTTTCTGCATAGGCTTGATATTGAGCTGCTCGGTCTGATGGTGTGTTGAAAGAGTGAATCCTTCGGGTGCCTTCCAGCCTCTGAAATACACAAAATGGCTTAACTGAGAGTTTTCTTTCTCTTAAATCTCTCTCATTCACACATGCTATTGTGCGAGGGAAAAAAAAAAGTCCACTGACACACATTCTTTTTGGAGAAGGAGGCTGAAACGACAGACCTACAGTCCGGAAAGGACTAATGTAATTAATGGAGCTTGCTGGGCTAGGCTGGCGTGGGACTGATCCAGCTGCAATGTGTGTCACCGGGCAATTAATTCACTTGACAGGGCCTCCTAAAAACTGCAAAAGGTCAGGAGACCAGATCTGGACCTTAGCTAGCAATAAAGCCTGGAAAAAGCCATGTAAAGTTTCTCACCCAAGGTCTCAGAAAGTTCATACGCTGTTAACCTGCTGTGTAGGACATTTCAAAGTCTTTAATGTCAGGGCCAGTTTTTAATCTAGAGATCAGATGAGGGAAATATAGTTTAAATAAATAGAAAAGCATATGTTACACATTTTTAAATAACTGGCAGACGTCTCACTTTTTTTGGTCCAATGTAGCCTAAATTCATATTTATTTGACAAGGTATAATTACCTTGCCTTCAGATTGTCAGTAAGCAAGTATCATTTATTAAAACCAAGTCTCATCAAGTTGCATTTTAAACATGTTTGCTTCAGAATACTATTACATAACAGTAACAAGAATATTTTGTCTTTTATTTATTTAACTGTTGCTCGACTATTTTGTTTATATTCACCTTATTATATTATATATATATATTCACCCCCATCCGCTCTGATCTGCACTTCACACCTTCACCTACCACCCCTGCAACCCCCCTCCCTCCCTCCCCTACCATTCATTCAACCTGTGTTTAAGGTCTGTGTAGAGGATGTGAACCGGGTCTTCAGGAAGCAGAAATCTAGAAAAGCTTCTGGCCCAGATGGTGTTTCACCTACCTGTTTAAAAGTCTGCAATTCTGATTCTGATTCTGATTAGCACCATTAATCAAGTCTTTGTAAACACAACAACGGGTGTTCACTGCAATAGTGGTGGCAGACACAGATCATTCCGTGTTTCAAATTACATTAAGCTCATAACAACTTACTCTGTCATTTATACAATATATCACAAAAGCAGGTAATCGACTGTAAGCAAGATGTTAATAGTGAGTAACCTACATTTTAGATACAAAAATGCCATTTTACTGTTCTTTGTTCTGCGAAACGAAAATAGCTCCACACACGACTTGGAACCCGAAGGTTGCGGGTTCGCGTCTCAGTACCGGCAGGAATTGTGGGGGGAGTGAATAACCAGTGCTCTCTTCCACCCTCATTACCACAACTGAGGTGAGACCCTTGAGCAAGGCACCGAATGCCCAACTGCTCCTCGACGTCGCAGCAAAAATGTCTGCCACTGCTCCGGGTGTGTGTTCACTACTGTGTGTGTGCGCGCACTTGGAAGGGTTAAATGCAGAGCACAAATTCCGAGTATGGGCCACTATACTTGGCCACACTTCACTTAAAAACATTCATTCCGGAAGTGAATGAATCAATAATGACTCACTCGTTGAGAAATCCATTGGATTCGGACATGCCTTGATACATCATCTGAAGGCAACATTTTTCAGCTTTTGGACACAGCAATAGACAGTGAACGAATTTGGAATAGCAAAGTGGTATACTACTCTCAACAGGTTACTCAATCGGTTGATTGAATGAATCAATGACTCACTAGCACATACTTGTTTTGTTCCTGTTCCTGAATGAATCAGCGGTTGAGAATCAATCGCATGAGCGAATGATTCAAATGACTCACTCATAAAGACATTTGTCGCTACCTGGCTACAAGAATAATGATGTAACCTGCATGTAATGATATGATGATACAATCTTTTGACACCCATTATATAATGTCCTTAATAGCTAAATTTGCTATTAATAATATATTAAGTTCATACTGCTAAGTTTGCTGTTGCCCTTCTGTGAAGAAGATTATCTCCTTATGTGCCAAACACCCATGAACTCAAGGGTCCTTCTGACATCTCTCGACCTAAACTAACACATAAGTATTTAAAAAAAGGCATTATTTTGACATCAAGAAAGCAGTACATCTCAGGGGAGGCAAAATCTACCCTTGTGTCTGTTCTCTCCGAGTCTGCTGTATAGATCGAGCTCATTGCAGCACTCAAGTGATTGTAAACATGTACATAATTTATGGATAATGACTCTCAATTTACTGATATGGATGTAGAGACAATCACATTTTGTGCCTATGGGATTCAGGAAATGCGCATAAGGCAGCCTTTGTTCTTCTTTTGTGCAAACATACAGTACATTCTGTGTATAACAACACACTACAGAATCTTGCACTGTCCTGAACAAATTTAGCATGGCACAAACATTTAGCATAAAACAAAATAGCATATTCACACAAAGCAAATGCCATCCATCTTATTCACATCACCACATTTCAAAAAGATCGGCAATACAATGAGAAAGTGATGAAACACTGATGTGCTCTTCTAATTTAGAGAAAGAAACAATAATTGTAAATTCAGACTAAAAAAAACAAAGTGTGCCCACGCAAGGAAGAACAGTGAAGCAAACCACACTCTAAAAATAAATTTACAGACAGCATCAACAAATTAACTGTTTTGTCAGATGCAATAATTATTAGAGCTGTCAAGAGATTAAATCTGTGCCAATTAATTAATCAATCTGATTGCAAATTAATTGCACATCAATTTTGGCTGAGAAATTACCTCTCAAAAAATAATTTAAAGTCATTATTGTGTTAGATGAGAAAAGCAATGAGCTACCAAAAAAAAAAAGTCTTTAGAAAGAAATATTTTAATTTCAACAATGCTTATTAATGATAATAATAATTATGATTAATAGTATTCATGTTTTTTTAATGAATATTAAATTAAGAAATTATTAACAAATAAATATAATAAAAAATAAATAGGCTATAATAGGCTACTAAAACCACAAGTAGGGGGAGACAAATCTCAATGAATGTCCTTCAGTTACCGATTCGTTTAAACGATAATTATACATACACAACAGGCAGGTTCTGTCATGTTTAATCCACATCTGCTATGTATATAAAGGTCTATGCATTTGATGTGTATTAAACATGGCCTATTTTAAGAACATTCATGGAATATTTTGATGAATTATGATATTTCTGTTGATTATTACACAATCACACCTGTAATATGCCTATAGGCTATTTACAGATCACTCTCAACCTTTTTTTGTGTAATGCTTATTGTAGGTGAGGCTAGATAACACCTATTCATAGGAGCAAATTAGTATCACATTTTCACAAACGGCTGACAAAATCTAACCCTTGGGCTACTGTAGCACAGCATGAGTATGTGAGAAATCCTCAACTGACTAAAAATGCTAATATACACCGTGTGCCTATTCTGACCAGGTATGCAAAAAAAAAAAAAAAACATTGTCAGAAGGATGTTAACAGTACAATGTCCTCATATCCACAAAACATTTGAGCCATTTTTTTTATCATCACCATTAGCTGGCCATAAATATGTTTTTACTTTGATAGTTTCACTTGTTAGGGCTTACAGAATGCATGTAATTTTGCATGCTATACATGATCGAGGCTACTTTTGGAAGGATACTAAAGTGCTGTCCGTGAAAGAGAGCACGGCCTGCTGACATGCCTTGGGGCAGCAGATGAGCCCTGCAAAACGACAGTGTATGAGACGGTGGCAAGATCAGTAGAGCAATGGGCCAAATCGGACAAATAGAGCATTCTGGGGTAGAGGAGCTTGTTGTAACTTATATTTCTCAAGGTTGTTTTATTTTTTTTAATTGGTTTATATGTACGCATGTACGCTACTGAACATTTGCTGCCTAGAAAAAGAGTATGTATACACCCCATTTAAAAGTCTATGGTCAGTAAGATTTTTATTCATTCATTCATTTTTTTAATTAATACTTTTTTGATTCAGCAATGACACACGAAACTATCAAAGATCGCATTAAATACATTAGTGTTACAAAACACTGGTATTTCAAATGTTGTTCTTTTGCACTTTCTAATCATCAAAGAATCCTAAAGAGAAATATTTAAACATAATTGGAATTCTCACAATATCACTTACATATGAAATAAGTTCCGAAAACCAAACCAAAACCACCTAATTACCTCAAAGAATTCTACTTTCTGTGTCGGATAATTTCAAATTTTTAAAGACGTGTGAAATTCAGAATTTTCTGAAGTGTGAAAAGAGTGAAAATGACTTTCAGTTGCAGAAATCTGTGAATGTCTATACACAATAACAAGTCTTTAACAAGTATATTGATTCAGCTTTGCCAGGATCAAAATATCATCTTTGCAATGTAGCAAGAAGGTTGCAGTTTTCGGCTGAAAGTCTTTTTTAAGAAACCGAGAGCATCTTCCTGACAGTACGATCAGCATCAGCAGCCATAACCTAGGATTCATCTTCAGTGAGAGAAGGAAAAGCAATCTGAACTGGGCCATGAGTCAGATGAGATGGCTCTTTTATCTTAGTCACAGAACCAAACCGATACCCCAACCTAACATCACTCAACCCAGCACTCAGTCAAGGAGGATGATTGGAGAAAAAGCAGCTTTATCCATCATGCAGAAGTTGCGGGCTCTCCAGCCACCGGAGTCTCTGATGCATGAGTTCTGTCTCTGCCACACTTGTCCTTCCAACCCAGAAGAAAATTTAACATCAAATGTCAACAGAGGGAACAGATTTGAATCCAGACACTTTCACTATGGTGTCATGCCTGTAAAGGCAGAGAAGAATGAGGGAAATGTTTAGCCACAAACAAATATACACATTTGATAATGTTCCCATCACTAAACTTTTCTTCAAAAATTGTTTTCTTTTTAACTCTCTTATTTTTGTCAGTGCTTAATAATTAACTTTTTCTTTTTCTTTTTGTATGCAGCTAACCATTTGCAACAGTCTACAAATAATTGATCATGTGAAATAAAACGGAACCCGAGAGTTTGGAATGATGTAGTTCATGAATGTATACACTGTAAAAATAAATAAATAAACAATTCAAGTTGTAAATAAAACCAAAATTATTGGAGTATGTTTTATAGGAAAATACCATTTCAGTCTCTCTACTTCAAAGTTTCACATTTAATGTGTTAGTTGCTGTTAATTGTGAATTTTACTAGAAATTTCTTGTTTACAGCAGGAAAAAAAACATTATGATCAGTCCGTATTTAAAAATGCATTGCATATTTCCAAAATGTTCACTTCCGCGTATAAAGGCCCATCCTCCCATAGCTTACTGAGACTGTTAGCCATTGTTGTGCTTGTGTAAATGACCCATGTTCTCTCCTCTGTCATGTCAGCTATTTTGAAATGTGCCCATGCGAAGCAAAGGTCAACTTGACTATTAAGAAAAACAGCATTTCAAAGACGTGCTCAGTCCCACTTTTTAATTGTCTGTCTGAAAAATAGCCTGCTTTGCTTCCTTAGGGCACCATATCTCTCACATTTAATGTCTGCCATGGCTTTCTGTCCTGTCACTGTTGTCTCAGCCTGTCATATACGACGCTCTGTTGATTGTTTTTATGTGATATATATCTAAGCCCTGAAATTGGCACAGATCGGAAACCTCATCTGCTGTTCGTGTTACGTCCGTAAGAGCTTTGATTACTAAGCCTGTGTTGTCACAAGTTCTGAAATTACATGCTTGAGATGATAGCAATGGAAAATGAGAGCCGTGAGGATCACAGACAGCAGCTTAGCCTCATTGGCCCCCAGAAATAATTTTCTCCTGTACAGAGTCATGATCAGCCGTTTGACCACTTCTAAAATGTAATAGCAAAAAGGCCAGGCCGGTCAATTTTGGCCAGTAACACTTGTCAAATAATAACTGGTTTGAGCAGCATCTGCGCAAGCAACAAGCAGACATACAGTGGGTACGGAAAGTATTCAGACCCCCTTACATTTTTCACTCTTTGTTATATTGCAGCCATTTGCTAAAATCATTTAAGTTATTTTTTTTCCTCTCATTACTGTACACACAGCACCCCATATTGACAGAAAAACACAGAATTGTTGACATTTTTGCAGATTTATTAAAAAAGAAAAACTGAAATATCACATGGTCCTAAGTATTCAGACCCTTTGCTGTGACACTCATATATTTAACTCAGGTGCTGTCCATTTCTTCTGATCATCCTTGAGATGGTTCTACACCTTCATTTGAGTCCAGCTGTGTTTGATTATACTGATTGGACTTGATTAGGAAAGCCACACACCTGTCTATATAAGACCTTACAGCTCACAGTGCATGTCAGAGCAAATGAGAATCATGAGGTCAAGACGAAAACCTTCTCCAGAGTGCTTAGGACCTCAGACTGGGCCGAAGGTTTATCTTCCAACAAGACAATGACCCTAAGCACACGGCTAAAATAACGAAGGAGTGGCTTCACAGCAACTCTGTGACTGTTCTTGAATGGCCCAGCCAGAGCCCTGACTTAAACCCAATTGAGCATCTCTGGAGAGACCTAAAAATGGCTGTCCACCAACGTTTACCATCCAACCTGACAGAACTGGAGAGGATCTGCAAGGAGGAATGGCAGAGGATCCCCAAATCCAGGTGTGAAAAACTTGTTGCATCTTTCCCAAAAAGACTCGTGGCTGTATTAGATCAAAAGGGTGCTTCTACTAAATACTGAGCAAAGGGTCGGAATACTTAGGACCATGTGATATTTCAGTTTTTCTTTTTTAATAAATCTGCAAAAATGTCAACAATTCTGTGTTTTTCTGTCAATATGGGGTGCTGTGTGTACATTAATGAGGAAAAAAAATTAACTTAAATGATTTTAGCAAATGGCTGCAATATAACAAAGAGTGAAAAATTTAAGGGGGTCTGAATACTTTCCGTACCCACTGTATGGTTATAGGAGAGTCCTGGGATAAAACTCTGCCACTTCAAGAGCTTGGCCCTGGATCCACTGCCATTCAATTTCCACGCTCTTCAGTCTTCAGACTCACGCTTCATATTACACCCTCCACCACCCCGTTCTCTTTTCTTTGCCTGCCTCCTCTCATCCATTTAAATAGAATCAGAATAATGATGGCAAGGCATGGGTTATCGATCAAACACTCACACACAAACTGGCACAGGACAAATCATTGTGCCATTTTGGCCACAGAAAGGGACTTAGTGAACTGTGATCCCTCCTACGCTCTGATCCGGCCCTCCAGGGTGATGTGTCCTCGCGGAGACGAGCATTTGGCTGCTCCACATGCCCCTGAGCTGTAAGGCTGTTTAATTGATGTCAAAGCTGGTCGTGTGAGCATTTTCTACAGTGCCGATCCAAGCGTCGTGTCACGGCACCGCATAATGGATATTCCTGTAGACATGCCATAGACATATCCATTTATCATGCTAGAGATGGGAATAAAAAATTCATTATCACAAGAAAACTTGTGAAATGCTTCTAAATTGAGGAAGGCTCTGCTCTCGGGCTCTCGTTGAAATTTAAAACAGCATGCCTGGTGAAAATATTGTTTAGCATTGACTATGTATGGCTCATATAGACTAACTTAATCATACAGTTGGTCGGCACGCCTTTATACTGATATAACAGTATCTTGAAAAGGAAAATTCATTAAGACTTGCTTCGAATGTTGGCTTGACAAAGTCTTGACTAAAAGAAAAAAAGAAAAAAATCAGAATTGTTTTATGGAGGTCTACAGGATTTTTTTTGTGATTTATGAAATTCTGCACTGGAAAAAAACATCAACTAAATTTGATAATTAAAAAAGGTATAGCACAATTAAAAGTCTTTGCACACTGAGTCCGAAATTCTCATCTGAAATTTTCGCACATTAAAAAATAAATACGACCTCACGTTGTGTCAATCACATTTACACACTGCCTCCGAAACTTTCGTCCGTCATAAAAAAATAGGATCAGGTTCGATTTTCTGCGTTTTCACATTCGTAGCAAGCATTTTGATAGGAAAGGATGACGAATCCGGAAAAAACTAAAAACCGCATATGAAAATTTCGGACTCCATGTGCAATGACCTTAAGTCAGAACAGGCTTGTTAGACATCTAGGATGCGAGTTGTTCAGAATTGAATTGATAATGCATTTAATAATTCCAATTTATACACTATTTTTAACTAAAAGAGGTCATTTTGACCTTAAATTTTGACTGACTGACTGACTGACTGATGGGCAGAGATAAAACTTAACCCCAACCTTCAGTGAGGCATGAGCAAATCGTATGAAAACACACAAATGAGATTGTACAGAAACACCAATTTTGCTCCCAGGTTAGTGATTTTTAAAAAGCTCTAACCCAGTGGTGCTCAATCCAATCTGGCCATTACATGTCATCCCTTGTCCACAGGAAACAGGAACTGTGACTGGATATGTCTGCAAGGCCTATGAAAGCATTCCATTAACCAAACAAAATCAAGGGGCAAGTGACAAGGAAATAACAGGTTTCATATACTGTTCTGACTGTGAGAAAGAAATGAAGGAGAGAAGGAAAAATAGAGCAGTCTGCAAAGGGGTTGGGGGCAAGAATGGGAGACTTCTAAAAGGAGGAGGTGTGGCTACGGTAAGGGCAGAGAGAGAGAGAGAGAGAGATCTGCCTGCCTCCACTTGTCTCTTGCTCAAGTACGCAAGCCACTGACAGCAACAGCCACACACAGACAAGAGAGAGAGACAGATCGGAGAACACCCAGATACGTCCTCTGTAGATCGCCTACACAGTGTCAGAAATAGAGCTGAGTTTAAGGCAGGTGCGTACAAAGCGTCTGCATGAGACTCTGGGCGGTGCGCTAATACACAATCTAAGAGAGGATACAGGTTGACTGACTAACCTCAAGAAGGAAAACGAGAAAAAAACGTGACAACAAAAAGGAAAGAAGAAAAAGAGGAAGAAGAGACCGAGATGTACACTGAAATGGCCCATCTATTAACGGTAGGGAAGTTTATCATTTTCTCTCAAGACCGAAATTTTTACGCGTTGCATTTGAACGCGCACTGCAGATGCTTTTCTAGTGGTGTTGACACAAGAAAGGGCAGAAAATTATTCCAGCAGAGAACAACCTGTCAGGAATCAACATAAGCAGGTAATTCTTCGATATTTAAGAATTAATCGTGTGGTGTTGTGTCACAAGATCTGGTGTCGATAGTTTGAAACGCGGCTCAAGTTGTGCGTTGCACTGACAGGTCGAGACTTTTCCACGCTGCATGGCAGTTATGGTCAGCATGCAGAGCACATCGGGAGAGAGTAGCACTGACTCACACATTAGCTTGGCTAAGGAGAGAGAGAGAGAGAGAGAGAGAGAGAGAGTGCGCGTGTGTGTGTGTGTGTGTGTGTGAGAGAGAGAGAGAGAGAGAGAGAGCGAGAGAGAGAGAGAGCGAGAGAGAGAGAGAGAGACGCTTCATGTCGCATTGAAATTCCACAGCCAGAGCTTTGCGAAAATAAGGATAACGCAGTGTGCGTGCGCGTTTGTGTGAATGTGGGGGCACGCATCTGTCATTTCATTGAAGTGATCAGCATCCAGAAACTCTCCCTCCCTCTTCTTCCTCCTCCCTGCTGTTGCTATCCGTGGCCGTGCTGCTGTCGCAGTTGAATTTGCAGAAGCTAGCGTGCGCGCTCTGCTTCTCCACAGCAAGCCTATTGTTGTTGTCCTCCTCCACACTCTTTCCTCTGAGGAGTGTCAGCTAACGGTGCTAATCCTTCAATGCCTCTTCATGTGTGGGGAGGACGCGTGCGCGTGTGGGTGTCATCCTGGAAGACTGGACCAACACACGTGAGAGTGTTGGCAGGTGTCCGGTGCATTATGCGGCTCCGAGAGAGAGAGAGAGAGAGAGATAGAGAGAGAGAGAGTGCAATGAGGACAGATTGGGTGTGATAAATACATTAGATGATGCTCATATGTATTTTGTAAAATGTCTGTGTGGTTGTTGCTTGTTTGTGGATAAATATAGAGTTCAACTAAAACAATTATTAGAGGGACCGCAAAGGAAACGCACACGTTTTTAAAGCTAAGGTGAAAAGCAGATCGCAACCTGTTTTACTCTGCAAAGGAGAAATAGAGCCAAAAAAAGTTGGAAAGGAGGGTTTGAAAAATAAAAGTACTGAGGGACTTGGTGACGTCAGCCAAAAAGGAAAGTAGTTTCAATTTCAGAGGCAAGTTTGCTACATGCTTTAAAAGATTATATAATTTGGAAAAACACGTCCAATGAATTGTGCAAACTGAGACCAGGAAAGTGCATTAACAAAAGCTCACGTTGACTAAAATAAAGTTTTTATTATTATTATTATTATATTATAGACTAATATTTTCGTCCCCTAAAGATACACATTTCCTCATAAATGAATAAAATAGCCCTAAATGAGTTTTGTACATGGGATGTTGATGACACAACATCACAATCCAATTTGCGATGAAAAATATTCTGACAGCTCATAAAAATGCACCCAGACGTCAATGAATAAATTCTTAATAAGTCGTACCAAGAAATTAAACACATGACTTGTCCTGACAACTAGACTGGAAAGATAATTGCATAGTTTGTTTATCGCAATGTTGATTAGCCCTCAGTGCTGTGTATGGACATGATTACTGAATGCAAATATACACTTTCTTGCATGAGGGAGCTCTACGGTCTCTGACAGTGCATCACTGTAAACATTATTATCTTTACAGTTCCTCATCATTTAGTGGCTTATATAGTTCCTAACTACTCAAGATGTCCTTTTTACGAGGCAAACTTAACCCAATCCAACCCAACAGAGTATGTTTACCTGCAACAATAAATTCTGATGCATGGCTTTTTAAATTTAATTCAGTGAAAAATACCATGACCCTTGAAATGCTCCTAATGAATGATTTAGCTAGACTGACAGTCCCAATGTGCTCTATATGCAGTAGATAGTAAATTATGTTCTTTTTTTAGTTTAAGTTCTTTTGCTTGTTCTGAAAACTAATTTGTTAAACTCACATCCACTTTGAATCCTCAGATGTCTTGATTTCTTAATGCTCACAGCGATTGTTCTCTAAATCAACCGTTATCATGCTTCACATCTCAGATAGATCCAAAGGCAATCTAAATTAGATGCAATTTATTTGAGCTCAGCTCATACTCTGTCTCCATGAGAAAAGAAAAAAAATTGATCCAAAGTGGATTCAAACAATGACTCTAAAGCTAAATAATGTACAAGTAGCAAGAAAAAAGCGAGAGTTGCCCATTAAAATACCAATGACTCACATGAGCTATGATTCATTCAATTAGACTCAAACTCATGAGTAACTGATTTGAATTAAGCTGGTTTATTGAATCGGTTGGAGTGGTTCCTTCTTGAGTTACTAACTGGCCAATTAGTGATAAATTAACGAATATATTTAACACAAATAAGCTATCAATCCATTTATTCATCTATTTTTCTATCTATACACATATGATCATATCATACAAAAGATATGATTCTAAAGAAAATGTTCAGTTACTCTTCAAGAACAAACTGTAATCACAAACACTCCTACTTGACATGTTCCCAAACTGATTCCACCTATAGAATAACACACTTGACCACTGCTAGATAGATCCAAAGGCAATCTAAATTAGATGCAATTTATTTGAGCTCAGCTCATACTCTGTCTCCATGAGAAAAGAAAAAAAATTGATCCAAAGTGGATTCAAACAATGACTCTAAAGCTAAATAATGTACAAGTAGCAAGAAAAAAGCGAGAGTTGCCCATTAAAATACCAATGACTCACATGAGCTATGATTCATTCAATTAGACTCAAACTCATGAGTAACTGATTTGAATTAAGCTGGTTTATTGAATCGGTTGGAGTGGTTCCTTCTTGAGTTACTAACTGGCCAATTAGTGATAAATTAACGAATATATTTAACACAAATAAGCTATCAATCCATTTATTCATCTATTTTTCTATCTATACACATATGATCATATCATACAAAAGATATGATTCTAAAGAAAATATGTTCAGTTACTCTTCAAGAACAAACTGTAATCACAAACACTCCTACTTGACATGTTCCCAAACTGATTCCACCTATAGAATAACACACTTGACCACTGCGGTCTGCTCATAATTGCCTTTTAAAGAGTCCATTCCAATGTTTTTCAAAGGTGACAGCGGCAGAAGTCCAGACCTACTGAACACTGTCAACAACCACTTCACGTTGAGCATAAGACAAGAACTATGGAGTCAATGTAATGCCACATATACTGTATATGCAAAAATAATAAAGTTTTGCAAAAGAAAATAAAGTTTTGCAAACGAAAATAAAAGTATTGAGAAAAAATAAATGTTTTTTGCTAACAAAAATAAAGAATTGCAAAAGAAAATGAAGTATTGCGAGAAAAAAATAAGTTTTGCAAACAAAAATAAAGAATTGCAAAATATAGATGTTTTTCCCTTTGGCTTCACGTTTCTGCGCGTCTCGCTTTCTGGCACTGTTTTGACATGGGGGTGGAGTCAAGGGACGGGGGCGTGTACAACAGGCCTGGGCATGCCTCCCTGGAAGTGACTTCATCGGTCCGAGAAGCAGCTCACGGTATCGCAAGCTCAATTTTGACTGAAACGCAAAATAAAAGCAGCGTTGCAAATAATTTAGTAGATATGGCCATGGAAAATATGTATTGCTTTTGTGCGGTTTCATTTATATTTTGCAATTCTTTATTTTTGTTCACAAAAAGCACATTTATTTTTTCTCAATACTTTCATTTTCTTTTGCAAAACTTTATTATTTTGCATATATATGTGGCATTATATTGACTCCATAAAGAACCCCCCACCGAAGGGCGAAACGCTGCCACGGCTCTGCTTTCTAAAAATAAAAACACTAGGGGCTGACTGTACAGCTGCAAACAATTACTAAGGGTTACCTTGCAAATACAAACACAATGCTCTAGCTCCTCGGCCCGCTATCCCGCCGCTTTGTGCTGGCTTTGAAGCTTGTGTGATCTTGTAGGTCTTTTAATGTCTTTATCCTGCAGGTAAGTGTGAGCTGGTTTGTCATAAACATCTGTTAAATCCTCCTCGTGTTAGCATCGCTAATGAGGCGAAGGGTGTGACAGAACAGATGCCTCTGAGTGTGAGAAAGAGATACAGAGGCGAGACTGTGGAAGGAAGGGTGAGTGATGGGAGAAAATTTATGCAGCACATCCCTCCGTCCCCCTACAGATGAGTCTTCAGTGAGGGCAGATGTTTCTATCATTAAGAAGTTGAGACAGGCTAGGTGCTGCTTAGCAGATATATCTGCTGTTGCAAAGACATGCCCATTTGACTATAACGGCAGGGTTGATTATGTTTATTGATCTGCTACAAAGGAAACAGTCTTGTGCTATTTACCACATGCAAATGGCTCTCGTTCCATATGGTTGACAATGACACGCAAGAGCCTCAAACCAAGTTAAGATTTGTGCGTGTGACGTCTTGTTTAACTTATCATCATTCCATGAATGTCCTAAAAACTAAAATCTAAAACTCCTAAAAAAGAAATGTAAAGTTTATATGTGGTACATGACGACAGAGTGGGAATTTTTCCCAGGGTTGGGAATCAAGAACTTTTCATAGCTGGAAAAAAGGTTTTGAAACAATACCGGAAATGAATGAGTTTTACAATTTTCGTTCTGTTAATGGTTACTGAATGTCAAAAATTGCTAAAAAACACCTGAATAAGATTCTCTGGTCTGATGAGACCAAGATAGAACTTTTTGGCCTTAATTCTAAGCGGTATGTGTGGAGAAAACCAGGCACTGCTCATCACCTGTCCAATACAGTCCCAACAGTGAAGCATGGTGGTGGCAGCATCATGCTGTGGGGGTGTTTTTCAGCTGCAGGGACAGGACGACTGGTTGCAATTGAGGGAAAGATGAATGCGGCCAAGTACAGGGTTATCCTGGACGAAAACTTTCTCCAGAGTGCTCAGGACCTCAGACTGGGCCGAAGGTTTACCTTCCAACAAGACAATGACCCTAAGCACACAGCTAAAATAATGAAGGAGTGGCTTCACAACAACTCTGTGACTGTTTTTGAATGGCCCAGCCAGAGACCCGACTTAAATCCAATTGAGCATCTCTGGAGAGACCTAAAAATGGCTGTCCACCAATGTTTACCATCCAACCTGACAGAACTGGAGAGGCTCTGCAAGGAGGAATGGCAGAGGATTCCCAAATCCAGGTGTGAAAAACTTGTTGCGTCTTTCCCAAAAAGACTCATGGCTGTATTCGATCAAAAGGGTGCTTCTACTAAATACTGAGCAAAGGGTCTGAATATTTAGGACCATGTGATATTTCAGTTTTTCTTTTTTAATAAATCTGCAAAAATGTCAACAATTCTGTGTTTTTCTGTCAATATGGGGTGCTGTGTGTACATTAATGAGGAAAAAAAATTAACTTAAATGATTTTAGCAAATGGCTGCAATATAACAAAGAGTGAAAAATTTAAGGGGGTCTGAATACTTTCCGTGCCCACTGTATATGGAAGAAAAAAAGAGAATATTTTAGTTTTGAGTTTGTATATAGACATTTATAATGTCCCAGAAGATTTCTTCTTCAAATAAATGTTAAAAGTATCACATTTAACACAAAATTCAATATTCACCTTTGCCATCACAGGAAAAGGCTAAATTGCATTATAAAATATATTCAAATGAAAAACAGTTGTTTTATATCATTACAATATTCACAATGTTTCTGATATTTCTATTTTAACCGTATTTGTAACAAATAAATGCAGGCTTGGTGAGCATAACAGACGTCTTTCCAAAACCTTTAAAACAATAGTTTAGTTGGTTGTTCCATATTTTGGTTTAGTTTGGGTGAAATTTTGGGAGGGGAAAGTACTAAAAAATAATTAATGGAATGATTAAGTGATCAGAATAGATTTTTCTGTATGATTCCCAACCATGACAAGCACACAAGGTCTGTCCACATTCAAGTTGATTCCCAGTTGCTTTTTTTATGTGCATAATCTCACAGCAGCCTAGATATTCATCTTAAGGTACACTTCTCCATTCCTCTTCCCTATTCTCTCTCTATCTAAAAAGCAGGCTTGGCTCGGTTATCCATGGGCAAGGGCTCACTCCTGACTGATGGGAAACAGGAATACAGCAAATGAGCCACGTGTATATGTGCGGATATGCACAAATGTGAGTGAGCATATGCGTAATGGGGTCAAAAGGGCTGCTGGACTTCACCTCTTGTGCTCGCTGAAGAGGGCAGATGAACTCAGGGCAGGAAAGATCACAGACATCGGTCTCAAAGAGAAAGAAAAAATTGCACTGTCACAACACAGACCATCACCGCACACGCACCCAGACTCACTGCTCTGTCTGTGCACTGCATTTCTGTAAACATATATACAAACAAATCAGCTAAAGGAGCTAAGAAATCAAATTGAATCAAAGTGAAAGCCAGGACCGGGATGTGATGTCTCCTCTGTGTAGCTCATATGAATTCATAGCCTTACAGGCAACCCTACATAAAGACAAATAAGAGCAAGTATGTTGGGCATCATATCCGCATAGGCATATAGTACACACTGCTGTCTGAGATGAATATGTTTTGTGCTGAGAGTGGTACGGATATGTCCGAAGAAGGAGGTGAAGACAGAGCACTGCTCACAAGCCTCAAGGGCATATCTGTGAATAAGCAAATACATCAGTCTGCCATCTTGCAGCGTGATGATGAACGCAAACATTGACAGTAAAACAAACCGAAGAGATTTATCAAACAGTCGGCCATTAACATTTCATTTTGTAGCTCAACACAACAATGTTGTTGTTTTTTCGTACACTGTAGACTTACCAGAAAAGAGCAAAACCTCAGGTCAGTTAAACTATTCTTCATCGGACTGTTTTCTTTTTTCACACCTGCAATGAAAAAATATTTTATGGTCATTAAATATGGCTCTTTTAGTATGTATATTGAAAAATATTTGATGGTTTCAATATATATTTGAATAATAATAACCCTAACCCACATTTTTTTATTAGAACTGTAAATCATTGTTTTTAAGGAAATTGAAAAGCCATTTTTTTATGCGTGATGTTAACACACCCATTACACTGACTTAAAAGGCATGAATGTCATTTTAGAGAAAGCACAAAATAAGAAAAACCATAAAATAGCAATGACACGTCACTCTGGTTGAAAAACTTTGGTTTGACAATGAGTTTTTAATCTTATCCTCTACTGCAGCAAGCTATAAAGATTTTGAGCTATTTTGTGGAAAATTGTTTACTCTCACTGCTGGTTGAATCAAATCTTTTATGACTTCAGTTTTCAACTCACAATGCTTGTTGTCTGATTCACACTGTCATTTGTGAGTGTTATATCTGAACTCATTTGGACATACAGAAAAATGAATTTGCCTACAAACAAGAGAAAAGAAGGCTTAGTTTGTGAGAACATACTTTAGCAATGTGGTTCAGAAACACAGAAAAAACCAAAAAGACATGCTGACGAGTGATAAAACTTTTTTTTTTTTAATAAAGAAATTAGTGTCTTTCTTAATGAGGAAGTCAAAAGAACTTGCCTCAATAACCACATTATGCATACTTTCCCCTAAATTCTTAAATATATCCTTGCTCGCCTATAGCAATAGAACAGTTCATTAAAAAAAGGCCTGCCGTTAGAAAAAAAAATACAAAAATAGTCTGCTTTGTCCTGCAAAATTTCTTCCTGTCTTCTCAAGCGAGCTCAGTTATGAATACTAAGGCATCTTTTCTCATTAATTGCTCTCACAGGCAGCTTAGCCGGGGTCATCGCTGCATTTTTGACTCAGTCCAATTAATACTAATCACAGCATCAGACGGGCTGAGCGAGAAGATTGCACTGTCAGAGCAACTGATCATCTTGGAAATTCATTAACAAAAGAAAGAAAAAAGGAAAGAAAGACAAAAGTGGGACTCTGAGTAGATATGGCATCCTGGTTTTATTTTTTTTGCCTTCAGCTTTCAAAATGTTTGGACAATTTGTCAATAACATTCATTAAGGTGCCCGTTCCAAAAACAAACCAGGAGTTAAATGAACAGATGGACTTTTCCTTGTAGAATGGCCTAACATGGAAGAGTAAGACAGACTGGCTGCTGTCTGCTCCAGCGGCTCAAGGCATTTGTGAAATATCAGAAGGTATGCAGCTGAATTATTTATTAGGTACCCCAGTATATTAAATTAAAAGGAAGTGACTCATAAACAGAGGACAACATGATAGCAGATCAAGGCTTATGCAAAGCAGAGCTCAAGACAATGATTTTTTCAGTCAGTCTTCTGCTGACTCGGTCAGACATGATGTGGTCTACTTGCCATGCAAATATATTTACTAGCCCTAGTAAAAATGCTGGCGTTTATGGCATTTATTGGAAACAAACTAACTAATTAATAAATAAATAAACTTTGACATGATTTAGTGACATACTGTATGTATGCAAATCATCAAAGTTTTCAAGACATTAAAACAATGTGTCAACTCAGCAAGCAACACATCCTGCAAGTGGCCTGAAACTATCACACACCATCAGGCCATCCTTTAATTGTTGAGCAAAAGGCAGTGACGGCCTCCATAGAGAGCATATTTCTTAACATCCACTGGTGAACAGACATGCATATATTTGCATCATCTTCATGGTAAGTAGTCACTTCAAAATTCAGCAATTTAAAAAAAAATGTATAAGCATAAAACAGTTTACTTGTATAGACTGATCCTAAATAAAACATACATCTTTCTGCCTAAATATGCAGGGCGCATAATAATGACAATATTCGTATGGCATCCTGCCATGTGCATGACTATCCAGAGCTGCTATTTTAGTCCATGTCTTACTCAAGCATAATGTTCACATCCCCTCCTACTTTTGAGCCAAAGTGGAAAACATGCATGTTTATTACCACATTCAGACATGCCCTCGCCCAACCATAGAAATGCAATTATTCCCACAAGCCAAGGCCATTTAAGTCATAATGGTCACACTGATATCCATAAATTGGATGGCCAGTCTCACTTCGGAGTTTTCCATTACAGTGTTAGTCACGTTTCAAGGTTGCCATGCATATATCAGAATTTGAAGGGTTTTTTCCCCCTCGTGAACCACTGTTTCTCTTAATTTCCTGATAAGAAACATAATTGTAGTATTTAATATAAATTCCTCCATAGTAGGTGACATTTAGCAGGAATATTTCGTAAAATGTATAACTGAAATGTTGTGACATTTACATAAGAAACTCATCTTAACATATACCAGCTGATCTTATAGTGTCAATAAATTGACAAAAAGCCCACCACCTGCCTCCAGATATTATTATATAAAACGATAACCCTCTGTAACCAATCAGACTGTAACTGAATATTAATTCTAAAACAGGTTTTGCCAGAAGACATGCTTAAGACACACAAATACAGTGAGATACAGGATTTAAGCTGCACTGACGGCACCAAGGTAGCCAGTCAGCTAAATTTATCCACCACAAAAATGTTCACACCAGAATGAAAACCAAGTGGACAGTGCTAAAAGCCTCCCTAGATAGCAGACAGTAATACTCAGGTCTCCCAGAATGAGCGAATGTTAACAACTTGGGGCCACACGCTCTCACCTTCGTGTACATGCTGTCTCCCCGCTTTGAGGGTGGCATTTCTTTCTGGGAACGATACAAATCTTTCTTATAAAGATGAGTAATTCCCATTATTGCGAGCAGGAGCGCAGAGTGACCCTCTGTGGAGTGTCAGTGGGAATAAAACGTTTAACGAGTGACACAAATTGAATGTTGTTCCTCTCGGTGCAGGAAGGTGGAGGAAATTGAGGCAAACCTAATGAGCAGTCCGATCCCTGTAGCGACACCTGACATCGATGGCTGGTGACAGGTCACACAGCGAGCGCAGAAGAGCAGGGAGGGGACACCTTGCCCCCATTTCGCCTGTCACCATGTGACATGATCCATCCTGCCACGGGCCATCTGCACCCAGAGAGACTAAGTGGCACTCCTCCCTGCATCTCCCAAAGGAATGGATGTCTTTAATCACCACCATCATCGCACGCACATGCTCGTGCGCTTGCACAACCCATCATCCCCTTGTGGCCAAAGAGCATGGATGAAATGGAAGAGATGGGTCGCTGCGCATTCAGTGAGACTTCTACGTGCAAGAGCAGTAGCACTTGTTTGCTAGCCGAATACATGTTTACGTCTCCACAGACCATCAGACGCACGTCCATTAAGCTTCTGGGCCAAAAGTGTAAACAAACTTACGTAACTCTGTTTGTGCATGATTGAACAAATGCAGATATGGACTTTACAAGGGAGCGCAGAAGCAAGCATCTGCATTTCATTTTTCATCAAATATTTAGGTGAATCAGCCAGCTTTAATATCCTCGTCTGCCTTATAAGATGACACAGTGGCCACTGATCTAAGGCCATCTCTCCTTTACCTAAAATAAATTCCATTTTTGATTCAGCAAGGATGCATTGAATTGATCAAAAGTGACAGTAACGAATTTTACATTGTTACAAAAAATATCAGAATTTGTCATTTTGAAAAATGTAACATGGTTTCACATTTCTCATTTTGAACATTAATGATAATAAGAAATGATTCTAAAGCACCAAATCAGCATATTAAAATATAATATAATAATTAAATATTAAATAAATAATTATTCTTCTTATTTTTAAAACTGTACAGAATTAAACAACAGAATAGGAAACAGCACACTCAAACAACATGAATGTTACCACAATAATACTTACTGTGATTCTTCAGCTGTTTTTATACTGCAAGACAAAATCAAAGTATCATGGCAAGCCTATTGGCAGCTAAAAAAAATTAACAAATAGAATAATAAATTAATGTCCAAAGGCACAGGGTACTTTTAAAATTTTATGATGACTTTTCCAATTCTGTGGAGTTTCAGTTTTACTCAAAAAGTGTTGATTTTACAGTTCTCCACAGAGGAAAGTGGAGCAGTCCTATAAAGGGAGATACTGCGATACATCTGCGGTTGCAAAGCGTGCTGGTGTTGATAGGTAGTGCATTGATTTAAATGACATGCCTGATGCTGACATCCCCCTATTTTACACTCCCACCTTCCTCCACTTCCATTTAATTTCATGTGCCATCCTTTGCCTCTGAGCACGCTTACCCTTTCATTGAGCCATTTAAACGAGAAATTAAATTATATTCTTCAATACGCTTGTTTCCCAAAGAAAAGTTATGGCCAGGCCATTTATTAAAAGCAGACAGTTCCCTTCTTAAACTTCCTCTGATTTACGGAGACTCATTGCCGATAAAAAGCCCAAAATTGGATCAGCGTATTCCCACACTTCGCAAAACCTTTATTTTCTCCTTCAATGTTGAGATGATGAAAACCCCCTCAAACACAGCAGGGTTCTGTAATAAGTCTGATTACATACAGGAAGTAATTGGAAGGATCTGGATGGATCCACACACTAATGCAAACTAATTTGTCATTTGGGGATTGTGCCAAGATGATTTCCCAAAGACCTTTCAGCAATTAGAGTGAAGATGCAAAACAGTCAGACTAAAGAAAGAAAAAGAAGACTCTACATGTAAACTGATGCGATACTGGTTAGCGTTTTATTCGTGGGGGGCACGACACACAAATCTTACTGAATGCTCGTACCATGTGGCTGTCGGCAGAGATCTATCCGGCTTTTATTGATGTGTAGACAAATACAAGCAGGGTCAGGGCCAGAGCATTTTACTGTCCTCTTTATGGCTGGACATGTAGAAGGATTGAGGAGCCGGGCACTTTAATGGCCTATCGTGTAAAAGGCAAGTGTTGAGTAAAATAAAGGAAAACATACTCACAGGTTTGTCAATTGAAATGTGCCATACATTTGGAAAAAGGAGAAAACAAGCTGAATACTAACCAAAGACTTCTAGAGAGTTAGCATTAGCATTCCTGCTAGGCTAGCCAGAGCTTGAAGTGGGCCGGTACACACTGGTACGCAGTACCGGCACTTCTATATTTTAGCCTTTAGAGTACCTGCACTTTTTTGTGCGTACCTTTACTTCTGACATGTTGCCGGTACTCAGAGTAGCGTCAGGGTCTGGGTGATTATATGATCCCATATATGATTAGAAAGTACACTATATAAATCACACTACCCAGGTGGGATCGCCTCTCATCTCGACCAATCACGTGAATGAGTGTGTGGGGCACGTGAGCATGTCAGGGGAGGCACGCAGCATAATAGAATAATAATTAATTATTGATTACCAATTTGAATCAGTACTTTATAATGAAAATAATATCTTAAAATTAAAAGAAGCAGGCTTTTGCGATCACATCATTTTAAACCGGTAAACTCCTGGAAAGTCCAAGGATCCAGTAACGAATTCAAACAGTAAGTTCAAAACAGCTCTAATGCAGAGAAAACACGGCCGATTTCATCAGCGATTGCGGAGAGAATATTGACTTGCGTCCAGATTTCAGTAAAATTATTATTTTCAGCGTGTATTTGGCTTTAAAAGCAAGAGTGTTATAATGAATGCTGATTATGTGGTGGTCAGAAATTTAGCGATTCTGAATGGATCCGTATAGTAGTAAAGGCAGGCGATTAGTGTCTCCTCTGTGGTCCTGTTTGGAATCGCAGCTTGACTTTTATTTAATTATTGATTGATTGATTGATTGATTGTGACACTATACATACATTCACAATGTATGTATAGTGTCACAATATACATACATTGTGAATGACTAAAAAGTACTTATTTAAAATAAAGGTGGGGGGCTGGGGGGGGTATGAATACCGGCAATTCTTTTTTCCCACTTCAACCACTGAGGGTAGCGCATACATAAAATTTTTCTAAGCAAGATATGCAAATGTATTCTGGAAATAACCCTCAAAACTTCAGGTGTAGGCCTACATATTAGCGATTTATAAAATAAAAAAAGCCCAATGGCGATATAAAATGATATGGCAACAGAAAAGTGCATTACAATTGAAATAAGGCATAATTGTATCCCAATTTGTCTGTTTAAAATAAAACTTTTAGTCATACTGACAAAATGTGCACTCATGCCATTCATGTAGGACCATAAGGCAGGAAAGATTTGGTCTCAAAATCAGGCTGCTTAGCAATGTGCGAGGCTTTTCCTCACTGCATATTTAAAATGCTCCCTCAAGCTTAGCACACTAATGGCTATTTAGGTCTGCTACTTCTTTCTTTACCAGCAGTCGGGGAGGACGACAAACACGCTGACACTTACGCAGCTCTGTAAGCCACCATGATGAGAAAGCAACTCCTGTCTCGAATCCAACGCTTTTCTCTCTCCCTCTTTATCATGTTCTAATCCAGCATCTTCTTGTGATTCTTGCTGCCTCTTATTTACAGAAGTGTTTTAAAGATTAAACACCCTCTCACTCCTATTCATATTCATAGAACCCCAGTCCTTTAAGAAAGAGGCACTTTGTTAAATGGTATAAATAATTTTAGTATTTCAACTGATTTCAGTTAGTTTCTACATTTCTAATTTTCATTCAGGTTTATGTTTTTCATCTAACATTTATATTTTTGTTTAATTTCAGCTTTATTTCTATTATTATTTTTCATAGTTAACACTGAGGTTTTAGAAGTCTTTGACCTTGTATCCAGTAATTAAAATTTTAATTATTTTTTGCCATAACTTTGACAGAATTCATTGAATTGATATTAAATGGACAATGCACATAAGCACTCAAGTCCATCATGGTCCACCAGGTTAATTTTATTCTTTCATATTATGCTTTGCATTAATTGTTGTAAAAAATTAATAGTTAAGCATTAAGCCAACTTAATTACCAAAACATTAGACCAAAAATAATAATTTTCAGTTTTTATTTTTAATAGTTTATAGTTAACAATAACAACGCTGAGGTCTTACTTTCTTGACTGTATCAAACAATTGCATTTAATTGAATTGATATTATGCTTAACAAAAACCTTTTTACAATAATAATTGTAAATTCGTTTTATATACCAAAACATATTTAATGCTCTCACAAAAATAACTATTTTCTCAATTATTAGACTAATAATGAGCTTTTTTAGAATGCTAAGCAGCCCCTTTCCCCTGACTAATTGTTAATAATAATAATAATAATAAAAAGTTTAAAAAGTATGTAATTTAAACCCTTTGTATTTGTACCCTAATCACTTAAAGTGCCAGGAACATACATGTATAGATCAAAGCTTCCCATTTACATTTCTGACTTAAGACCTCATCAAAAATTCTTACTGAAGGCCATGGTTAAAAGCAGATGAAATGGAGAATTCCCATATGTCTTCTGTTATAGGTATTACTAACCGGTGAGTTTCTGGCGGGTCAGTGAGAGTTTGCGGTGAGTCAGTGCCCAAGGATTTCTTCGCCTGTAACACATGCATACAGAGGGTGAACTAAAACTGGTGTCCTCTTTAAATCCAGGAACTGCATCCATAATATATGAGGAAGCAGTAGGCATGGAAAATGAGCTATGGACTTTTACGTTAAAGTTTTAACCATTTTTTTTTTAAGTTTAAGTTTTCTAGGAGCTGCTGGAATTGGTTCAATGTGAGAAATAGGTCAAGCAGATTGTTCGACTGTCATTTCTGCCAGCAGTTATTCAGCAGGGTAATCAAATGGGAAAACAGATTTGAAAAATCACATATACTACAGCACTGTGCATATTAGTAATGCTGGTTAAACTATGTGGCACACAATATGCGCACAGAAGAAAAACAGGGCAGATGCTGTGAGATAGGAAATATATTATCAGATTACTCCACTTTGCAACATTATTAAGTTAGCGATCTTCTGATCTCCTTCTCCCATCATTCCTCCACGAAGCCCCTCTGTGAGCTAACATTTCTATAAACCTTCCCTTTGGCATGTTTTGTACTATGGCCAATGGAAAGTAGTCAAATGTCCCTTCGCATAATAGCTGATCAGAGGATGGAGAAGCATCTGAGTGACAGCTTTGACATTTCTAGAGAGCGCTGCGAGAGAAAGAGAGACAGATGCAGATAGAGTGAATGAGTGAGAGAGAGAGCCCTCAGATGCCCCCTCTCACCGAGCACTGGAGAGGAACATTTGCATTTAATTGAATGCTGCGGACATAAAGCGGTCTCACCCCCATTCACCTCCCCTGTTTTCTTTGTCATCTTCATTTCCATGTGGAGTCCCACTCAAATCGCACTGAATAAATCTCCAATGCTTACCGCTAGCAGGTGGCACAGAGAGCTATAAGCACTAGAGTCAGGGAGAACTCCTCTAGCATGAATGCTGCTTAGCACAACAGATGAACATTGACTAGGGTTTGGCTATCATTACCAAATGACAGCATCAAAAGTGTGATTGAGCGAACAGAAGGTTTAATAACGCAGAAAGCGATTTTGTTTGGTAGATGCATAACCAATCTGATTTTACTGGTTAGTTTGGAATCACTTTGGTGTGGTGTATGATTCCTAAACAAACATTTATACAGAAAACCTCAGCTCAAACTCACAATCTATTTTAGAAATCTCTTTTTGAATTCTTTTAATTTCTATAGTGGAATATAGTGGATAAAGTAAATGGAAAATAGGAATAGGAAGCAAAAAATATATAACATTTATAACCAATATAACTATATACTAATTTGTAGATTTTATATATCGTTTATGCTCGTCAAAGCTAAATGTATTATTAATGTACATTTATAACATATTACATATTACAATTTAAAATAACTGTTCAATATAAATAACTGAAACCATTCTGATAATGCTCATTTTTCTTATAATTATTGAATTTATTATAATTATTATAATATATAATGTGTTATTAATTTAATGTAATTACAATTATTATATCATAATTATTATTAGGAAACATTTATTATTATTATGAATGTTGAAAACCGTTGCTGCGATTTTTATAAAAGCCATGATACATTTTTGGGGACTTTTTGAGGAATAATAAAGTTCAAAAGAACAACATTTATATGGAATAGAAATCTTTTTAACAGTATAAATGTCTTAATTGTCACTTTTATTCAAATTAATGCATCCTTGCTTAATAAAAGTATTAATTTAATTTCTGAACTTCTGAATGGTAATGTACAAAAATAAATAAATAAATTATATAAACACCAGTAAAAGTGCAGCAAAGCCAACTTGCAAATCCATCTCGTGATTGATAAAATGCGATCTATAAACTTTTACCATCATAACCAATTTGATGCTGCTTTTAAGCATGTTCTGGCTAAACCATGTTATTTTTTCTGAAAGCCCCGCAATCTTGCTCTAATCGATGTGAATTTGCAGAAGGCAGAGTCTGGTTAAAATCATAGTGTTTTCTGAGTCACATTCTCTAAAAGCACTACCCTCCGAAAATCACCCTGTGTGCAGAATGAAGGAATGAAGCACATTGAAGAAACAAATTGTCACCTCTTGCACTCTGTTAGGTGAATCTTCTGACATGGTGATCAATTCTCCCAAGAGAAAAAAAGAGAGCAGAAATTACACTGTGAGGAGTCCCAGAGACCCTTGGCCAGCCAATTACACAAATGCCATCGATCCCTGTGGCTCTTCTGAGGCACAAGCCATGAGGATGGTCCTTCTGGATGGGTATGGATTTTTCTCCACTGGTTTTTCCTTCTTTTCCTCCAAAAGACGGGATTAAAGGCGATAAGAAAGGACAGGCAAGCTGACTCACTGGAGGCCGGCCGGCTACAAGGTCTGATCAACAGTGCCATTACACACTGTCGGCCAAGTCACACTGCAGAACTAAAAGTGTGGAAATAGACACCCATATTCCAACAGCTTTTATGGCATGCAAAAGATACATATCGCAGCATGACTGCGGACAGCAGGTCAGTCGTAGGTGAGACATCTGCGGGTGGCATACCAGCCTTGCTGCAATTAGATCTGCCCTCATTATCATTATGTGCAGCACCACTGAACTGTTAATAGCACTGATCCAGGTCCAGCTTCCCTGCTTAACACTGGAGTCTGTTCCAAAAGAAACAATAAAAATTTAATCATTATACATCAGGGTTAAGGATGCACTGTGCCCTGTGTTGCTTCAGGCGAGTATGTCACATCTACCCTTGAATAAAGGAAAGCATGTAATGTAATATAATGAATTTTAACATTTTTAAAGCAAATGCACTCGCTGAATAAAGACCAAAGTGTATTTTTCTTTCTATACTATAGCATATCCAAGTTGAGTGTTGTTCCGGATCGTTCTGGGCTAATATAACCCAGTGACAGACCAGTCTTCAATCAGTAACACATCAATGTCTTAAGACTTTACAGATAATTAATCATCAATACCTCTTAATTCAGAACGGTCTTTGAAACAGTGATTACATGGTGGTGGATACGTTACAGTAAGCAGTCCAGTATCTATCTTTCAAAATAACTTCTGATTCAGGTTTATTTCATGCTACGAGTGGTAGTAAACAGGCAAATACTATTGGTAACAAGCATCAAATCAGCATTTTAGAATGATTTCTGACCATTAAATAAATGCAGGGCATGTTTTTCATTCCAGAGCACATTTTAAAATGTGTTGCCACTCAAATGCAAAAAGTCATATTAGTTTTAAAGAGTTGTATCTTTAAACCATTGTGTGTGGTGGCAGTTAAGACTAATCTCCTTTCTTCCAGAGAATGTCAGCTCATTACTGGGCAGTCATGGTAAAATGTAGTGCTGTCAAATGTTGGAGGCTTCAGACAGGGGCCGTGTGCGGCAATCCAGCAGCCTTCTGTGTAATTTCAGCATGATGTGGGAAGGATTTGATTCATCTTGTCGAGAGCAGCCTTGGTTGAAAATTTCTGCTGCAAAGCCCGACGTGCAGTAATGATTAATAATTGTGTTTAATTAGCCTTTGACGGTTAGCCCTCATATCTTGGTGAGTTGATAAACACGCTTGCTCTGACCCAGACAGATTTCTTCATTAATCTTCCACAGACCATGTTGTGTGAGCCAGGTGACAGCTGGCGAGTCTACCGAATGCAGGAAATGTGTGTATGTGATATGCTGCAGTGGCAGACTTACCTCAACAGTGTCACAGCAAGGTGAAGCTCTTCTCTCTTTCATGCTGGGGCTCAGTCTCAGGACCGTTCCTTTGCCGTTTGATCTTTACAACAAAGCAGCCAAAAGCTCCTGCAGACCTGTCGCCTGAAACGAACCAAGATGACATTTTTAAAACTCACAGTGGTGTTGTGACATCCCATGTGGCCTCCTACCAAGCCAGAAGGCCGCCGTGCTTCCAATTTCCAGCTCCAAACACCTTAAACAGAATTGATCAATAACGTTATTTGTGATTATGCCAATTTTATCGGTAATATTTTATGTGATTTGCAACAGTGCTATAAGCGTATTAGTTTTAGGTTTGAGTTGTCCTGAATACTTCCATTTGGGCATTGAGTTGAGTCAGTTTAGAACCCCAAAGTGATTTGGGGACAAATAACATTATTGATCACTTCTGTTTAAGGTGTTTAGAGCTCGAAAAGAGAGAGCAACAGTCTGGTTATTTTAGATGATAACGTATAAACCTTTAAAGTAGAATGACTTGTTAACCGGCGGTGAATGCTTTTGCTGAAGCCATCAAACTATTATTCCACATTATCTTAACAGAGGAATTCCTGGTAAAATCTTCATCACCTATGATTCTACACCAATCAGTAAATGTGGCAAAAATAACTCTTCAGTGCTCACCCACTCAAATGCTACTCCAACTACTACCCAAAAATGAAAATTCTGTAATTAGTTACTCACCCTCATGTCGTTCCAAACCTGTAAGACCTTCGTTCATCTTCAGAATACAAATTAATATATTTTTGACGAAATCCGAGAGCTCTCCGACCCTCCATAGACAGCAAGGGTACTCCCACATTCTAGGTCCAGGAAGAAAATCTTGGTACGAAGAAAATTGACAAAATAGTCCATGTGACATCAGGGGTTCAATCTTAATTTTACGAAGCTACGAGAATAATTTTTGTGCACAAAGAAAACAAAAATAACGTCTTTATTATTAGTAGTATTCTCGCAGCTTATTATTATTAGTATTCTTGATGTCACATGCACTATTTTACCATGTCCTTACTAGATTTCTGGGTCTTGATCATGGTAGTTGCGTTGCTGTCTATGGAGAGTCAGAAAGCTCTCAGATTTAATCAAAAATATCTTAATTTGTGGATATTGAAGATGAAGATGAACGAAGGTCTTACGGGTTTGGAACAACATGAGGGTGAGTAATTAATGACAGAATTTTCATTTTTGGGTGAACTATCCCTTTAAACGATTATGTTTGCATAATATGCATATGTTGGAATAAATATAAAATATCATATTGTTTCTATAATCAACAGTTTTATATTTCTCCTTCATTTGACTATGTCATTCACAATGCTTCAGATTGTAGTTCTTTACTTATCACAGCTGTCTTTTGTCTTTTCACCAATTTTCCAATTCCAATTTTTTACTTCAAATCACAGTTTACAATGTAATGAATCACCTTTTAGCTGGTTGGTTTTGTTCATGGCTCACAACTCTTAAAGACATATTTTTTAAATCCATATGGGGAAAAATACTTCCAGAACCATGGCCAATGTAAAAGTAATGCACACTCTACTCAGTGCCTGATTAGAAGACCTGCAAAAAAGCTTTATGACATTTGTTGTCTGAATTATCACAAACAGTAATGTCTTTTGTAACATACAGTTTTGCAAGCTAACTGTGCAGCAGATAGCATGCTTCTATCAAATTAATCTCCTAGCTTTGCACTGTCAAATGTTATGTTTTTAGTTTTTATTTGAGCAGGCATTACAAACAACTATCTCCTGGGATCCTAGATAGACTGAGCTCAAGGGATAGATTGAATTGTTCAAGACAAAAATTTACACTGCCCCAACCACATGAACCTCTGTCCAAAACCCACCTTACACTTTTAGAAGAAAACACACAAAAGCGGTCACTGGGAGCGTTATACCCTTTTTAAAAGCTATCCCTTTGTACCTTATGTACCCATAAAGGGTACATAGTACCTAAAGTACACATATTAGTAACTTTTGAAAGGGTGTCAGTCAAACTGTTGTCCATAAACATGAATGACTGACAGAAAGAGAGCATTTCTGATTATCAAAGCTGTTTTGATTGGTGTTCAGAGACAGCCATTCACTGACTTTTTTTTGTTTAAAGAATAATCTATTTCAGTAATATATTTTAGGTAGCTGAAACATTTAACACGTTATGTGTATTGTTACCAAAAAAGAAAAAGAAAAAGAAAGCGCTTAGAGCAATTGCCATATTTGAGCAAAGACTACATGACAGAAGAAAAATGTAATATTTTAGAAACCTCCAGCTACCTCTCATGCATCTTTCGGTCAATTACCCACTATAATGCAATGCTAAATTACATACAGTAGGCCTACTGCAGTCATTTTACTGTTTAAACAGGCCGATCATTATAGTCAATAGTATATATTTTTGTGCTGCATTACAAAACGTATATCAGCATTGGCTTTTCATATTCATGCCCAGGCCTGCTGAGTCTGGATTAAAGCTTTTAATCACCACTTACGCTCTTTTATCTCCACAGTTAGCCAACAGCATAGCTGACAACAGCATACAATCAAGCATCGAGGTAATGCAGTACATCTGCTCTCTCTCCCAAAACCAATCAACATGCTCTCAAACCCTCACTACATCTCATGAAAGTGAATTACTGCACTTTACTCAAAGATTAATTCAATCATCGTCATTAATTCAAATATGTTTAATAAATTGTTGGCTGTAGGCTTCTTAGCCCGCGTTCCTCAGAGACTTATCAATATTACAAGCTCCAAGAAATGAAAACTCTCCGAAGGTTTGCTGTTTTGTGCAAGAAAATCCAATTCCATCTTCTAAAAAGCTATTGGTCGCTAATAGGATCAGCTCATTCGAAGATGTCACAGACCAATTTAGACCTCATTAAACGCTATTACGGTTTATGCTGGTTTATGTATTCGATGCGTTCCACAGAAATGCATCAGAAGTGCCCGAATCACAGCTGGTTTTTACATAAGTAAATGTATGCATGTCAGCTTTGCGTCATCGTAACACTTCTGCTGGATATTCGGTAAAATTACAGTCACCATGTTTTGGGGCGAAGCCAGAGGGTCCTCGTGCTCTGATAATTCTGGCAACTCAAAGCTTAATTGGGCCGTGTGGTCATAGCTGGCCTGCATGTCAGATTTTTGCATGCTTGTCAGAGGAGATCCAAATGACGATGTGCCACGGTCTTGTGGTCGTGCGTGCCGAGGTCGTACTTACAATAGTGGGTGCAAGTCATCTCATTTGCTGCTTCAGCTCTAATTAATGGATGTTACATGATAAGCAAAGACATCTCGTTTCTGATGAAGCAGATGCATTTTGATGGGAATGCAGTAATGAATAGGCTTGCTGGCTTTCTGTGGTGCCATCTGTTCTCATTGAATGATACCCTAAATCAATATAAGGCCTATACAGTGTTTACTGGTAAGAATAAGAATTGCAGAAGAGACTTCTGGGGACTGAGAGAGAGAGAGAGAGAGAGAGAGAGAGAGAGAGAGAGAGAGAGAGAGAAAGAGAGTGAGCGGGAGATACCACCAACA
>NW_015505182.1:69717-99438 GCF_001515645.1 Sinocyclocheilus grahami
GAGAGAGAGAGAGAGAGAGAGAGAGAGAGAGAGAGAGAGAGTGGTTACACCCAAGTCCATGGCTCTGTCATCTCTCTAATAGCCTCATCCTTGTGTAGATAGATGACTGCAGCTGAGCAGTGGGTTTTACTACTGCACTCTTGTTTTTTTTCTCATTTTCTGAGTTGGGCCCTCATTTTCTGATTTATAGCCCTCTCTCTCTCATCTTCGCAATCTCTTCTCAACTTCAGGCCATCCCTTTCCTCATTTGTCTGTTTCTGAGTCTTATAAACAGCATGTCTTGATACACCGCATTGAGGATCACATCGGGCCACTTTGTCATATATAATGTGACGCTTTTTGGCATAAACCAAGCTTGCGTATGCATAAGTTATGTGTGTGTGTGTGTGTGTGTGTGTGTGTGTGTGTGCGTGCGCATGCACGTACCTAGAAAACAAATAAGGATTACTTGCAACCAAACAAACACAAACAGATGCTCAAAAAGCAGTAGTTCTGGATAATATTGAAAATCCGGTCAATTTTGAACAGGACATTAGCATAGATGATATTTCAAGTCCACACCTCTTTTGCCATGGCAGATATTGTCCCCACCATTTTATGAATTTATGATTTTGTCATCTAATACATAGCAAGCATCTCCGATTGTAGAGCAGGTTTCATTTTGTCAGTGTGTCTTATGAGTGGCGATATGGTGGTGGAATTTATTATTTTTTAATGCTGTGTGGTTATGGTTGTTATTAGTCGAGAAAAGTAACAGCACCAATATGTTCTATCGAGCACACAGCTGTCAGACTCCAATCTATCTTTTCCAGTTCCAGTTGCAAAAAACAAAACAAAAACAAATGTGTACAGCTGAATTATCAGATTTTTACAATGAAAGGTTCTATTAGGGCCAATTACACCATGTCTACAACGGACATGACAGCTAAAGTCTGTCTACACTGGACATGCCAAAGCAACCATTGCTAACCATTTGTACTTTGATTCAGTACGTCATAAATAGAACGAGGCATCAGCTACTGTCGCGTCACTAATTATAATTAATTGTACTGTCTTTTGTCGCACCACTCGCGTCCGGTGTAGACACGGTGTTAGGACCCGAAAATGTTACTAACAGACCGACATGAACATTTATACAGTGCTAGGTATAAGAAAGCATCTATCTTCTGATCTATTAAAACAGTAAAAGATCATGTTACATATGCATCACCTATTTTATAAATAACATAACATTCATGACTTAAGACCGTGATGCAATTTTGTGATGTCATAACCAGCATGTCTGTGCCCTTAACTCTTTTTAAAATGAGATGCTGATAGACTTCAAGTAAAGTGAGGGCCACTGAAAGCTAGAGGGGTCAAACTGAAGTTTTGAAAAGCAGAGAGACACAGTATGTGTGGCAGGAGAGTCAGGTTGTGCTGTCGGAGCTTGATATTAGAGTTGGCAGAAAATATGCTGGCAAGGTCAGTGCAGGTGAAAGCAGAGGGAGACAGACAGTTAAGTCCTTTCACTGAATTCCAATGTTACAGACACACACTTACAGAAAAACACACAAGACGACAAACTACTATTTTAAAGGTATTTTCCATATAAAAGGTGCAGATAACAGTGGCTACCACTGCAACGTGAAACATTTTAATTGACGTTCAGTGGCCTAAAAAAGTATTTAGATATTCCCTTTTATTTCATAACCTGAAGCATGCTTCATAAATGATGAATACTGCCAGTCAATTCAGTCCATTGATGAAAGATTAATGAGCATGCACTATTTTTTGTTCGAAAGAAAAATGCCTTCAAGAAGAAAACCATGGTAAAACAAGAGGACAAACATTTTTTGTGATGGTATGAATTATCTACTGGACTATAATGAGACAAAAGCATGCAAAAGCAAAGGAATTAAATAAATAATGCAGGTGTGAAGTTATTGCTTTGGCACAGAATAAACAAACATAAATACTGTTCGACCCAAAACAGCCGTTAACGCAATGTGTAAAACCCACCTTTGAGGACCGGGCAATCATTTCCAGGTGTGTGTAACCACAAAGAATTATTCATAGATCCTGGCAAATCGGCCTTACTGCTAGAGTGCAAACAGACCTTTTTTTCTTTTCCACTCACCATTAAGCTCTGAAATGAGTCGTTGAAGGAGAGGACAGGAGGAGCTTTGGCACAGAGATCCAGGCATCAGCACGCAGCCAGAGGTGGCTCGTACACTCCCCGATCAGCGTTCATGCCGTGAATGAACATCAGGCCAGTAAGGAAACTGACAGCGGAAAATTCAGTTAATTCCCGCAATCTGCAAAGCAAATCAAGAACATAAATTGTGATTAAATCGAAACAAAGCACTGTTTTATTTTTGGTTGAAAAGAACCTGACAGGAAAAGAGCTTTTGTAGGGATGCATTTGTCAGGGTAGTGACAGGATACTATATTTCATGGGTCAAATCACAGGCTGGAGTCAAAATATGTCTTTTAGCATGTGCTGCCATTATATTCTTTGTTGCCAAGATAGCAGCTTGCACAATCCATTGTTAAGGTCAAGAAAAGACAATTATGAACAGGAAGCTTTCAGAGTGACATGGAAGCATGTGTCAGATCAATTCTCATTTGTGCAGGCTTTTTAATTAATCAAAAACATACAGCTACAACTACCATAGTTTCAGTCACAAACAAATGATTCTTCTGAGCCAGTCCTTTTAATGAATCACTGAGTAATTAACACTGGGATAAGTCAGACATATCCTTCAAGGAATGAACTCCAGTTTAGAGAATCTGTTATTATGTTTATATATAAGCAACATGGAAATTATAACTGAAATATGCCCAAATGAAACAGAATCAATAAGCTTGTGGCACCAAATTGAACTGAATAAGGAAAACTATCAATACCCAGCCCAAATGGCAGCTAAGAGGTGAAAACGCATTTATTCAGAGGTGAAAAATAGTACCTGCAAGATGGGACCACTTGTTGCCTGGTACCACAACAGTTTTCCCTTCCGGAGGTAAATGAAAGTGCTCATCATTGACCTCCTGCACTTATTTTGTCTTGCCTTGTGTTTCTTTCTGCCCAAAGTGAGAGCAAAATTCAGTCAGAAAAAAGATTAGTTGGTGAACCTCAGCAAATGCATTATTCAGTATGCGCAAGCGAGCAGCCCACATGCAAACGTCTCCATTCACCTCACATTAGGGGCACTCAAGACACCCTCACAACTCTTACGACGCAGACAGGGAACCGACAGTACGCAACACATCCCAGGACCAACTGGGCCAAGGTAACAGGGTGCATCATGAGGGCCAAGCTTCTGCTTGAGAAGGTGACTCTTTGTAAATGAGCTTGAAGGTGAAGTGCACATGCTGATGGCTGGCGGGGGAGAGCTCAGGGCTGTGCTCACATGGGCCTGTTGATAGCTATGGATCATTCTTCTATCCCTCCATGCAAGTGCGCATATATGAGAGGAAGCACAAATAGTCTCTGGACCGGCAGGTAGACCCCTGGGGGACAAAAGAGAGACAGAGAGAACATTAGAACTAATTGGGCATTCAGGAGAAGGATGGATTACTGTGGCAGAGCTTTGAGGAAGGGAGGAAAAGGGTGGATGCTACAATCAGAGCAAGTACTCCTGTCGTTTTACCTTGTAGATATGGTGTCTAATTGAAACATGAGTATTGCATCGGTGCTGTGATGTTGTCTAGACTTATGTGCTGTATTCTCATAAACCCAATGAAGCAAAATATAGTACGGCATGTAGGTGAGAACATATACTAATAACAAAAACTAAACCAGACCATGACGCATTGCAATTTATATAATACTGTATTAACTCCCAATCTGGTGCTCTGAAAGTTAAGTATGAAAAAGGTTTCAACTCCTCTCCAAAAGTATAGAAGCTCTAAATCCAAAGTAGACAGTTGAAAGATTTCCTCCACACACCGTGTCACAATGTTTAAACAAAGTAGGTTAGACCACAGTCAGAGTTTCCTCCCTTAATGCATTTTTATGTCCCCTCTGAGTCCACGTCTTGTGAATTTAGCCAAAAATATGTCATATTTTCCCCATTCCTTACAAGCCTCCAGCATATGAGTAATACCAGGTCCCTGATTATTTGCAGAGCTAAATCCTAAGCCATGAATTAGACTCACTAAATTTCAGCATGCATTTCTCTCATATTTTCACAGTAGTATTTTTCCTCCATCCACGAGACTTGAAGTGAAATTCAGCTGGAATGTCCCAAACATTTAGAGGAGCTCTTAACAAGAGAAATATACAAGTTGAGAAGCATGCAAAGTGTTTTGGTTATTGAAAAAGGACAATTGTGAACAAAGATGTTGGAAACAAAGTGAGACAGAATAAATAAAGCAGCAGTCGTCATACTCCACATGCGTTGGTCTAACAAAAGAAGTTAAGAAATTTCATGATATAATTCTTGGGTAATCTCTCCTGTGACTAAGTGTTGTATTTTTTTTCCTTTTCCAGGTGTGCCCCTAAACCAATCATAAAACCTACTCTACTGTGCTAGGATGTAAGATCAACGGAGTGAGACTGGAGAGAATTACATCCATCCGAAAAAGACAGAAAAGGGATTTTGAGATACTCGTGCGACTACTTCACAAGACAGGATATGAAGAAACAGAGCATGCTTCATCTTTGAGACAACTTACTTTTCAAAATTCAACTAAACCCTTGGTTCTCCTGTCACATGAACTTAAGAGATAAGTGAGAGACTGATATTAATAACGGGCTGAATAGTCTACATCACAGTGAATCTGCATTAAATTATATCAATTTAATTATGAAAATGGGACAGATTGCAATATTTCTTCTGCACACGCATCTGCTGCTTGGAGTCGGAAGCTCCCTGGTCATTCAGTCCATGCCCTGGAGAGTTCCCTGCCCTCACCAGTGTGTCTGCCAAATCAAGCCCTGGTACTCTCCCCAGTCTGTGTACAGAGAGGCTCCTACAGTAGACTGCAATGACCTGCTACTTATCCAGCTGCCCACTTCCCTCCCTCAAGAGACACAAACCCTCCGGCTGCAAAGTAACCTCATCAGTTCTGTCGACCAGAGTGAACTCCAGGGCCTTGTCAATCTGACAGAGTTGGATCTCTCCCATAACAGCTTTACCAGTACCCGGACCCTGAGGATAACTGACCTGCCAGCTCTTCTTAGCCTACACATGGAGGAAAACCAGCTGAGACACCTCCCAGACGCTGCTTTCTTTGGTCTCCCTAGCTTGCAGGAGTTGTACCTCAATCACAACAGGCTTCGAAGCATCTCCCCTGGGGCCTTCAAGGGTCTGGATAAACTTCTAAGACTTCATCTCAACTCTAATCGATTGGTTGTAATTGACCGGCGTTGGTTCCATGCTTTGCCACAATTGGAGGTTCTCATGATTGGTGGAAACCCTGTGGACACTATTCAGGACCTAAATTTTAAACCGCTGAGCTCTTTGCGCAGTCTAGTCCTGGCAGGCATGGGCTTGCGTGAGATCTCAGAGCGAGCGCTAGAAGGGCTTAAAAATTTGGAGAGCATTAGCTTTTATGATAACCATCTAATAAAAGTTCCAAAAGAAGCATTGCAAAAGTTGCCGGGTCTGAAGTTCCTTGACTTGAACAAGAATCCCATTCAGCTAGTGCAGAGGGGAGACTTTCAAAATATGCTTCACCTGAAAGAGCTTGGCTTAAACAACATGGAAGAGCTGATCTCTATTGAGCACTCAGCAATGGAAAATTTGCCTGAACTGACCAAACTGGAGATCACAAACAATCCACGGCTCTCCTATATCCACCCTCAGGCCTTCCAAAAGTTGTCAAGTATGGAAAGTCTAATGCTGAACAGTAATGCCTTGAGTGCCCTGCATAGCCAGACAGTAAGGTCGCTGCCCAGCCTTCAAGAAATCAGCTTGCACACCAATCCTATTCGCTGTGACTGCCTGATCCGCTGGGTGGGAGCCGACAATGACAAGCCGGTCCGTTTCATTGAGCCTCAATCCACATTCTGCTCTGAGCCTCCTGAGCTTAAAGCCCGACGAGTTAAAGAAGTCTCATTCAGAGAGATGGCAGACAGCTGCCTACCCTTGATTGCCCCAAGCACATTCCCCTCTTACATTGAAGTCAAACATGGAGACAACATAGCCTTGCACTGTCGGGCACTGGCAGAGCCAGAGCCAAGTATCTACTGGGTCATTCCCCAAGGTGTGAGATTGACTCCATCCAGCAGGTACGGGCGTTATCAGGTTCTCACAGAAGGCACGTTAGAGATTTTTGGAGTCACTGCTGAAGAGGCTGGATTCTACACTTGTGTCGCGCAGAACCTAGTGGGAGCTGATACTAGAAGCTTGACTCTACAGGTGGAGGGAGGTGACCTGCTTCTTGCAAGTACTCAAAAGACAATGGACAGCTTTGTAGTTCAAGAAGTCAAAGAAAGGTATGCCTTACTAACCTGGCAAGCAAGCCGTAACATCCCTACTGCACATTTATCATGGGTGTCCAATGGCAGTCTGGATGCCCATCAAAGGCACAGCACTCGAATTCTAGCTGGCACCAGGAAATTCAACCTAACCCATCTGCAACCAGGCACTCATTACAACATTTGTCTACACATGGGGCCAAATGACACCTCGTGTGTCTGTCTAAGGACCAAGGACGTGTCCATGCCAGATCCTTTACCAGACCTGACCCCAGCAGTCCTGCTGGCAGTTTCAGCTCTGCTCCTTTTATTTGCGGCCAGAGCATGTCATGGGGGAGCCTCATTCGGTTGGAAAGACCACATGCTGGAGCTTGAGAAACCCCACACCACCATTCTGACCCAGGAGGCGAAGACTTTCATGACTCCTCCAATACTAGTAAAGTACCTGAATCAGCAGGATCCAGACAAAGTCCTATCAGATGGCAGAGGGAAAGACCTCAGAAATGCTTCACTGGGGCAAGATGCTCGGGGGCTATCAAAAGAGGCATGCTGAGCAGAATAAAGAGTTCAAGAAGGATGGACAAGAAAAAAAATCCCTGGAGTATAAGTTTCACAAAGCTCACTTTACCGATCTGACAGTCAAAACTACTGAACGTCTGAAACATACAAAACTAGACATTTAAGTGGCAGACCCGCTTCACATAACAGCGACCTGGTTTCAAAGTATAGCAAAAAAAAAATATTAAAAAAAGATGTTTGTATTTATTTTGTAACAAAAAAAAGATACATCAAATATATGTATATTAAAAGCATTTGTTCATATATCCACATACAGTATATCAAACTAGGACACTAAACTTGTCCTGCAAATCATAAATAACAGTTCATATAGAGTCTGTTTATATGCAACCTCCCAACTTTACGAGTCTGTGTCACAACAGGCCAAATGGTTGTAGAAAGATAAGCACTTATATATTTTTAATACTGAAGAAGAGACTGACTTGACACAGGAAAGCAAAGAACACAAATATCAAGGAAGCCTCTAAAGAACTCAAGAAGACAGAATGGAAGTCTTCTGAAAGGCATTTTGCAGGCTGCGGGCAACAATTAACTTTTTGTTTTTGTGGTGAAAAACCAAACTGACTATCTCAAAGCAGGCATTATGAAAAGAGCTGATATAAACGGAGGTGTCTTAAATGTTGTATAACTAATGTTGTATGTACTCTCTTTAACAGTGTGTTAAATTGTGCTTTGTACAAGGACCCCAAGAGAATGCTCCAAAGTTAAGACCATCCCAGAAAAATTGAATGTTTTTGCGCATAAAAGAAAAATCTTTTTCTCCCTCAAAAATGGACCGATCTATACATCTGACAGGGGCCACAAACTTATGACCTAAAATGCTCAGAATGTTTGCCTATTTTGGTCCCCTTGTTCCGGAAATATGACAGACCCTTGCTTAGAAAAACAACTCAAGTGAACAGACGTTCTAGTCTTGATGGACGTACTGCCTAGACATGTGTGTCGGCCTCTTTGTTCAGACATATCAAACAAGAAGAGAGGGTCATGGAGAAAGCGTATGGAACAACCCCATGATGCTATCCTTTCCAGCAAAGACGGCAAACATTTGGTGACAGGAAAGAGGTTCACGTCTACATGCACACTTTTGTACAAAGCAAGCACGTCAGAGCTCCCATTTCTTTCAGTTCTGATGAAAAGTGCGGGTCCTGTCGGGCTGCTAATGGGACCTACTTCATGGAAAGATAGTGCCAATTCTTCTTTCTGTAAAAAGAGGGGGAAAAATGGGCTTTTTCTTAAACAGTTTGTCAGGTGACTATTCAGTCCACAGCACATAAGCTCTGCTCTGACTACTGGACAGCAACAGAGAGAGACATACCCAGTGAAAGAGGGGTCAGATGGCACCGATGTGCCCCTCTTTTATCCAGGAAAGGAAATAAAGCAGCATTGGGGATTGTGAACTGTTCTCTTATATTCTCAACTATGGAGAAATCAAATTTTTTTTACAGGCTGTCATTTTACAGTAATTTGTTTGCTTTTTTTTCTCTTCAAGTTTGTGGTTGATGTGTCCTCCTGTTTCAGTGACTCTCTCTCCAACTTGACTGTCTTGTCCTCAAATTGTTTTTCTATCATTATTGTTTGTTGCTCATTGGTCTTTTCCCCACCCCAAAGCTGTACATAAATCCATCTGAATTTCCTATTCAACATACCACTTTCTGAAATAATTTAGATGACTGTGTTAAATTCTATTTTGAGCTATTATTAAAACATTTTGGACTGATCTCAAGGTTTGATCGATTGCAGGACACCAAGTGTGTTTACATGCACTTAAAAAATTGGATTTCAGTCGGTCTAAAGCAATAATTCGTCTTATTTTAAAATGTCATATAAACATTTTCTAAATGAAAAAGTACCAGTCTGGTTTTTGCAAAATCTCAAGACAACACGATTTGCCCAGCATGTATACACCTCAATCAGACTACAAATTAGCCTACAACACAGTGAGCGATAAGCATTTAATCTCTCAAACGCATTGTGGATAATTTTTCACTGTGCATGTAAACATTCTTAATGGTATGGACGTCATATATCACCCACAATACATATAAACTTTAATTCATGCTCTTTCTTAATCCAAGTCTTGAGTTATGTTTCCTTCTGTTGTTATGCTATTGGTCCAAAAGGGGTATAATTTAATAGAACTGCCTTAGAGTTAACTGGAGCAGCATATCCTCCAATTATAATGAAAACAAATATTCATTCTTTTGAAATGGAATCACCACA
Organism: Sinocyclocheilus grahami; assembly: GCF_001515645.1. Lineage (NCBI taxonomy): Eukaryota > Metazoa > Chordata > Actinopteri > Cypriniformes > Cyprinidae > Sinocyclocheilus > Sinocyclocheilus grahami. The sequence continues at coordinate 78,923 of NW_015505182.1, forward strand.
ACGAGTTACAATAGTTTCTAGAGATTTGAAAAACAGCCCTCGGCTTCTTAAATTTGCTGAGAAAAGAGCCTCAGGCTGGCGATGCTCTTCCTGTCAGCAGCAAATGGTATATCCATCCCCCAGTACTTCCCCTCCAGTGCCCTCCCTTCATACTTCACAATTACCGCAAAGAGCCTGTTGTCTAGAAACGGTAACTTTGAGAGTGATTGATGTCTGAAAAAAAGAGAGAGAGAGAGAGAGACACGTATGTTTGGCAGGGGGGCAGTGAATTGAAGGCAACATAATAGCGTTATGCTTCTCCACAGAAATCATACAGAATTGTGAACGACTGTAATTGCACATTACAGTTATTTTAAGGAATATTGAAAGTGGGAAGGCAGGGTTCTGTTTCATAACACTTAATGCCATCCTTCACACTCAAGTGGACCTCTTGAATCTATCAAGCTTGGAAATGCCAAACTATAAGGCTCAATGCACCACTGAACCGTAACTTTGCCGTTTAATGGAGGGAAAAAAACATTTTTACAGTGCAAGATCAAAAGAATATTACAACCAAGCAAGCTCAACTACAACACTACTGCAGCATCTATAGTCAAAATGCATAAATGGTAGGTTTACTGAATAACGATTTAATAAATGACCTTCTCGATTCAATTTCCTGATCAATGAGAGATAGAAGTACACTTGATTTCATTGCCTGGAGCTTGAAAACGGTTTATTTGGCAAATCAAAAAACTATTCACTATTACATGGCACACTAGTCACCTGATATAATGTGACATTTGACTATTATTGGCTCAATCATTAAGATTGATTTAACTTGATTTTACTGAAATAAAAATACCACACTGACAATAGGAAATGTTCCATTTAAAGAAATATAGAGTCCTGTGATGCAGCAAGCAAGCTCAACTACAACACTACTGCAGCATCTATAGTCAAAATGCATAAATGGTAGGTTTACTGAATAACAATTTAATAAATGACCTTCTCGATTCAATTTCCTGATCAATGAGAGATAGAAGTACACTTGATTTCATTGCCTGGAGCTTGAAAACGGTTTATTTGGTAAATCAAAAAACTATTCACTATTACATGGCACACTAGTCACCTGATATAATGTGACATTTGACTATTATTGGCTCAATCATTAAGATTGATTTAACTTGATTTTACTGAAATAAAAATACCACACTGACATTTAAAGAAATAGAGTCCTGTGATGCACGAGCTTACAGGTTTACATTGATGAAGAATTGCCTTAATGAGGATACAGCTGCTTTATAATTGGGCATTCTGTACAAAAACTTCACAGTTGAGGAATCATTACTCACTTATTGACAAACCAGTGGGCACTGCTGGTTAAATAATCATGAAGCAGACGCACTATAAAAAAAATGACTGTCCATCAATCTCTGCACAGATAAAGTGGCCAAATTTGGGGGAAAAAACAAACAAAAAAACAAGTTCTTTCAACAGGATAGAACCTTAAACCACATAAACACATTTCATTACACCATATTCACAAAATAATGTTCTTTTTAGCAGCATCATATGACCCCTTTAAGAACAATTGTTAAAAATCAGGATATGATTACTTAAAAGATTCAAATATTATTTCAAATGTTTTGTTGAAGTCCTCCAAGTTTCACTTTTTGTATGTTATACATCTAAATCAATTTTTGAATGAAATTGTCATATCAGATTTTCTAAAAAAAAATTTTCACAGTCTACTTCTGTAGTTGTATTTACAACACTGTTCCAGAACAGTTCAACCCAAATATTCAGATGTGTGCAGCACATTTTATGGAGGACTGTTTCCTGATCCTGGTAGAGTAGACTACAATGCCGGCTGTTCTGACTCAGACTGTAAGTACGTTTTTTTATATATAAAGAATTTGCCACTGACGATTCAAACGTGAGTTTTGGGCAGTGTAGAGTAGCGCTTGTTGTTTGTTATTTCTCCAATCACAAATGCAGACATGGTTTTATGTTTACGCGATGCAGTGCGTAAAAAGACAGTACAAGTCATTATAATCAGTAATTATGTCCCCACTGGATGCAACAAATGCCTCGTTTATAATGGGTTTTAATGTTTTTGTCTTGTCGCTCTGGCTGGACACGGCATCACAGTATGGTGAGGGGCGTAACATTTCCATCACACGCTTGAGGTATTCGGCCAATCACAACGCACTTGATAGCTGGCCAATCAGAGCACACCTCGCTTTTCAGACCGATGAGCTTTGTAAAAATCTACGCGTTTCAGAAAGGCGGGGCATAGAGGAGAAAAAATAATGTACAGTATGTGGAAAATAATGTGTTTTTTTAACCTTAAACCACATAAACACATTTCATTACACCATATTCACAAAATAATGTTCTTTTTAGCAGCATCATATGACCCCTTTAAGAACAATTGTTAAAAATCAGGATATGATTACTTAAAAGATTCAAATATTATTTCAAATGTTTTGTTGAAGTCCTCCAAGTTTCACTTTTTGTATGTTATACATCTAAATCAATTTTTGAATGAAATTGTCATATCAGATTTTCTAAAAAAAAATTTTCACAGTCTACTTCTGTGGTCTTTTCAAAATCAGTCATGGATGGAATATCTAATAAACATTTAAAGGGGTCCTATTATGCTCTTTTACAAAGTCTTGATTTTGTTTTGGGGGTGTACTAGGACAGGCTCTCATACTAGGTTGTTCGAAAAACACATTATTTTTCACATATTTTACATTATTACAACACCTCTCTCCTCAGTCTGGCATGAATGGCTCGAACAGTTCCTCTATCAAATGAAGGCCCGCCTTCTGAAATACGAAATGTGCTGTGATTGGTTAGCTGGGCCAGTGTGTGTTGTGATTGGCACCACTCGGCGCCTGGTCGGGAAATGTCACACCCCTTACCATAGCCGCCTGCGATCTTCAGTGTAAATATTGCGTCAAAATCAAATCAATTTAAACCCGGATGATTGTAACCACTCTAAGTTCGTCTGCCTTGGGAAAGCTAGCGTAGTTTTGCAAACTAATTTTCAGTGGAAGTTGCTAAAGGAAGGTCAATTTGTTGCTAAATGATGTTGTGATGTCATTGCATGAAATCTCAGCAAAATTTTCTATAAATGTCCATTTAAATTTGTTCGTAAAATAATATAAATGCATAATATAATATTAATATAAATAAATATTTTTAAATACAACACTGAATTATTGAACACTTAGTAAATTAGTAAAACTACACATTCTGAACAATTATAGTTTTAAGCAGTGTATTAGTAGTTAGTTAGTGTGCTACACCCTAAGAAAAGTCTGTAAAAATAGGTCACAATCTTCTATGTTAATATGAAAGCGTTTTCTGTATTATTATTTTTTACCTGCATTTTAAATTATGCATTGTATTATCTTGTGTTTTCAGGTTGCAGGGTTACAACGGATAATGGATTGGAATATAATGGATGGATGATGGATAATGGATGTCCTGGAAAATTACTAGTACCTTTTCTAGATATTTTTCTTACAGTGTACTAATTGATCAACAATCACAGGTACAAGCTAACAAGGTGTATCATAAATGAACAATTACACAATTATTATTATTAAATGGAACAGTTGCAAATAGCAACTAAAGTAATGTGTGTACTGCTAGGCATCTTTGGTTTTCTATTTTTGTGTAATTTAGTTGGAAAATGTGCACCTTTTTATTGTTTGAGTCACTTATCAAAAGTTGCCAAATAAATTGTAAAAGTAGCTAAACTTGTTGCTGGGTGCTTTTGGGAGAAAAAGTTGCTAGGGTAGTCTGAAAAGTTGCTAAATTTAGCAACAAAATTGCTAAGTTGGCAAAACTGAGCTAGCCTGTCTCCGACATAGTGATAACACTCGTAGCCTTCTCTAGTGCAGCTCAACCAGGTCTCGTCCCATTCGTCAATATTTGTGATATCACAAATCCCGGAAAATATGCGTTGTAGTCCAAACGAGTCGTTCGTCATAGTTTTTGAAAAGTGATTTCTGTTAAATAAAATCTCCTTTTGAAGTGGACTTTGAACTTTGTAGATCTTTTTTATGTTCAAACAGCAACATTACAGACTAACTAAAGTTGAAAAAGCATAATAGGACCCCTTTAAAGTAATCGACTGAATAACAATCAGTTAATAGGCATAGATATTTAAAGATAAACCTGTTGCTCTCATGAACTCAAGGAAACACAGGAATGCATGTTAGGTAGGCACACTGCTGCTTGCAGTCAGTAAGAGTTTTATGTTGACCCAGACTACATTTATAAAAAATAAAATAAAAAAAATCAGTAAAACAGTATAAAAATAATGGTTTCCTGTTTTACTCTATTTTAAAATGTAATGTATTCCTGTGATGCAAAGCTGAATTTTTAGCGGCCATTACTCCAGTGTCACATGATCCTTCAGAAATCATTCTAATATGATGATTTGTTGCTCAAACAATTCTTATCAGGTGAAAGCAGTTGACTTGTTTATTGTGGAAATGTTTTTTTGGGGGGGGATTTGATAAACAAAGTTGAAAAGAACAGCATTTATTTGAAATCAATTTAATGTATACCTGATGAAATGAAAATATTCATAAAAAATAAAAAACCTAACCCCAAACTTTAAGCAGTATTGTATATACAATACCTGCCATGACAGCAAACTGGCTTATGGCAATACTTCTTGCAATAGTGCACACACCATTCACCTAAAACGTTTTTTTTCAATGCAATTCCGACTACATACAGTGAAAAATACACCCTAACCTCAGTCGTTCAAGACAAGACCAGCAGGAATTTGAGCACTTTAAACATCCTGTTGCTCTCTTTTTCCTTTCCTTAAAAGTGTTCCCATTTTTAAAGCCAGGAAGCAGTTTTGTGGAACGATGATAGAAAAATTGATTGTGAAATCTATTTAGTGCGGCTATCGATTTCCCCATAAGGGGAAGGAAGGCAGACCGTGTGAGTAAGATAATGGAATATGGAACGGGGGAGCAAGAGCCCAGAAATGGGAAGTGACACTGGTTAATGGAGTAGAACTGGGCTGTTTTAGGTGGGGTATGAGAGTGTGTGCACATACATCCGTGTGAGAGGTCCCCACAGCTACAATAACACTCCACAGTTTGCTCTGCATTTCAACTCATCCATTTTAAAAGGACAGCTGATGCAAAAAAACTTAATTTGGTCATTACTAATGCAATCTAATGTCATTCCAAATCAGTCAGCTGTTATTTACCCAAAGAAAACAAAATAAGCATTTTTGTTTGCGTGTTTTAAGCAACACGACTGCACTGATAATAAATGTAACCTGAGGATCAAATACTATATCATATATTGAAGGATCATGTCACACCGAAGAATGGCTGCGGAAAATTGAATGACATTTTACAATATATTAAAATTCATTAAATATATGCAGTCTTGGTGAGCATATTGGCCCCTAAGTTTTAGTAACATATGTGAAAGGTGGATTCTTACCACCTGCAGCATTGTTGTAGATCACCAGACATCTTACAATTCCTTTTCCACATCATTGGACAGACACAGATTTTGTCACTGACTTATATTGGAAAGGAAGGAAAGTCGGTCTGGAAGAAAGACTCAGAGCAGTGAACACACAATATTGACGAAACAATGAGCTGCTAGACAGCACTGAACACATCGCTGCTACAAAAGTGACTGTCACTTCATTTGAAATCATTCACAATTATTTAAATAGTCTAGCCATAACTACTGTATAATAAGTGAAAACAATGAGCTGTCATTCCTCCTGTGCGACTGGTATATGACTCATTGTACATGCAGATCTAAGCTGTGCCATTAGCAGTCAATGCATCAAGCCATTTCAGAATTTCTAATAAGTATTTATCATTGGGGGAATCTTACTTAATGAAATTCAAATTGTCTCTGCATACATGACAGCAATGGATGACTATTTCAGCCTGGCTGCACCAGGGGAAAAATCCCTGCTGCACCTGAAAATGCTAGCAGGCAACCTGAGCACATGTGGTCAAATCATTCCTTCATGCATCGTCAATACCAGTTTCTCAATCAACACATCTTTCTTAGAGCCACATATTGTAAACAATGTTGGAGAATGAGTCAGAGTGGAAAAAAACAAACAGTTCTCATAAATATGTCAGTCTGGTGCCTACACAAACAATAACTGTCAGTGTAAACAGCATGTAAAGGAGGAAAGAGTATGAATAAACCATAGAAAGAATGAGAGAAGGAAAATGACAATCTTTTTTTTCTTCATCATGAGATCAAAAAGCATGACAAATGTAAAGAACATGTCAAACTGAAGCTTGAAACACCGAGGGCATTTAACGGTCTCGTCCTTCTATGAGGACATTGAGCTGTTTATGTGTGAACCTCTCAGTGACCGGCTACTGTCAGTTTAACAGCTCTAACCTGATGGTAGGCCCATTACGGCGAAGACCTGAGATGGTGAGAGATTAGAGGTGCGATTAGAGGAAGAACCCAATTATCCCTCAGCATGAGACGGACCACTCGAGACACTTCCGTTATTGATTTCCAATTACTTCACTGCATCTTCCATTGGACGAGCCTGATAGACAGAAACAAGCAGAATTTCATGTAGAGTTCACATGATCAGACACATTAAGCACATGAACAATGGATTCAATATGCATTATGAACAAACTGGCTTTTACATGTTGAGAATATAAACAATAATTGAAATAAAGGGAGGGTTATTCAAAAGATTCAAAGACCAAAGTCAAAAGGCAGCAAAGCAAACGAGATTTCAAATGATTCTTTACAAACTGAAAGGCTGTTACTGCCACCTTGTGGTAGAAATAAAAAAGTAAACGTACCTTTTTATTTTGGCTAAACCTGCTACAAAGACAGGTACAACTGGTGCAAAAGTCGATTTATGCTCTGGAATATATTGTCAAAATAAACTGTGAAAATACTTGCAATGACTCTGCGAGTAAAACTGAAAAACAGCATTTATTCCCATTGCTTACATTACTTATTTTACAGTTAAAAAAAACAAACAAAAAATACTGTTCAGATTAAATCGGAGCAGAAATCAGGTTTGAATAAAACAAGCAAACACACAAAACAACCAAATTGACTTCATTATATAATTGCATTGGCTTAGGATGAATTTGATTTCTATTCCATACTGTGAGGCATATAATGGCAGTGAAAAAGCAGTGTTTGTACCACACAAAATACATTTCAAGATAAATTTAAATTGACATCCTCAAAAAGTTAAACACAGCATTTATTAGAAAAAAAGCAAAGCTAGTCCTATTGGTTTACTGTGTGAAAGCTCTTTCGCCATCTAAAGGTTGAGGAAACAGATTTCCTTTTCAGAGTCCTCAATTACTGCGCTTTATCCACAACAGAGACTGAATCCACTTTGTTACGGGAAACAAAACAGCACTAAGAAAAGCAGAGGACAATACCCCTAAAATCCCATACAACTCTGGTAAATTTTACTTAACACTGCCAAAAATACAGATGACCATTTTGAGAAAGAAAAAAAAAAATGTATGGCAGTATGGTAGACTTTGCTTTCAAAATACCTTTCCATAAATGCCACCTCACCTGGCAGTTCCTTAACCTTCATAAAACAGGCACGTATGTGGATGAGGCAAAATCCTGAACAGACATAGCACAACTGTCCTCAAATCATACATCAGATCTGTTCAGGTATAGAAAAACAAACAAACAATGGAAGGAAAGAACTGAGCATCTTCAGCAACCAAAGGAAGAGTTAGGAAGTGAAAACCATGGCCATTGACCTAACTACTCTTTTCTATTGTAGCTCCCATACATGGAAAGTTTAATACTTCACATCTGTAATGCAATTGGTTCTCTCACTTTAGCACATGAATGACATCCCATTTGATGTCATTAACCAAAACTAAGTTTATAAATAAATAAATATTCCCATATAATCATATCACGCAGGAGTGATTCCTAGAGCTTTAGTCTTTAAGTGCCTGAAATCTGTAAGGGGGAACAAAGAAAAATTATACTCTATTCTTCTTAAAAAAAAAAGAAAAGAGAAAAAAAATAAAAAGTAAAACCAAGTTGGTCAAGTACATTGAAAGCTCTTTAGCACACTGTCCGGTCTGTTTAAAGTAGTAAAAGTTAGGATTTGAATTGTTCATGCAGGCACAAATACTGAAGCCATGCATTTCTTCTGGGTCTATTAATATTTTTGACCCATGATTCACACCTTCCCACTCTCAGTAGCAAATCAAGGCAGTTAACCCTCTCTTTCACCTTACAGATGCTAAGCAGATGCAAAGAGATGATGTTTTGTAAAAGCTAACAAAACAACGGCGAACCAACAATACGAGGCCAGTTTCTTTAAATTACATTCTGTACATTATATATACTTGATTTGCACTATGCAATATAAATCATCATCATAGATACCGTGCTTTCATTTTAGCCCAGAAATGGTTTGTCAGTCTCCCTGCCTTCTTCGATATAAGGGAAAAAATTTTAAAACTAGTATGCGAGTGTGCGTTTATAATACATGCATGCCTTTAAGATGTTTCGGTCATGCTATGAAGGTTTTAATGACCTTCTGTATAACCTGGCCACAGCCTGGACAAGGAGCATGAAATTTGTGTAGCCTGCGGGCACAGGGGAAACAGGTAATCAAGTGAGCTGTGCGGCCGTGGATGATGTTGCCGTTTCGCGGCCGCACTCGGCACAGCTTGCAGGGTTCCAGTATGGCCTCTGGTTGGCATTCTGTCTCCATGTCCAGCGTGTCCTGGCTGTCTCCCTCCGAGCTCTCCTGTAAGTGGTGGTGAAGCTGGGAAGGACCCTTTCCTTTAGACGAGGAGGTGGATGATGGGGGGATGTTTCTAGCGATGTGGTGCGAGGGGAGGACGACGGGGTCAGACACAGTCCTAAGGCAGTCAGGCATGTCGATTCCATCATCATCCTCCTCGTCTTCATCCCTCTCAGGACGTGAACTGCAGGCGGGGATGTCTGGCACGGAGATTGAGTGCACAAGACGAGGACAATCCTTGTACCAGTCTTTCCGCAGAGCCCAACAGCGCATACAGTACCTTTGAAGAGGGGTGTTAAATTTGCGGCACTCTGAACACTGCCACGCATCCTGCCAAAAGAAGAGGTCATTTGAATAAGATATGCCTTCCATGTATGTATAACTATTTAAGAACATAAACAGAACAATATAAAGATGATAAACTTAAATATACACAAACAGTTATTTAAATCTTACACTTTAAATATTAATTTCATTTTACAAAACTGTTCAAAAGTTTGGGATGAGTATATCTAAAACTTGTTTTCAGCAAGCAAAAAGTGACAGTTAAAACATTTATAATGCTGCAAAGGGTTTTGAAAGTAATCCTGTTCTTATTCAAATTTTTTATACAAAAAATCACTGTTTTCCAAAAAACTTAAGCAGCACAACTGTTATTAAAATATTAATATAATAAGAATAAATGTTTCTTGAGCACCAAAACAGCATACAATTATTTCTAAAGGATCATGTGACACTGAAGACTGGAGTAAGGGCTGCTGAAGCTTTGCCATCCAAGGAATAAATTACATATATTAATTCTCTCAAATATATTAAAACAGAAAAGTTATTTTAATTTGTAATAACATTTCACAGTATTACGGTTTCTAATTTTTGATAAAATACATGCAGACTTGTTGGACAGAAAATATTTCTTAAAGGGAAAGTTCACCCAAAAACAGTGATGGAAATTTTGATTCTTTCAAGAGATTCGTTCATTTTCAGTTCGTTCACCAAAATGATTCGTTCAGAGACCATTTCTTCATATTACATAAATACGCCAGCAGGTGGCGAAAAAGAGTGTCTTATGCGTTGTATTCACTTGTTACAAAAACTGATTTGGCTTTATTAAAACGTGTGCATAATCTACTCATTAAATAAATAAAGTCTAAATAAGTTGTTCAGATGACCAAAGGCACAAGGTTTTCTTGCATAATTAACATTTTAATTGTTTGGTCAGACAATCACACATTCATAAATCAGGGATTAAATGTGAAGTTATGTTCTGTATGCTAAATATGAATATATAAACAAGCGTATGTCCACAGTACCCATAACTGCGCTTTGCATATGCTTTCTGCTGATTGCTGATCGAGATTGACTAACATGCTAAATGGCCGACTGACCCGGTACACTCATTAATTTCGTTCACGAACGAGATGTAGCAGTTCGGTCATTTCGTTCATGAACGAGAAGATCTCTCTCGATCTCGTTCAGACTCAAAAGAAACTCGTTCAGTGAAGGGCATATTCGTTCACTACATATAACAAATCACATGCTCCGTCACATCTCATACTCGAAGGCTATTGGCTCATGGTTTAGACATTCTTTGACAGGATGAATCAGTCAACAGAGCTACCCGGTTCGCCGAGCTGCGCATGCGCTGCTAACAGCGCCGCGCTGTTCTGGAGGGAGGAATTTCAGTGAACAAGAAATACGAGTCAATGGATTACGTGAACGAGAACGATTCGTTCACCTAAAAGATTCGTTCACGAACGAAACATCACTACCCAAAAATGAAAATTCTGTCATTAATTACTCACCCTCATGTCGTTCCAAACCCGTAAGACCTTCGTTCATCTTTGGAACACATATTAAGATATTTCTGATGAATTCCGAGAGCTCTCTAACCCTCCCATAGACAGCAAGGATACTACCACGTTCAAGGTCCAGAAACATAGCAAGGGCATCGTTAAAATTGTCCATGTGACATAAGTGGTTCAACCCCAATTTTACGAAGCTACGAGAATACTTTTTCTGTGCAAAGAAAACAAAAATAACGACTTTATTCAACAATTCGTCTCCTCCGTGTCACCCTGGCGCCATTTTGGAGAGTATCCACCGAATGTAAAGAACGTATGCAGCACCATGCGGAAACGTTGTTTTTGTTCAGATCAAAGCGTAAACAATGTATCCATGTGGCGCTGCTGACACAGAACAGCATACGTTGTTTACGTTCAGTGTTTACTCTCCAAAATGGTACCAGGGTGATGCGGAGGAGACAAATTGTTGAATAAAGTTGTTATTTTTGCTGTCTTTGCACAGAAAAAGTATTCTTGTAGCTTTGTAAAACTACGGTTGAACCACTGATGTCACATGGATTATTTTAACGATGCCCTTGCTACGCTTCTGGACCTTGATCGTGGTATTCTTGCTTTCTATGGGAGGGTCAGAGAGCTCTGGGAATTCATAAAAAATATCTTAATTTGTTTTCCCAAGATGAACGAAGGACTTACGGGTTTGGAACGACATGAGGGTGAGTAATTAATGACAGAATTTTCATTTTTGGGTGAACTATTCCCTTAAGTAGGTAGGTCAGTATCGGCACTGGCCATTTAAAAATAATTTAAAAACGGTTGATCACTAATAAAGAACAGCAAAAGTACTATTTTTCTTATACGCATACCTGTGTGGAGATCTCAGTATCAGTGTCATCACTTAAACACTGAGAGTCATCATCCTGATCTTCCTGCATCTGAAAGTGAAAATTAATTGCATTAAGCTGGTTATGATGACTCAATAATGTTAAAACAAAACAGTCAATAAAGAAAAAACAACATTACCTTCCTGTCATCTTTACTATCTTTCCCGGTCTCCTCTTCTTCATGTGGGGACTCCACGTCACTTCCCTGCTCCAGCACTGCCTCCTTCATATCCACACTAACTTGCTCGCTCTCTGCCTCATTCAGGAACCAAAGATCATCTGTGGTGTCAGAAACAATGGCCGTGTCCTCGTCCTGTCCGGGAGAGAGCTGTTCCCTCAGTCTAGTTGTGTGACAGTCTCACTACAATGACTAAACTCCAATAAGACTGAGTTTTTTTAAAAGTTTTTTTTTTATTCTTGTTTTTCTTCATGAAAATAACCATATTAATTATGTTCTGGTTATCGTGCCCTCTTACTTGATTGGTGTGAATATCCGTTGAACCGTTGCTCCGGCGAGTGTAATTACTTCGCAGGTTACCCAGAAACCACCAAGGCAACCCAGAAAGGTCCCACTCTTCCAGAGTAACGTCCAATTTTGGCCGTTTGCAAGCAGACCTGGGCAAGCCGTCTGAGGAGTCTGTAAGATCAATATCTGATCTTAAATTACATATTACAATGGAAAAATTGATGGATAATGATAATATTGATTACATTGTCTAAAGTGTGTTTGGTGATTCATGCTGACCTTCATCAGGATCGCGTGGCCTGCGCTGCGAGCAGCTCTGCATTGCACCAGTGCTGGAACTACCAGCAATGAGAGCCTGTCCAGAGCTAATCAACCCACTGGAAACCTACACGGTAAGGGAAAAATCGAATCAGCATACAGTAATGACATGACACTCGGTAGGACAGCAGTTCCTTCACAGCAGGCACCCGTGTGTGTGGCAACAAAAGGCCAAGTTCTCACAAGTTGTGGGAGAGGAAAAAATAGGACGTTTCTAAAAAGGTTGCTTAGAATGGGTAACAAATGATGGAGACATTAGACACAGCTGCAGCTGTAAGTGCAAATAAAGTAGCAACAATCAAGTAGACACCTTGTATCTAAATTACATCTCACCAATGTGTAATTACTAATAGGGCTGGGAGATATATAAAAAAAAATTATATCTCGAGATTGTCAATTTTTACGATATTCAATACATATCGCGATATGTTTGCATTTGCTTTTAAATAATAAAAACATGAATTAGTTTGCCCCCATTCAAAAAAAACAACAAAAACAATTTAGATAGAAGTTATTGTTACAAAGTAAATACAAAATGTTAAGTGCAAATTTAAGCAGTTAAAAAAAATCTAGACCAAGTGATAACTTACTGCTTTTTATTAAATGAACATGTAACTGAAGTAGCGCAAAACAAGTACAGAAAGTGCATTCTGTCAATTTTATTGGTGCATGCAATTTACACTGTGCAACTGGGGGAAATAATTAAACTGGGATAAGTTTTTTTTAACAAGTTTTTAGCTAAGATCACAAGCCTGTCAACTGTCTCTGGTTTAAGAGAAGCTCTGTGGCATGAAACTATGTTCCCACTGGCACTAAAAACCCTCTCAGATGGAAAGCTAGTTGCTGGAACACATAGGTATTTTTTATATTATATATACAGTGGGGCAAAAAAGTATTTAGTCAGCCACCAATTGTGCAAGTTCTCCCACTTAAAAAGATGAGAGGCCTGTAATTTTCATCATAGGTATACCTCAACTACTTGCTCGCTCTCTGCCTCATTCAGGAACCAAAGATCATCTGTGGTGTCAGAAACAATGGCCGTGTCCTCGTCCTGTCCGGGAGAGAGCTGTTCCCTCAGTCTAGTTGTGTGACAGTCTCACTACAATGACTAAACTCCAATAAGACTGAGTTTTTTTAAAAGTTTTTTTTTTATTCTTGTTTTTCTTCATGAAAATAACCATATTAATTATGTTCTGGTTATCGTGCCCTCTTACTTGATTGGTGTGAATATCCGTTGAACCGTTGCTCCGGCGAGTGTAATTACTTCGCAGGTTACCCAGAAACCACCAAGGCAACCCAGAAAGGTCCCACTCTTCCAGAGTAACGTCCAATTTTGGCCGTTTGCAAGCAGACCTGGGCAAGCCGTCTGAGGAGTCTGTAAGATCAATATCTGATCTTAAATTACATATTACAATGGAAAAATTGATGGATAATGATAATATTGATTACATTGTCTAAAGTGTGTTTGGTGATTCATGCTGACCTTCATCAGGATCGCGTGGCCTGCGCTGCGAGCAGCTCTGCATTGCACCAGTGCTGGAACTACCAGCAATGAGAGCCTGTCCAGAGCTAATCAACCCACTGGAAACCTACACGGTAAGGGAAAAATCGAATCAGCATACAGTAATGACATGACACTCGGTAGGACAGCAGTTCCTTCACAGCAGGCACCCGTGTGTGTGGCAACAAAAGGCCAAGTTCTCACAAGTTGTGGGAGAGGAAAAAATAGGACGTTTCTAAAAAGGTTGCTTAGAATGGGTAACAAATGATGGAGACATTAGACACAGCTGCAGCTGTAAGTGCAAATAAAGTAGCAACAATCAAGTAGACACCTTGTATCTAAATTACATCTCACCAATGTGTAATTACTAATAGGGCTGGGAGATATATAAAAAAAAATTATATCTCGAGATTGTCAATTTTTACGATATTCAATACATATCGCGATATGTTTGCATTTGCTTTTAAATAATAAAAACATGAATTAGTTTGCCCCCATTCAAAAAAAACAACAAAAACAATTTAGATAGAAGTTATTGTTACAAAGTAAATACAAAATGTTAAGTGCAAATTTAAGCAGTTAAAAAAAATCTAGACCAAGTGATAACTTACTGCTTTTTATTAAATGAACATGTAACTGAAGTAGCGCAAAACAAGTACAGAAAGTGCATTCTGTCAATTTTATTGGTGCATGCAATTTACACTGTGCAACTGGGGGAAATAATTAAACTGGGATAAGTTTTTTTTAACAAGTTTTTAGCTAAGATCACAAGCCTGTCAACTGTCTCTGGTTTAAGAGAAGCTCTGTGCCAAGTACTTCTTACTGATACCACAGCAAAAACTACTAACCTAAATAAGATAGATCAAACATGATTAAAGACAAGTGAACAGCCAGTAAAAAATAACAAATACACAAATTACAATGATAGATAAATACAACAGATCAAAATTACAAATAAAATAATGTCCAACGGTATTATTCAGGTACAGAAATGTATTAAGTGTAAAATAGCACTGCATAGTAGGGCTGGGCGATATATATAAAAAACAATTATATCTCGAATTTTTACGATATTCAATATATATCTCGATATGTTTGCATTTGCTTTTAAATAATATGAAAACATGAATTTCTTTTGCCCCCATTTAAAAAGCAACCAAAACAATTTAGATAAAAGTTATTGTTACAAAGTAAATACAAAATATTTAGTGCAAATTTAAGCAGTTAGAAAAAAAATCTAGACCAAGTGATCACTTACTGCTTTTTATTAAATGAATACATGTATATGTAACTGAAGTAGCACAGTAGCACTGTGCAACTGGAGGAAATAATTTTATTAAAGTTTTTAACTGAGAACACAAGTCTGTCAACTGTCTCTGGTTTAAGAGAAGCTCTGTGGCATGAAACTATGTTCCCACTGGCACTAAAAACCCTCTCAGATGGAAAGCTAGTTGCTGGAACACATAGGTATTTTTTATATTATATATACAGTGGGGCAAAAAAGTATTTAGTCAGCCACCAATTGTACCATGGCCAAGACCAAAGAGCTGTCAAAGGACACCAGAAACAAAATTGTAGACCTGCACCAGGCTGGGAAGACTGCATCTGCAATAGGTAAGCAGCTTGGTGTGAATAAATCAACTGTGGGAGCAATTATTAGAAAATGGAAGACATACAAGACCACTGATAATCTCCCTCGATCTGGGGCTCCATGCAAGATCTCACCCCGTGGGGTCAAAATGATCACAAGAACTGTGAGCAAAAATCCCAGAACCACACGGGGGGACCTAGTGAATGACCTGCAGAGAGCTGGGACCAAAGTAACAAATGCTACCATCAGTAACACACTGCGCTGCCAGGGACTCAAATCCTGCAGTGCCAGATGTGTCCCCCTGCTTAAGCCAGTACATGTCCAGGCCTGTCTGAAGTTTGCTAGAGAGCATTTGGATGATTCAGAAGAGGATTGGGAGAATGTCATATGGTCAGATGAAACCAAAATATAACTTTTTGGTAAAAACTCAACTTGAGGAGAAAGAATGCTGAGTTGCATCCAAAGAACACCATACCTACTGTGAAGCATGGGGGTGGAAATATCATGCTTTGGGGCTGTTTTTCTGCAAAGGGACCAGGACGACTGATCCGTGTAAACGAACGAATGAATGGGGCCATGTATCGTGAGATTTTGAGTGAAAACCTCCTTCCATCAGCAAGGGCATTGAAGATGAAACGTGGCTGGGTCTTTCAGCATGACAATGATCCCAAACACACCGCCCGGGCAATGAAGGAGTGGCTTCGTAAGAAGCATTTTAAGGTCCTGGAGTGGCCTAGCCAGTCTCCAGATCTCAACCCCATAGAAAATCTTTGGAGGGAGTTGAAAATCCATGTTGCCCAGCGACAGCCCCAAAACATTACTGCTCTAGAGGAGATCTGCATGGAGGAATGGGCCAAAATACCAGCAACAGTGTGTGAAAACCTTGTGAAGACTTACAGAAAACGTTTGACCTCTGTCATTGCCAACAAAGGGTATATAACAAAGTATTGAGATGAAATTTTGTTATTGACCAAATACTTATTTTCCACTATAATTTGCAAATAAATTCTTTAAAAATCCTACAATGTGATTTTCTGGATTTTTTTTTCTCATTTTGTCTCTCATAGTTGAGGTATACCTATGATGAAAATTACAGGCCTCTCTCATCTTTTTAAGTGGGAGAACTTGCACAATTGGTGGCTGACTAAATACTTTTTTCCCCCACTGTGTATATATGTATATATAAATTAATACCAAAGAATTATGCACTCTCTCAATCTATATTATGAAAACTGGTAAAACAAATAAAAAACATTATAACAGTGCATTTATTCAGCGATCACAATCGCAAACAATATAGTCGAGATCTCAGAACAGAACACAGACTGGTTGAGTGACACTTTCATTTAGATCGTTAAACTCCAGCTTGTTTGTTGGTGTTATCAGATAATTTCAGAATTTCAGCACATGGTTGCCAGATTGCTTAGAATAAGCAAAAAACTGGACAGAAAATGTATGCTTGTAACAGCGAAGCTCTGATTCGAGGATTTGAACTATTGATATCTGGCATCCGCACTCATGAAAGCAGTCCGCATTAACATGTCTCCTTTTTTGGGCGTTCGGCATGTTCTTTTGGTAAAGTATGCTTGAATTTGAAATATTCGATATTCATGATATTTTCTCATTTTACATCGTCGTCAAAATTATTGCGATATTATCACTAATATTCGATATATCGCCCAGCCCTAATTACTAGTAAAAAAAGTCAATCCAAAATAACACCTTTTAAAGTTCATATTATTAGCATAAATCACTCAAAGCCTTTCTATTTAAAGTCTAGCACAAATTAGCACAAACGCATGACAGTACCAGGCACCTCCTCCCAGACTGCTTTTCCCAACTCCACCTAACTTCATTCCGCCAACTCACAACCGTAAACCGTCATGCCAATGGTGTTAAATGTGGATGGGTGTATGACAGAGGGGAAAGGGGAGAAAAGGGCCAGTGAACTGAGAAGGAAGCTGCAGTCCTTCTGAAAGAACCAACGACGCAGAGAAGGAAACTCTGAGCGACAAACAGAGACAGGTACTCTGTCCCCCAGCAGCCAGGCCCATGCTGGTGGCTTCTCCGGAAGGACCACCAGACCAAGCCGGCCGTGGGGAAGTACAGAGACGGTGCCACTCTGTACAGATACGGCTGGCGGAGACAGCTGCCACCCTCCCCTTCGTGGCAAACAGTCTACTGATCATGATGCAATTCTACACACAAAAAATTGCATTGTAGCAAAAGTCTGAGCAACTACAATGTAAAGAAAAGATGTGAAAGCTTGAGAAGACAATTATGGGCATTAATGCAACATTGATTAGAGCGCACACATTAAAAAAATGTAAAAAGCTGACAAATGTAAAAGGTTGTAAGTATTGTTTGCTCAATGACCTAAATCATATATATATATATAAAAAAAAGTACAATACATTTTGTACTCAAAATGCCCTGCACAAAGCACTTTTGTCAGCCTTTCATTTACAAAGAAATCACAAGTAACAGAATTAATCAATAAATTAGATTTATCATGATCAGGATTTATTTGATTTTCTGATCAATTGTTTGCCATGAAGAGGAGTAGCGGACACTGTTTCTCCTCTGCACCATGCTTTAGTTTTACCTGACCAGGATCTTCACTTGGAGACTCATTAGAATCCTTGCCGACTGAAAGATTCTTTGCTGCATCTGTATTTCAAATAAGACACAGTAACAAAACAAACAAAAGAAAAAAAACAGCCCTTTATTCACCAAGCACACCTCAAGCACACTTGGCCCAAACGTAATGCCTGAATCTGTGGTGGAAAATGGTGTTTCTAATAAATATTAATATTAGTTTTATTATTTAAATATTTTATTTAACCTAGTCAAGTATTTAACGTGAAGTCAAGATTCTGTATGAAGATTGCACAGTACACTAACCTGATAATACAATTTAAAAAGTTAGGTGGAAAAAAAAAAAAAAGTTTTTACATACCCACTGTAGCACACCTCACATTCAGACATACATACACACACACACACCTTAAAATGAAAGGTGGGGCTAATCAAAATGAAAGAAAGCAAGAGAGTAAAAGGGCTAAATGACAGCATGACAAGTCATTCAAAATATGCATCTTTGGGAGATCAAATTCAACAACAATTAGAATGGACTTACCCGAATTATTCAACATAAACAAATTCCTCTTCAACATCTCATACACAGGGCTATGAAAGGCAGAAAAGAAAGATGTAAATACCTGATACATGTTAATTCTCAAGGTATTCAGAGTTAGCTGTTAAAGGGGTAATTCATCCAAAAAGACCACTCTGTCACCATTTACTCACTCTCATGTTGTTCTAAACTTGCATGACTTTCTTCTACCGAAAATGAATGTTAGCGTCCCCTTGTGTCAATTTGGAAACATACTAATAACTTGTCAGTTGATAATGTACATTTTCAGCTGTATTTGACTGCAATTTAATGTGTGTGTGTGTGTTTTATACTGGTCATCATCCAAACAACTAGCTGTCTAGATATTGTCAACAACTGAAAAAAACAGACACAAATGAGAGATATCTTTTTGTTTTCACTGCCATTTAAATCTCCTTTCTGGTAGTTATGAACTCACCTGGGGTTCTTAACAGAAAAGCTCCCCACTTCCAGTAGCTCTCCAAGTGGGTCATCTTGACAGTGGACAATGTGTTGTCTCTGTTTGTCATACAGCTCCTTCATCATGATGTACTGACCCAGGTAGTGCATAACCTAATTAAAAACACTGCCTTTATTAAATGTACCTTATCAAGCTGTTCAAAATCTTATCCAAAGCATGTGTCAATAAGCAGAGGTCAGCTCATAAACACTCCTCACCTCCTTCAGGGTAAACACCTCCTCCCGAGCACCTGCTACTCTCAGGATCTGCAGCAAAGGAGCTCTGGGGTGGACCTGCAGAATCAAAAACCCACGTTTTACAGTATGAAGCCTACTTTATCATATTTGATACATGAACTAAGGCCTATAAATTATAAAATAATCAAAACTTTGCTTCAAATTCTGTTGCACACAACCTACTACACGAACACGCCCTATGATTGATAATTACTTTTTTGAGATATGTATTTTTTAGTAAGTAAGTAAATGGCCTTTTATAGTGTAAGTGTAAAAATGTCCACTTTCAGCTATGAAATCTTGTTCATAATCTTGAAATTGTATAAAGTAAATGTAAGAACTTGGTAGTAATATTTTAAAATAAACATGTACGGATTGAAGCAACTTTTACTGACTGGTATACTGAACTATCCATACATATTTAAAAAAGCATGTTAAAATGTAAATATCAAATATGATTTAACAGGCTTGTGATTAATGTTTCTTTGTTCATCACTCAAACATTATATTGCATTATATGCTTGCCCCCACAATTAAGATAATGTAAATAGCATCTTAAGTCGTATTATTAGAAAGACATTGAGACAACGGATAATTAAAAGTCTCATTGGTTTACATCACAAGCGATCAGAATTTCATCTTACTAACTGAATCCACCCAAATCACATATGTTTAGTCCGTTTGGGCCTCTGAATAAAACTGTGTGGGTTTTTTTTTTATGAGTAAGAGCTCCTATCTTACTACCTAGGCCTGACGTATCAAATAAGACAAAACTATTTTAATTCTATTTTTAATATTCTATCAACTTGTTTTTCTTTGTGTGTGTGTGTATGTATGTATGTGTATATATATGTATGTAGAACTAATAATACAAAAAATGAAAAAAGAAATAAAAAAGAAAAAAGCATATATTATTCTTAGTTAATGTTAATGTCAACATTTTCTAATGCATTATTTAATGGACCTGAGCTGACATTAAAAAAAAAACACCAAAAAACTAACAACCACTAGCTTTCTATTTTTAATATTCTATCAACTTGTTTTTCTTTGTGTGTGTGTGTGTATGTATGTATGTGTATATATATGTATGTGTGTGTATGTGTATATATATATATATGTGTATGTATGTATATATATGCGTGTATATATATATGTGTGTGTGTATGTATATATGTATATATATGTTTGTACGTACGTATATGTATTGTATATATATATACAGTGGGTACGGAAAGTATTCAGACCCCCTTAAATTTTTCACTCTTTGTTATATTGCAGCCATTTGCTAAAATCATTTAAGTTAATTTTTTTTCCTCATTAATGTA
>NW_015505182.1:99698-114093 GCF_001515645.1 Sinocyclocheilus grahami
GCTGTATTCGATCAAAAGGGTGCTTCTACTAAATACTGAGCAAAGGGTCTGAATACTTAGGACCATGTGATATTTCAGTTTTTCTTTTTTAATAAATCTGCAAAAATGTCAACAATTCTGTGTTTTTCTGTCAATATGGGGTGCTGTGTGTACATTGAGGAAAAAAAATTTACTTAAATGATTTTAGCAAATGGCTGCAATATAACAGAGTGAAAAATTTAAGGGGGTCTGAATACTTTCCGTACCCACTGTATATATACACCTTGCTACGTGTACTGTTAGACTAACCGAGACTTGTCATTTGCACTTATATATTGCTGCTCTTTTGTTAGTTTTGACTGCTTTTATTGTCCTCATTTGTAAGTCGCTTTGGATAAAAGCGTCTGCTAAATGACTAAAATAAAAAATAAATATAACACGTGCATCAACGTTTTAGAAATATATTTTTTCTGTTCAACAAACAGTTCCATTTCTTAAAACAACAAAAAAAGATTTTTCTTTTTATCGTTTCATAAGTCAGGCTTTACAGGGGTAAATTAACTACATGAAATGAGAGTTAACACATAGTAAAAACGCATATATTGCTCACCTGAGTCCCTTCCCCTGGAAGAGTCCTGCATGAAGAGCTTGACCCCGCTAGCTGAGATGATGATGATGATGACAATGAGGTCATGATTGACTTAAGAACTGTGAGGAAACATATTTATATTCAGAACAACGACAACGTCTGTTTTATTTATACCCACAAAGGGCTGTCTTTCAAAACCTAGTGAGCTGTCTAACTAGACAGCATTTCTGGACATCATAGATGACATCTCAATAGAAATAAAATGCATGTTAATAATATATATGCAGTGCACTCGAGTGTTAACTATGGCAAAAAAGAAAATAGATAAATAAAGCTAATGTATTTTCCTAATTAAGACGTATTGAATGTTAAAATGCATTTTAAACAAAGTTAAGTGGTTATCATTACCCATTTTACTCTTAGTAATTTAATAATTTAATACATTTCATCATTTAAAAGTTTAATTCAGAAGTATCGTATCGGTATCGACGATACTGCCTTGAAAAATATCGGTATCGTATCGAAAACAAAATAAGTGGTATTGCCCATCCCTATCTAGCAGCGACTTTTGATGAGGGTGCTGTGGGCGTTCTACTGTTTGCATCGACAGCGAATCAGGTTTCTTGCCGCTAGGATTATATTACGTTTTATTAGATTAGATTAGATTATTTTAAATTAGAATTGAATTGAATTTTTAAAGGATAAGTGTCTGTGACCTGTTAAAAAATGGGGGATTAATTTTACATGCGCAAAAAGCAGCAAACAACAGAACATGAGGATTCACATGGTCTTCATATCACATCACGCACCTGCAGCGAGCGGAGAAAAACCTAATAAAGCTAGGGAAACATTTTTACTTAAATTATAAAAGAGTATGACAATTAGATTAGACTGTGCAGAAATTGAATTCTACACACTAATACACACAAGGCTACTCATAGTCACCAATGCTGATGTTGTTAACATTAATCATTTGAGAATAAAGTATAACAATAATAATCATTTGCACGGTTTGATGTGATATGAGCTAACCGATCTTTTGATTTAATCACCATTGGTAGTGAGATTTATGGTAATGCTTTTTTCCTCAGTTGGTCAGAACAAACGTGGCAGACTTGTTACTTACTTGTTCAGATGGCAATATCTGGTGAAAATTCTTATTTGGGTCATATTCCAAGACGTAAGCTAGAATCTGTGATTGCGAAGTACAGTAAATATCCACACCGGTGCGGTGACTGACTGCCACACATAGATACTCTTCAGAACATTAGATTCATCCGGCGGTGGAGCCGGGCCCACTCACAACCCACGCAAGCTAGTTAATTCCGCACACAGCTGCAATTGCAGGTTTTCAAACAAAACTTACGAACTGCAGCTTTAACCATGCAGCAAACCGTTTTAAATATTTTGATAAATTACTGAAAAAATAAACAATTAAATGACTTTTACAACCGTTTAACTGATTGTATTAATCGGTCAAAATTCGTATTGTCGGTTAACCGCTTAAAATGAACATCCCTAGCTAGGACAATTTTTAATATAACTCCGACTGGATTCGTCTGAAAGAAGAAAGTCATATACACCTAGGATGCCTCGGGGGTGAGTAAAGCAGCCTAATTTTCATTTTTGGGTGAATTAACCCTTTAATCATTTTCATTTAAACCAGGCAGGGTTACCTGTACTCAAAAATTATTATTGTCAGACTTTCAAATCCTTTCAAAATTAAGATTATAATATTTTAATTTTAAAATCACCACCACAAAAATAAATAAAATAAAATAAAAGGCATTTAGCACCTCTTTTTACTTTGAGATCTCTGAGGTTAAATACAGATTTAAAATCATAAGATATAGTTTCATAGTTTTGATACCGTTTTTGAAATCAAATCCTTGATTTGGGGGGGGGGGGGACAGTTAATCTAAAAAAATAAAGCATATACATAAACCCAAATAGGAAATAAATCAGTTATTGAATAATCATGTGTCCTAATAAACTCCTGAAATATTGGTGTCTCATATTTTAAAGCAGTCAATGCAATTTGGGAAAAAAATGTATCAACATTTTAAAAGTAAACACACATTGTTATTAAGGGGGGCATTCCCTCATTTTTTTTTAAATACTACTACTACTACATCATACAAATAGGCTACATAGGCCTACAATAGATTTCCTATGTGCATTGTTAGGAAGTCAGACAAAACACTCTTCTGAAGTTTTCTAAATATATCATATCATGGCACCTTTGCCTAGCTTTCTTCCTTTAACAAACTGAATGTTTTCCAAAGAAAAACAAAACAAGAAATCACAAGAAACCAGGACATGGGCCACATTGTATTTCAAATTCTAATGGCTTTATTTATATATAGATTTGTATATATAGTTTATATATTAACTTTGACTTCAATTGCTTGATTATCCTTTTTTTTCTTTTTTCATTTTTGTTCTGTTAGATTTAAACGACAGGACATAAAGAACAAGGCATTCCACATGATCATATATTACAAAAAAGTAAAGAAAACTTGAATGTGTGCACATCACACACATACATTACATAGATAATACACTTGCGTTAGTATAAATAATGAAATATGGGCATGACTGAATTCACTTCGACAAAAGAAAGCAAGAGTACAGAGAGCGAAACAGAGAAAGGAAAAGAGAGAGCGAGAGCGAGAGAGAGCGTTGTTATGACAGCTAAGTGAATAAATAATTCATCATATTTTAATCCAATGAATCTGTTGCATAGTTCGAAGCAAGCAGGACTGACATTTCAGCATGATAACGATTCTCACAAAAGCTAAATGAAAGAGGGGCTCAAGAAAATCTGATTTTTTTTCACCAATTAAAACACACACTGACTGAAGACACCGTTCAGACTGTCAGATCAAGAATCAAGATCTCCTCTAGCACACACACTTTGTTGTCTGAATCCAAAACACATACTCAACTATTTACTCCAAATGCGCATTGACAATTAATGAAATGGTAATTCAGCTGCTTATTGTGATTTTTCCCATTCATGCAGCATTAAGATTGACACAGCTGGGTCAACTTTACATGAATTTAGCATGATTCAAAATGAGCTCAACTCACACTTTAACAATGGAAAACAAACCAAGTAAGTGTACACTACTTTCCGACAAGAACATTTTGAGTCAACTAATAACAGTGTATCCCCCTACTGTCACCTTATAGCCCTTAAAACTACATTACATTAGGTGAGCACATATTCTCTGGCATCTTATAGAGACTGTAAACGCAAACATGACACTGGGACACATTGGGCTTTTTAGATTCACCAGTCGACATTTTCAATTCAATTATGCCAAATAAATGCAAAACATATTCACTTTCAGTTGGAATCGATTAAGGCCTCCACAATTTCCCAAAACCCATGATCAAAGACAGTTTTCTCATTTTCAATAAGTTACTCAGGACTAAATCAATCAGACACAGTGGTGCAGGTTGTCCATGTGGTCCATTGGCACTTCTGTGATCCTAGAGACGTAAAAAAAAAAAAATCACAAAACACTACATTTCTACATGACTGTAAACAGATTTTTTCCAACATTTTATCCCTCGCTAAGCAAAGCCCTTGTCCTTCAAAGAGATCTTGTTCAGTAAAAGTAACACAGAAACCTAGTTTGATTGACATGATTCTGCTTATGATGAGAATAAATGGTAATGATGTGCTTTAAACTAAACTCTTAAAAATAATGGTTCCAAAGGGGGGTACACATGCAGTGGAATGGTGAAAATGAAAGGTGTCATTTTTTTTTTTTTAATTGGAACCCGGCCCTTACTTTAACTTGAGCACTGCATTTTTAGAACACCATCTAGCAAGTTTACACACAAAAACAATGGGATTTAGTGCGGTGGAATGGATGCATTCTATGTGAACGGCGGTTCCAAAGGGGGGTACACATGCAGTGGAATGGTGAAAATGAAAGTTTTTTTTTTTTTTTTTTTTTTAAATTTGAACTATGGGCATGACTGAATTCACTTCGACAAAAGAAAGTGAATTC
Source organism: Sinocyclocheilus grahami (assembly GCF_001515645.1). Classification (NCBI taxonomy): domain Eukaryota; kingdom Metazoa; phylum Chordata; class Actinopteri; order Cypriniformes; family Cyprinidae; genus Sinocyclocheilus; species Sinocyclocheilus grahami. Next base: position 104,292 of record NW_015505182.1, read on the forward strand.
TTACTTTAACTTGAGCACTGCATTTTTAGAACACCATCTAGCAAGTTTACACACAAAAACAATGGGATTTAGTGCGGTGGAATGGACGCATTCTATGTGAACGGCCTCTTAGTATGAAGAACATTTCAATAATCATAATGGAATGGTTCCATGGACGTTATGGAACCATAGATGCCAATAACCTAATTTTAAGAGTGTATTTCACATGCAGTAACAAAAAAAAGACAGCTGCATTTTTGGATTGAAGAGTACACATTCATTGACTAATGGAAATAACTAAACCTAACTTGTATTTGTTTATTAAACAATGCTCTCTCTCTCTCTCAAAGCCCTCAAATAGAGGAAAAGAGTAGGAATAAAGAGAGTAAAGGGAATCAGTGCATTTCAGGAAAGTGAGATGGGAACTCAAGTACGACTGTTGCCTACCTTGAAACCGCAAGTTCTTCAGCTTTACTGTGCTAGCGTCTTTCATCTTTGATGGGTCATGCATGGATGAGAGGGAGCTGTCTGGATGGAGTCGGTAACCCACACAATAAGGTGATGGAACATCAAAGCTCGTACCACTCTGCAATTAAGCAGTTCAATCGACAGCCAATGCTTATGGCTATAAAAGTAACAAAACAAAGCCAGAGCGAAGCGTAACTGGTAAAAAGACCAGAGATTGTTCAAGCACATACTCTGGCAGTCATTCCCCAATTCCTACGCCCCAGTAATTAGGAAATTTAACGGAGTAGTGCTCTCTCCTGATGCCTAGACAAGAAACGAGATGCTTTCATCTCCTCGGGACAGAACATTCTTCCCTGAAACAGCATCGAGTCAGTGTGTGTTTCCTTCGCAGAGTCTATGATTGTGCGAGTGTGTGTTTGTGTCACATTCATTCTGGAAACAAGTAAACATTTTGGGACGCCTCATTCCATATGTAATCATGCAGAACATTGAACACATATACTGAACAATTACGATTTTTTCCCCAATGCAGTTCCCCCCCAACCCATCCAAGTATACAGCGTGGTTTAAGCTACACAGGACACTAAAAATACCAATCGCACCAGGTTGTACATATTGCTTTGAACCACCAATTTGTTTATAAGTAATGCATGCCACATCGATGATATTATGTTTATACAAAAATAACACCAGTATATATTACGGTGTTTCATATGAATTACAGAAATCAGATGTTCTATTGACTGCTTTCCCCGCAGCCTAATACAATTTTCATTTCACTCAACATCAGAAGTAAATGGACTAAACATATGCAAAATAAGTGGTTATAACTTAATGTTATATTCCAATTTTAAAACAATCTTTTATTTACAGCTGTGGTGTATCATTTCCTCCCGTCCCCAACCAAGCAAACAAGAATTGTCAGACAACTTCAGTAGAGTAGTAATGCGTTAAAATTCAAAGTTATTGCACAACACCTTGAAGCGATTCTCAGTTTACACGATGCGAGAGAGAAAAACATGTGCAGTAACAGAAATTGTTCTAAAGAGCTATTAAAGGGAACTAGAAAAGAAAATTAAAGACAATGGCTTTGATCGTCTCCACCTTTTTCTGCATCCATTCTGATCAAGTAATGAAAAAAATAGAAGCATATTTTAGATCCTCATGGGAAAGAAATATCCAAATATGGATGAAATCCAGTTATAAGTTATTCCAAATGAACAAGAACAAAGACATAAGTCTGTACAAAGCAACACTTTGGCAGAATTTATATAAAGCTCTAACTGGAAACCGTTTGACTGCTTCCACATCAAGTCAAATACATTTGTACTTTCGTGTAACATACAGTAGGTATGCTTCATTTATATCCAGAGCTGTGTATGACAAAAATGTTTTCACAAAGACAAATCAAAGTTAAATGATGACAACACAGAGTATACATACTGTAATAATCTCTATTTTCCATAGCCGACACTTTGCCACTTTAATGGGTGATACAGAAGTCTCACAGAAAATAAATTATGCTTTATCAGTCTAAAAGAACATAGAAGTTGAGCTCGAAAACCTCAAAACCTTTAATTAACATTTCCCACTGTAGTCCAAAAGATTCTAATTAGGTGACAAATCATAATATTTTACACACATCTATCTGGGGCTGCAGGTTTGGAGTACGCTATTCGGGATAAGGCCATTAAATGCTCACTCTCTCAACTCGACCAGACCCCTTGACTTTACAGTAAATGCTTAACTTTCTCAGCTCGGACATTAAATCTGAAACCGCATGTGGTTACAAACATGGCATAAATATTTTTATATATATATAACTGAAATATGTACTCAACTGCTTATTTTGCTAATTTGTCATGTCACCAAACTCTCTGGCCTATACACCTATATTTATATATTTTCCCAAAATATTAAAAAGTACTTAATATAAAAATACAGAACAATTGTAAAAAAGGAACAAAACATTGAGTTTTATATGAAATTCATGCATGCTTCCCCACAATAACATACCATGTTCCACTTAAGCGAAATAACAAAAACTGCCAGTAGGGGGAAGTGCAGCATCAGCCGACTGCCGTGGAACCTTTCCGTAAACATTAAAGTGGTCCATCTAGGTTTTTTTTCCCCTTTTGTCTTTAGGCAGTGACTCTCTGTGTGTTTTTCGAATTTGGTTGGAAATACAAAATAAACTGCAAAAACAATGGGATATAAAAAACAATCTATAAAATATGGCTCTGAGCGAGTAGAAAAAGGTGTAATTTGAGGAATCCATCGAACCTAGATTGGTATGAGCGGAAGGTCGGTCTATGGCAGTAGTATGTTTCAGCTAATAAAAAGCACATGTCGTTGAGGCCGCACTCTTATGAAAACAGTCCAATCTAGTTTGTCATCCAGGTTTCAACAGAGCTCACAGGATCCAACAGAGGCCCTTGCTGCATGCTATTGGGTGTTAGTGTTTTCTTTCTTTCTTTTTCTTTTTTTAAATAGCAAAAGCATGCTTACTACGTGCAGTATCCTTACCCTCACAGGCTAATTTCAGGGATGGGATTTTAGAGCTCTACCAGTGCCGTCTGAGTAACTTGGAGCTTATGTGGAGCACAGCCTGATATTAGATAACAAGGAGAACACCTAACTGCAGAGCTGAGGTGAGAAATAGACTGGATTTGAAAGTACACGCATATAGAACCACCTCTATCGCATTTTTTTTCTAAAGAGGAAACAAGAAAAAAGAAAATCCTATTCATTAGTTGTTATATCCCATAAAGGTTAGTAATGCAATTCCCATTCCCATACAATCAGACACAGATGAACCTAAAGACAGATACATGCACACTATGATGAGGTGCTGTACCTTCGATAAAGTACTTGGTCAATTAGCTGGGCATTTGTTTTGAGGCAATTGAGCATTAACAAGAGACTAGAGATGCCCATTGGGTGTGATTTTGATGAGATGATGTGTAGGATGACCCTCCCTGCCCCCTTAAGAGCCAATCAGGTATTCTTAACTCAGCTATCCAATAAGTTTAGTTTATTATAGTCTTTTATTCTGCTAACGTTCACTATAGCAGCCTTACATCTGTACATATAAAGTGACAGAACACCCAAAATGAGCCTAACAGCATTGTATGTGACAACGTCTGAACACATGACATGAATGTAGTGTCTGAACCACTTAAAATGTCCATTAGAGCATAAAATCATTTTAAAAACTAAAACAACATGGGTAGCTTTACTGCCATGTTTTTCAAACCACCTTAAAACAGAACAAATTATTATCTATTCAAATAGCAACTGAGTGCATGAATATAATCGGCTGTACCAGCAAAAAAAAACCAAAAAAAAAGAACTATGTGACAGAGTCCTGGGACAAATAACAAAAATGATTACAGCATTATACAAGACCAGAGACGTGACAATATAAAAATGAGAAAAATCACAACTGTAGAAGAGATAAAAATGCCAGTGACAGGCTGAGAGAGGGCATTTGCCGCAGCGTCGCCCTCTAGTGTGTAAGTTAGGCCATGCGTCACATGGGCTGCAGCACAGCCGCATGTACTTACAGAGCGCTGCTGCTGCTGCCGACACAGTGCAAGTCAAGAGGGGCAGAGGGGTGGGGAGGAAGGAGGAGAGGAGAAAGGGATCGTAGTCGCCCCATCGGCCGCTGTAGGTGCTGCTGTCTCTCAGATGTGTATCAGCAGAGCTCCATCGGAGGAGTGGTGCACAGGTTTTAAAAACAGAACAAACAAAACAAAACAACAAAAAAAACGATGATTTCGGGGCAGGAGAATGATGGGAGGTTCACACGGAGAATTCATGGCTGTGAAGAGAGCGGCCTGGGGGTTTGCCGCCACCTCCGTTTCTGGAAGAGGAAGGGAGGTGCTCAATCTCTACACAGTCCTCGTCTATCGTGGGGACGCGGGATTCCTCCTCGGAGAGGGGTACAAACTCAGGGTGGGACATGAAGTTATGGATGGAGCTTCTTGATTCTGGCTTCTCTAGGCCCTCGTATAGGGAGCTACGGAATGCGTTCACCACCTTAATCTGCAGCGAGGAGTTGGGAGACAGAAAGAGAAGGAATTAGTGGGATCGTATTGGCACGGGGTCCGCTTCAGAGCGGGATGCGCTGGATCTGGAGGGGAACAAAAATATGGTCAGCGGTGGGAGATGATTTCATTTCCACAACAGCACTCAAGCTCCTTATGAAATATCAAACAAACAAAATCCAACAAATAAACAACAGCACAGACAGTTGAATACAGAAACAGGGATAAAATGAATACAAACCACGACTGTGATGCAATTTCCTATTTGGGGCAAGTGAATGAGGAAATCAGGCACAGCATAAAACCGTAAGTGGGACACATCCATATCAATCACAAGCTTCGAAACGGTACAAACAAAATGACCACAATCACAGAACCACTGCAAGACGAGACAGACATGCAACCAATGTTTGTTCAATAAGCTATTTAGGAGCCAAAAATGGCAGATGTTCAGCATCGCTTTTGGGTTTATGAAAGCCTGTCAGTAGAGGTGGGCGATACAGCTGTCGGCACGCTACACTGGTAGAAATGGTCAACTGCAGAAATAGAGTATTGTGTAAAACGCTGCCGCATGGTAAAAAAGAAATGTGCCAAATCACATTACATTCAGGAAGGAAAGAAGGGAAGTTACTGTTGCTAACTCCAGATTTCCTAAAAATGTTTGTCTTCAACCATGGCAAGAAACAATCAGATTGTGTGAATTACTACAGTGAATATTAAATGACATCTAGATGAACTGACTATTTATAACCAGCAAGTGCCACTAAAAAGGATGCTACACTTCATCCAAAATGTCAAACTGGGTTTATAAAAAGTTTACTTCAGAACTGCTTTTAGTTTAGTTTTGTTTGAATTAATAAAAGCAATGCTGAGGAGACTTTAATAGATTTTTAATTGATTAATTACTTGTTGCATCGCAATGGGCATCAAAAGTGGCTCAACTCATCTAAAAGTGTGCATTTTTAATAGAGGCCAACTGCCAGGAAAAAGATCCCATTTATTTTCTTCACAGGGAAACTGATTTTGAACAATCACTTCTGAACTATTAAAGACAGAGCTACTGTTGAAGCCATCAGCCCACATTATTTCAACTTGTTTATTTAAATTATCATGTTTAACATGGGAGTTGCTGGTCAAAACTACACTACTCATGATTCTGCAAAAAAGTAATAGACAAAGTCAGGTGCTGTATTCTTTCAAATGCGTATTTTGCAATAAATGTATATAAAATATATATATATATTTTTAAATACAATCAATATCTTTAAGTCAGTTGTTTTATATTTATCCATTGTTTTGATTATGTCATTCACAATGCTTCATGGGTTTTTTAAAATACTTTTTCTTTGAATTAAATAACATCATAAATTTCACTGTTCCTCACACAAACCTACTGCATGGCTTTAGAAGAAGTCTCATGGACTATTTTCATGGTGCTTTTTAATTTCATTTTTTGCTTTAACACCCACCCCTACCAGTAGGAGTTCTGCTTTTCCAAAAGAGAGAGGTAAGACCAGTGAAGGGGTGAAATCAAGAGGGCACGGAGAAGAGAAGAACTGTCAGGAGTTGGAAAGAGAACAGAGAAGATGCTTTCAAATAAGTGAAACAAACACGCATGCACACATCTATAATAAAAGCGCAATTCCGATTCCTGGTTTTAATGCTTCATAAAAGCACTTACTAATGAGTATGATGGTTATAAAAGTCTACAGACTTAATATGCAGACCAATAGAGAGGATGTCAGAACTTTTGAGAGGTATGCTGCTTTACATGCAGGAATGCCAACAGAAACATTTTGTGGTAACGAGTTTTGACAGGCCATCATGCGTGTATAAGAGGGATCCTTGCTCAGCGCTGTACAGTCAAGTTACCATTACCTTTGCTTGAGGATGCCATTTATTTTGAAATGAATTTGAATTTTGTGGAAATCAATAAGACATTTTTTTTTATGTTTACTAAAAACAGTAAAAAGGAAGGTTTTTCCCCCAAAATATAAACTATTAGGAATACAAGTAGACAGAGCATTAAAATGCATAGCATGTGCATTCTGGGTCTCTCAGAGACCTCTCTCTGTGCTGTGTGGTAAAACGTCAGAAACTAATCTTGCTCTATTGCAATTTTTATGGCTTCAACCTTGAGAACAACCATAAAGACAGATGTGAATTGGAGTAACTTGTTCCGCGAGGGTCTGGAGGATTTTCCCCCTTGGTAACAAACAAGTCTGAAGAACCCTCTACCCTCATTGAGACAGATGTGAATTGGAGTAACTTGTTCCGCGAGGGTCTGGAGGATTTTCCCCCTTGGTAACAAACAAGTCTGAAGAACCCTCTGCCCTGCCAGCTCAGCCAATCAGCAATGGCTTGGTCTGTTCAATCCCTGTTTATTTCTCAGGTTTACATTCTTGTACCATGTCCTGGAAGACAACAGCCTTTATTTCAATTGGTCTAACTATTTCTGCCTTAGTTTAAAATAGCAGAGTTGAAATACCAACGCACCAACACAGAAGAGAGAGGAAGTGATCAGAAGAACCGAATGTATAAAATTACCCCCCGATTTTCTCCTTCAAGCCAGAGAAAACTTTGCACATAAAACCAAGCTGCATGTCAGATGTTGTGATACCGAAAACTGATCTCACTGCGTCCTGGAAGACAACAGCCTTTATTTCAATTGGTCTAACTATTTCTGCCTTAGTTTAAAATAGCAGAGTTGAAATACCAACACACCAACACAGAAGAGAGAGGAAGTGATCAGAAGAACCGAATGTATAAAATGAATGTCTGCTAAGTCACTAAATGCCATCAGCCTGTGAAAAATGCAGGAACAGCAGGCTGAAGTCATTTGTGAAGCATCTACGCTCTCCTCATAAATTCTCACAGACCTCGTCTTGAATCACTAATTTGGATGACTAAAAAGATGACTGTAGACCTAAAATTATATTCCTATGGTTCAAAACTATAAGTGGTCACTTGTATGGTGGAAATAGTAATTGGTTTTATTTACAACAACATCATTACAGCTATAAATGTGAATCTAGAGGATTCCTCAGATAAGTAACAGATTTATTTATGGTGTAGCGAATGCACATATGAGCCCTACACCCTTCCAAGTACTCCCCATAGTGAGTAGGGGTCATAATGATTCTCTCTTTCCCATGGAATTCACCCTCTTTTTCCCTTCTCCAGCTCACTCTCGCTCTCGTTTTAACACCAGGCCTCTCCCTCTTTTCACAACTGCTTTCACACACACACTCACTCACACTCTTCTCTTTGTCTTTCTCTCTCCTTCGTTTGCAGCCCCACTCTCACACTCATGCTTTCAGCCCCCTCATCACACCTGGTGTCTTCTGCTCTGACACGCTATACTGTCTCCATCTCTCTTCATTGATATTCTGGAAGGAACTAGGAGTCATGGGCTGTTTTTTCCTGCTTTCCTTATTTAGGTTGCATCAGTAGTGCTTTTTGCATTACACATCTGAAAGTGTGTGTTCACGCTCAAGGCAAATATAGGGTCAGAGGGTTCATTTCACCATAGATGGGAGCAATCCAAATATACAGACCGCTGGTAGAAAATTAAAGGTTCAATTAGGTTCAATCATTTTTAAAATAACTATGTGAAATTGGACAGATGCATTATCCAGCTATATCCTGCCAAGCAGTGCATTAAAATGTTAACTGGGTTTTCCACAGAACTGTGAAGTGTTCAGAGTGGTTTTTAGTATTGATATGCAGTAGCTAGGACGTTGGTAGATGGTAGGCTCAAATCAGATTATATGAGAATTACAAAATATGTAATTAAACAGTAGTAGTAGTAGTATTGCTTGCACATACAGTATGGTTATAATACTAGCCACAATAACTGGGAGTTACTGTACATTTTCAATATATTTGAAAACGGGGTTATTATTAGCTATTGTTGCAATTAAAAATAAAACGATTAAAACGGTTTTAATTGAAATAAATCTGAAATATAATAAAATATGAATATTTTATAAATGAATAAAAATTGAAATAGATACATTAAAAATGTTGCCTTGTCAACTAAATAGAATATGTTTAAGGTGAACCAATACAATACAATTACTGTTTATTAAACAACTCAAATACAATTAAAACTCAATCAACCTAACTAGCACATAAAACAACCTAAATAATAAACAAAAAAATGAATAAAAAAAAATAAAATTATATACACAATACATTACTTTTAATAAAAACTATAATAGCATATAAAGAAAACTAAAATAACGCAGAGTAACTGAACGCTTAATTCCAGGTAAGATCTCGAATAAGTCTAAAAACCTCAGATTTACTTCCATCACATGCACCATTTGCTAAAAGCCTTTTTAAAGGGTCCTCCTCAGTGAAGCAATTCAGTTGCTCACTTTTATTTGTGACGATCCTATATGCGGCGTCCCCTTCAAGGGCGTAAAAAACACCATTTGGAATTCGTCCAGAGACAGGCAGAGAGTCAGAGAGAAAAGGGAAGAGTTGTAACGTGACTGAAGTACAAAGCATAAAAGTGGGAAAAACAAGAAGGACCGTGAATGGCCTGCATCTGTCTCTCTGTCGGCCGGTTCATCAGACAGTGAACGTGCCGTGCAGGTTGAAAACATAAAAGGCTGTGCAGAGATGCATCAAAATTGTGCAAACACCAAGGTCATCAAAAAGAAATCTGGTCCAGTCCAGTCCAGAGTAGCACACAGTGTCCTTTGGCTTTTAACCCCACTCTGTTCAAGCATAGGAATAGGCTCATTGAGTAATTTGATGCCTGCACTAAAACCAGTTTTCAGGCTTCGACTGATCATATGTTCAGATCTAACGCTTCATTCCAACTAGGTGTGACATGTCGAGTTTCAGGTCTCAAGTAATTTTTCTTTCATCACTGACAGCTAAATGCTGTGCAAAGTGACAAAATCGTAAACCAGAGCATATTTGATGTATAAAGTACAGTTATTTAGAGCTGTACGGTGTTCTTTTTTCAAAATAAATTATAGAAAAGTGTGCACATCCAACCCAAATTGCAGGAAACATCTATAAATATCCGCACACTGACCTTATTGCCTGATTGTACAACGATAAATAACACCATACAGCAGAATTCATGAAACACAAGAAGAATAATTTCTGTGCAAACTGCTTGTAAAACAAAGCATAAAAAGACAGACTTTAATTCTGATTGTATTTAATGAATGTGGCCAAATGTGTTGATATTTCCTTGTCATATTTCCTTGGTTTTGGCCAATTAGATATCACTGTAGGCTGCATTTGACAGCAAAACACATCAAAAATTGTAAGTAGCGTCCATC
>NW_015505182.1:114103-132205 GCF_001515645.1 Sinocyclocheilus grahami
TCTGAAATATAATAAAATATGAATATTTTATAAATGAATAAAAATAGAAATAGATACAATAAAAATGTTGCCTTGTCAACTAAATAGAATATGTTTAAGGTGAACCAATACAATACAATTACTGTTTATTAAACAACTCAAATACAATTAAAACTCAATCAACCTAACTAGCACATAAAACAACCTAAATAATAAACAAAAAAATGAATTAAAAAAAATAAAATTATGTACACAATACATTACTTTTAATAAAAACTATAATAGCATATAAAGAAAACTAAAATAACGCAGAGTAACTGAACGCTTAATTCCAGGTAAGATCTCGAATAGGTCTAAAAACCTCAGATTTACTTCCATCACATGCACCATTTGCTAAAAGCCTTTTTAAAGGGTCCTCCTCAGTGAAGCAATTCAGTTGCTCACTTTTATTTGTGACGATCCTATATGCGGCGTCCCCTTCAAGGGCGTAAAAAACACCATTTGGAATTCGTCCAGAGACAGGCAGAGAGTCAGAGAGAAAAGGGAAGAGTTGTAACGTGACTGAAGTACAAAGCATAAAAGTGGGAAAAACAAGAAGGACCGTGAATGGCCTGCATCTGTCTCTCTGTCGGCCGGTTCATCAGACAGTGAACGTGCCGTGCAGGTCGAAAACATAAAAGGCTGTGCAGAGATGCATCAAAATTGTGCAAACACCAAGGTCATCAAAAAGAAATCCGGTCCAGTCCAGTCCAGAGTAGCACACAGTGTCCTTTGGCTTTTAACCCCACTCTGTTCTAGCATAGGAATAGGCTCATTGAGTAATTTGATGCCTGCACTAAAACCAGTTTTCAGGCTTCGACTGATCATATGTTCAGATCTAACGCTTCATTCCAACTAGGTGTGACATGTCGAGTTTCAGGTCTCAAGTAATTTTTCTTTCATCACTGACAGCTAAATGCTGTGCAAAGTGACAAAATCGTAAACCAGAGCATATTTGATGTATAAAGTACAGTTATTTAGAGCTGTACTGTGTTCTTTTTTCAAAATAAATTATAGAAAAGTGTGCACATCCAACCCAAATTGCAGGAAACATCTATAAATATCCGCACACTGACCTTATTGCCTGATTGTACAACGATAAATAACACCATACAGCAGAATTCATGAAACACAAGAAGAAGAATTTCTGTGCAAAATGCTTGTAAAACAAAGCATAAAAAGACAAGACTTGAATTCTGATTGTATTTAATGAATGTGGCCAAATGTGTTGATATTTCCTTGTCATATTTCCTTGGTTTTGGCCAATTAGATATCACTGTCTGTGGCATTTGACAGCAAAACACATCAAAAATTGTAAGTAGCGTCCATCAAAATGTCTTGATGCATGCCATTGTTGATGGTCGCAACTTTTACATGGGAGATATTTTTTATTGGTATATCGTTTTACCCTTCATTGTGTCAGGGGTAGTTAGGACACGGTGCTACTGTAAACTGGGTATAAATAAAATAAAACAGAATAAAGGAAAATAACAAAATAAAAATGATTTCTCCTAATGAAAGAAACTAAATAATTAAATGATATGTTTGGCCATCCTGAAAATAAAAATTGTCCTGGCACTGGTAACTCGCATGCAGACATCAACAAGGCTGTCTGCATTCAAATCACACATGATGCACTAGTTCAGGCATTGGAAGAAATGCAAAGTGAATGAGAAAAAGACAGAAATAATGAGCAGAAGGAGCTTTAGTTGGGAGATTGTGAGGACAGACTAAAAAAAAACGCATGAAAATGAAGAAGAGATAGAAAAAGCAGTCTAAAAAAGGGTGGTTATTGATTTACTGCAGGATAACAGGCAGGTCATGAAAACATTCAGCATTGCCATCATGCAACAGCACTGCTACTTTGCCGGGGTGTTATGTGGCACTCACTGCCTGTAGTAGAAGAGGAAGCAGGGGCAGGCGGCCCAGCAGCCGCAGCAGAGTTGGCGGACAGGGAGGAAGAGGAAATCCCTACATGGGTGGGGCTAGAAACAGTTTTAGCGTCGTTGTGCTGGCTGACCACGGAGGGCTGGCGACGCAGGGCCCCAGGCACCGCCGTTTGGCCCGTCTGGAATGTATAAACCACGTCCATCTGCAAAGAACAGGGAGAGGACGAGGGGGGGGAAAATAGAGGAAGAAAAGGAAACAGAGAAAGACAGAGACCAAGGGGCCAAAAGGAGTGGTTAGAGCAGATACATTTGTTATTTGAAAGAGAAAGAGAGAACATCCCCTCATCCCACAAATAAAAAGTTTGGTTAGTACTGAGTGAGTCTGGCAGGAGAAGGGCTGGCACAGGAAGATAAATAGGAAAGTTTTATGTGGAGAACTATTTTTTCCAGGAGAAAGGAAATGCTGTGAAGATGTCCGTGAAAAGAAAGGGAGCACAAAGGAAACTAGCTCTATGAAGTACTGATGAGTCTGAATCGTACGTGTGCCAATTATTTCTTTCTTTATGTACCACTAACCATGCATGACAGATATAAAATAGAAATCCATGAGGATTTTAAAAGTGTGGGGGTGGGACTTTAGGCGAGGGGGAGAGATAAGAAGCTAATTTGTTGAGTTGTGTTTTTGCGGTCAGTTCAACAGCTCGTGATCAGGAATAAGAGCGAAGGGGAGGGAGGAGGATGAGAAGACTGTTCGGCCTCTTTTTCATTTGGGCTTGGAGGGAAGTCTGGTAGAATTAGCAGGGATGGTGATCTGAAACCACAGGGGGTCTGGACGTATCCAGGGCACATACACATTAAAACTCTCCCTCCCCTTCACACATTACTGCCCAATTAACTTACTTAGAAGACAAAAGAAGATTATACAATGAAAACGAAAGTACACTATTTAATTCAGGCTAATATGGGAATATCATAGGAGAATGTTAAATTAGAATAATTTAAAATAAAATGCAATAAAGTTAGATAAAAAAAATACTCAAGTACTTGTGTTGCCTAGTAAAAACATAAAATCTATGTAAAAATACATCATATACATTTTAAAATAATTTATTTAAAAGGTTCATGCCATTGGCAGATAGCTTTTTTCTTGTGTTAAGCATAAAACGTACAAAACTAATAAATAAATAAAAATAATCCTGTTTTAAGGAGGTTTTAAAAAATATTTGAAAATTATAAAATTATATACACAATTATTTTTGCATTGTAAAAAAATTTGTTAACTTGCTTTTGTTTAATTACTGATATGCTTTGAGTGATCCCAGACTATTACATAATGCACTACTAAAAAGATAAATTAAAACAGATGTTTTGTCGGTTATCTTCAAAACAACTTTTGCAACAACAAGTTAATTAGAGGCGATTAGATAAAGGAATAACCAAATGTTTTCAACATCACTTTGTAGGCTGTTAATTTCACTTCACATTCACTTCAAATCTTTTTTTTCCCTAACACATCAAGATATTGATCTTTTACTCCAAAATATTGATTCTTAACACCAAAATGATTTGATGAGAGCTGTTACATAGAATGGAGAAAGAACAAGAACAAAAGAGAAAAGGGTTTAAGATGATCCCATATGGCAACATGAATTCCCCATGACCTGGCGCATTGCTGAAAGGCAAATTACACATTTCTTAACGATACAAAATGAAAACAAAACTAAAACGAATATGTTGTTTTCAGAAGTGACAGGAAGCAAATCTACAGGGATAAATCAATGCCTGTGGAATACACTGACAATCTTTGGTGGGTGGTTTACCATAGTGTTTGCTATAGAACATTCTTAATATGCACAGAACGCCATCTCAGAAAGATCGCCCACCAACACACAGACACTCCTGGAGGATCCAGATAAATACATCTGTGAACCCTCTCACTGAATCCACTCATTGTTTGTGAGCTGCAATACTGTCATGTATGAAGGCAATGGTAAGCGAAAGGAGGTCCTCCCACACAGCCTCCATCAACAGAGCTTAAAAAAAAAGTCTGTTGCCAGTCGTTTCCTTGCACATCTTCTGTTGAAAGACAGCAAATGTTGCTGTACAGTCCCCAGTTATCTCTAGGCAGGTTGTGCATATAGTCAGAGAGACATGGGTTGCCCCACTGGCATTTCAAGAGTGTCATCTCCAGGGCACATACTGCTTTTCAACCTGGGAGACCTAAGCAGCTCACAAGTCTTTGCTTAGTCTTAAGGGAGGTGCTTTTCCACAAATGAACCCATGGAGATGCTTGAAGGCCGCTAGGGTGATGTCTACACAAAAAAAGCCACCGGCTATCTAGAATGTTCACTAATAATGCCGCTTTCAGCAACGTGCATGCTGTTTGGAGCTGAAAACAAAAATGTATTTGTTGTTCCAAACAAATTAAAAGCAAACCAATGAAATACTAAAAAGGATTGCATCCCATTTTTTATGCAGGTCAGAAAATTCTTATGATAATAGCGATGATATTTAGCTAAACAAATAATTTACTGCAAGTTTTTCAAATCTCTTGTTGTATATATAATTTATTAAATATTACAAAAGGAATAAAAATATAAAAATCTAATTCCAAAATTAGATAAATTATAAATTATAAATTGAGGATCAATACAAAATTGCTTGACATTTTTCTTTCTTTCTTTATCAAATTCTGGTACCATTTAAAGTGAAGAAACAAAGTGGCAAAGCAACTGTTAAACATATTGACAATGGATCAAAATAGATAAAACATATCAGTAAACCACACATTTAAACAGTAAGCTGCCAAAGAGCAAAGACATTTTCTCCAAACAACATCTACAGTGGCAGAGTTGTGTATGGGTCACTGCTGTTGTATTTAAAGGGGTCATATGATACGATTTCAAGTTTTCCTTTCTCTTTGGAGTGTTACAAGCTGTTCGTGAATAGATAAGATCCCTAAAGTTGCAAAGACTAAAGTCTCAAACCCAAAGAGATATTCTTTATAAAAGTTAAGACTCGTTCACGCCCTCCTAAAACGCCTCGTTTAAACACACCCCCATGTCTACGTCACTGTGTGGGAAGATTTGTATAACGCTGCCCAAATTTTTACGCAAAGAAAGAAGGCGTAACTTTGATTTTTTATTGTTTTTGTCTCGTCGCACCGGGACACGGCATCGCAGTATGGTAAGGGGCGTAACATTTCCATCACACGCTTGAGGTATTCAACCAATCACGACGCACTGGATAGCTGGCCAATCAGCGTACACCTTGCTTTTCAGAACGATGAGCTTTGTAATAATTACAAAGAATTATTATAAAAATTACGTCTTTCAGAAAGGCAGGGCATAGAGGAGAAACAATAATGTACAGTATGTAGAAAATAATGTGTTTTTTGAACCTTAAACCGCATAAACACATTTCATTACACCAAATACACCAAATAATGTTCTTTTTTAGCAACGTCATATGACCCTTTTAAGCCATTTCTACTCTCTCCTGCTGGAAGAGACAGAAAGGAAGAAGGAAGAAGAAGCAAAGAGCAGCTTGCCTGAGTTTGGATGCGGTTGAGACCTCTGAACCATAGGATCTGTCCCTTGCGCAGCTCCATCTCAGCATGGTCAATTTCATCCGCACCTTCGGTTAGCACCTCCTCGGCTATGTCCTCTTTGGGGATGCCGTGGCCAGCCTCTTTCAGGAACTTGAGGCGGTGTGTGGGGACGGCAGAGATGAACTGGAGAATGAGAAGAGAGGGGGGGGAAATGGGGTCAAGTGATGGCAACTGTAGCTCATCAAATAGTCATTAGCACAGCGGTTGTGATTATGGATGGCTTTCCGAGAACAGCATGCTGAGAATGTGGTGAATAAATGCAAAGATTTTATGAATCCTTATGGCATTTGACCGCAAGTTCTTTGTATGTTAAAAAGCAAAAAGTCCTTTTAGTGAATGAAAATTTTGAGTACAAACTTCACATAACATGAAGCTTGCTTGATTAACTGCCAAAATGTTGAGATTAAACTATTCACCAAGACATTAATATACTACTGTTCAAAAGTTTGGTGTCATTTGTGAATATTAAACTTATTCAAGCAAGGATTAATGAAACTGATGAAGTGACAGTAAAAACTTACATTGTTACAAAGATTTGTATTTCAATACTGTTATTTTGAACTTTCTATTCATCAAAGTATCCTGGAAATAAAATCTCCAAATGTTGAGATTAAACTATTCACCAAGACATTAATATACTACTGTTCAAAAGTTTGGTGTCATTTGTGGATATTAAACTTATTCAAGCAAGGATTAATGAAACTGATGAAGTGACAGTAAAAACTTACATTGTTACAAAGATTTGTATTTCAATACTGTTATTTTGAACTTTCTATTCATCAAAGTATCCTGGAAATAAAATCTCCACAAAAACATTAAGCAGCAAAACGGTTTTCAACATTGATAATTAATCTTTCTTACGCACCAAATCAGCACAGTAGAATGATTTCTGAAGGATCATGTGACATTGAAGACTGGAGCAATGGCTGCTGAAAATTCAGCTTTGCCATCACAGAAATAAATTATAATTTAAAATACATTAAAACAGAAAATTGTTATTTTAAATTGCAATAATATTTCACAATTTGACTTTTTATTGTATTTTTGATTATATCTTTAAGATCATTTATTTGGTTGTAAAATGGTTCTAAAAATCGGTTGTAAAAATTCAGATTTAAATTCCTTAAATTACTGAAATGTTCAGTTAAATGCTGCTGTTAGTTAACTGTTTTTAATTCATTTATAAACAAGAGTGTTTTACTAGTCATTTAAATTGATCATTTACATTTAGTCATTTTGCAGACGCTTTTATCCAAAGCGACTTACAATTGGGGAATACATAGCGATTCTTCTTAAAGAGGCAAACAGACACAGGAAGTGCTCGTAATAACAAGTTTCAGGCATTTGTTCAAATAAGTACAAGATAGAAAGGGAAGGAATAAATAAAGAGAAAGACAAAGTTTTTTTATTTTTTTATTTAGGATATTTAATGTAGGGCTGCACGATTAATCGAATGCGATTGTCATGCGTGTTTTGTCAGCAAAGCCGGTTCTGTAATCAGCAATAAATCTCCATCACCTGCTTTCAGATGGAGCATCATTTACTACACAGAGCCGTAGTTCTCTGACAAGATATACAAAATCGTGTTTATAATCGCAGACGATTTAATCGCACAATTATGAAATCGAATAAATTGTTCTGCGATTATGAAAGCTGTTTGCGTAGCTTGTCAGTGAACTACGACTCTGTGTAGTAAACGCTGCTCCATCTGAAAGCATTTGAAAATATCACATTTAATAACATGCTTTTACTCCAAACTCACTTCATAATGTCAGTCGAGTGTTTGAAGTAAATCCTTCTGTGAGATGATGTGGCTTCTTACACAGAATAAGGCATGCAACATATTTCATAGTATTCTAAGCAGTGACAAAGGCTATATGTCGATTGTCATTGCATTATTATATACTTTATTAGAATAAACATTATAATAAGACGAACTCAAATAAACCAGATATTGTCATGGTTGTGTGTTTATTAGTCACGTTGAATCAAAAGCAGTGAAATCTTCTGTTTATTCAGCAACTGCTATAGGGATTTCCTGGGTTTCTTCTGCTGGGTGCATTTTAAGTTTCCGCACGAGAGCGCCCTCTGGCCTTCGGATGGAGATTTACTGCTGATCACAGAACCGTGCTTCCCTGAAAGATACGCATGACAATCGCAGATTCTGCCTAATCGCGATTTATTGCCTTTCCGATTTAATTTCGAT
Source organism: Sinocyclocheilus grahami (assembly GCF_001515645.1). Classification (NCBI taxonomy): domain Eukaryota; kingdom Metazoa; phylum Chordata; class Actinopteri; order Cypriniformes; family Cyprinidae; genus Sinocyclocheilus; species Sinocyclocheilus grahami. Next base: position 121,827 of record NW_015505182.1, read on the forward strand.
TAATCGTGCAGCCCTAACCTCTTTCATTTTTAAAGCTACAGTTTCAAAGGGACCTGCCAACATAAATACACACACATGCCAGTCTCTACCACCTATGGTAGCTCTAAAATTGTTATTTAGTTATTTCTGCACATAGTGTTGCTTTCGTCAACGAAAATTATGACTAAATATAGTCGTCTACGAACCTTTATCACGTGACGAAAACGAGACTAGACGAAAATGCTGGTCATGTGACGATGACGATAATTAAATGTACAATGCAATATCGTTGACGAATAAAAACGAGACGAAATGTGGCTTACAAAATAAAAACTATGCTAAAATGTCTCTTCATTTTCGTTGACCAAAACGAGACAAAACGAAATGTTATAACGTTATTTCGTCTCGTTATTATTATTATTTTGCAGTATTTCTGTTTCCTGTGTCTCGCTTCAGGGGCTGCATCAGGTCGCACTGCGCAGACGCAGGCGAAGTCACTTCCTCAAGCCCCACTCGCGGCATTATTTAGAGCAGTGTTTCCCAATCGGGTGCCGTGTAAAAAATAATTTTTTAATATTTTTTAATTGCTAAAATGTTCAAAAAAGCAGCTATTACATAATATCCACTGCACATCACTGAGATAACTTAATACGTAGTGGATAGAATGCACGCTGCTTCTCCTCCATGTTTAAGTTCCCAGCATCTGGTCTGTGAGGCTGCACGTGTGTACACCACAAACAAATGCTCGCATGCACAAACACCAGCTGAGAAACACAGTAGGAAATGGCTAATGTGTGATGCAACTGCCAGAAGGAGCAGACGGCCTGCAGCTCTAAAGGCTTTATCCGTACTTGATAACTTTCCCGGCCTTTTGATGACCTAACATGATGCATCAGTCCCGCATACAGAGTTTTAAATGTACCGTAAGCATGGATGTATAGAAACAGATGACCGACTTTTTGCTGCCGGGTTGATGATAAAGCTCACAGCTCTCTAGGGCTGGGTATCGAAATGTGTGTTTTGTTTTTTGTGCAAATTATTTATTCTATTCCCACTAATCTCATTAATACTTTCATTTCAAATTCTTACATTTGATCTATAAATTTAATTGACACTGAAAAATACAACTGCATTAAATAATTATTTTGAGATTATTTTAAATATTTTTTAATATACAAACAAGAAACTATGGTGGAAATTATACTTTTCAACTAAATTAAAACGCCAGTAGGTGTCAGTATTGGGCGTTTAATGAGTGAGTCATCGAGTCGTTCATTCAAACGGCAGATATCAGATGTTTATGCATGGGCTAATGAAACTTTGACTCAACCAATTGATCGATCTGCGCCTCACTGACGTTGATGAGATTAACCCATTAGTATCGAAATTTGGTACCAAACGACGAGACGTTTTTCGATACTCGATAGTATCGAGGCAATTCGGTCGGTGCCTAAAAAGTATCGAACTCGATACCCAGCCCTACAGCTCTCCGTCCTTTTTTTGAGCTGAACTTTGAGATGGCGGCAACTGCTCTCTGGAATTTTGTCTGCCAGCCTCCCTCATTCCCTCCCACAGGTTTGAAATCATACACAGCTTCACCTCCCCTTCCCTCCCAGTGGTATTGAAGAGAGAACTAAAGATGTTCCACATCACCCACGCATGTGCATTCTGCCGTGATGTTTTCATTATTTCACCACTTCGAAGCTTGTAGATCTCTCTTTCTCACTTTGTCATTTGTAAATGCACTCATCTAACTAACTCGTCGTTTTGAGGTACTGATTAGTGATGAACAATGACATACTGTAAAGATTTGGCTTACCTGGCCCCAGAGCAGCTCACCGACTCCTATGAAGATACACCAGAGCCACTGATCGATGGTGAGAGCCGTGCAAGAGAACGGCTTCCCTCCAAACTGCACTATGATTATCTGTAACAAGGTGTATTCCATTAGTCCAGCTATACTGCAAAGAAATAAGCCACAAGAGACTGAGTTATAGCAATTTCAACATGGTTAAGGGGTGTTGTTTGGGTTACTTTAAAACAGAGTAGTTGTAGCGAAAATAGCTTCAACAAATGGCCTCAGGTTGATTAGTATTTTTATAATACAGTAGCAACAGCAACCTGATAAATGATGGACAATCCAAAAAAAAATAATTCTTAATTTTTTTTATGCATTTAAAGGTCATTAGATGAGATCACTATTATATAACATAAAATTATCAATGCTTGAAAAGTATCTAGCTTTAAACACATCAGTGGCTGGTTGCATAAACTACTCAGACTAGTATTACAAGTTAGTAGTAATGGTTTCTATTGTCTTTAAGTCAGTTACGTAAAAATTGATTGGTCTAATTTGAACACAAAAAGTAAGATTGATTATCAGACAATTATCAGTTGAGTGTTTATGCAACCTAACACTATAATCTTGAGGGTGACAAACAGCAACTTTACATGACCATTTGTTGCGGATTTTTTCTTTTCTTTAAAAATTTTTTTTTTGAAGGCTTCATCCCCGTTTTGTAGCCTATTTGTGGAAAAGTGTCTAACCTTATCTAAGCAGCAACTTAGCACATTAATAAACTATTCAGTTGACATGCAGTGATATGATTGCACATACGAACATTTTCTTTTTACAGCTTTTGAACAAGCCAAAACTATCCCATTTTATAAAGATTATATAGTCATAGACTTCATAAAGACATTGTGATTTCATTTTATACCTGCAGAGCAAAGGTTCCCAGAACAACGCAGCAGAAAATGGGGTTCCTGTAAATTCCCTCAAACACGTTCCTTTCTCCGTGGATCTTGCGGGCATTAATCTCATTGAAAAGCTGCATCATTACGAAGACGTTGAAGATTATGGTGTAGTGTTCAGATGGCGGGGAGTGCAGAGGAGCATTGCGGCCACTATCAATGTTGAAGAACTTCTCACCTTTGGGCAAAGAAAAATTGTGTCTGTAAATAAGTGATGTGAAAGTTTAATATCTATTTCAAAATGTCATAGTATTGCATGTCAGGAGGAACACTGATCTCAATAAATGCTGAATGGGGTCTTCAGTGCAGCTGTTTCTTAAAGGTCACATATTTTACACCTTTCTGGAGTTTTATTTTAAGTCTTGATGTCCTTAAGAATATATATTTGCGGTATAAGTACCAAAAACCATCTCAATATATTTTAACAGCTCCTCTCTCAGGAGCCCTGCAACGAACAGGTCGATTTTGGAAGGCCTAATTAATATTAATGAGCCTCTCTTCTGATTGGCCTGTTGTTTTCTGAGAGATGCACGGCCAGGTCAACCACAGGTAACTAGGGTCATGTATGCTGTAGCCTGCTGTGGATTGTGATAATCACAAGTAAGGTCAATAGAAACACCAGTAATGATGGTCACTGCTAGATGCACGGCCAGGTCAACCACAGGTAACTAGGGTCATGTATGCTGTAGCCTGCTGTGGATTGTGATAATCACAAGTAAGGTCAATAGAAACACCAGTAATGATGGTCACTGCTGAGGGAAATCATGTAAGTTGTCCGGCCTTACATGTTTGAGTTGAACTCAGACCCCGAATCGGCGACGACAGGAGACAACCAACCACCTCCTCAAATGTGCTTACAACAGGATGTTTCAGATTGGTAATTAAATTTTTTTTTTCATACACCGAATGCAGTAAATACAAACTTGACCAGCCGAGCGTTTGCGATCACGTGAACTTGAAGACATTTGTACAAATGCGGATGGGTGACATGAATGAAAATTATTCCAGACTGGCGATGTAGTATTTGGTTTCTGTATTCTGTACTGTATTTTCCTGCACTCAAACCTGCCAATCTAAAAGATCAAACGCCGTGTATGACGTTTGAGGTAATTTGTGAATTAATGGGGGGGCCATTTTGTGAACTATGCTGTTTGTTTGTACTGTGCGTGTGCTGATTTACCCCATGTGTATGCTTAGAGAGATTGTTTTGGATATTTATTGTTTTGTAACGGTACTCTGGCTTACCCGACCCTTGCCTGTTGTATGATTTTGATTTTGGATTATCCCTCTGAACTTGATGTTTCTTTGTAAATATTTGTGAATATTGTAAATAGTTATTGGGAAAGTAAGGAGTCAGATGCCATCTTTTGTTTTTGTAACGTTTGGATCTCTGTTTTTGGATTAGGTAGTTAGGTTAGAGAATTGTATTTTTTTTGTTTCTTTATTTTGGATAGGTAATTTAGAGGGTTCAATAATGTAGAACGTTTTGTTTATTATTTTGCACCGTCGGCTCCTGAAAGTGGACTCCCAAGTAAAAATGTTCACACTTGTGTTTTTTTTTCCATGTTGCACTCTACCCCTAAATGGGGCATAACACCATAGACTTATAGTCTAAATGAAACAATTTGCAACTGTTACTATTATTACATTTGTATACAAAACTTTGTATTATGCTTGTTATAGAGTGTGTGACGTCACGTGCACTACCGCCGGTGACGCGGTTGTCATGGTGACCGTCACAGCCCTACTGTGCAATGATGTAGTTTCCTGACATCCAGACTGAACAGCGTTTTCTCGACATGTTTCCGTGTTGTTGATGCTCAGCAATTGCATGGACGCGATGTTGTCTGGGGGTTTGGCAAAAGGAGAGTGGGACAGTGGGCGGTGCTCGGGGTGGTGACTGAAGGCGGTGACCGTAGTTCTGACGTCACCTTTTTACGGAAGTCACAACAGTTCGTGAAAAATCACAGCTACTTTATGCAGGCTGTGTGCATTTGACTGTGGATTTACTGTTTTGAAACTTATATGGTAGTTACACAGCACCTAGACCTCAGTTATCATGAAAAAAGTCAGGAAATGTCAGTTTTGACAATATGGGACCTTTAACCCAGGGGTATTTGTGATAAACTTGTCTAATCAGTTGGCAGCAGTACAACATGGGAACATGGTTCATCACTTTGAACTATAGTGAAAACTCATCAAACTTTGCATGCGGAAAGGGACTGTGGCTAATTGCATTTTGTGTCACCAGAACTACCACATTTTGCTATAAGTTTGATTGCATCATATAATAATTGCTGTTAATAGTGTTCATCGTCTGTTTTATTACGTCTTAAATGGATTTTTCCGTACATTTCTGCCATATGTACATTAACTGACAGTCACCACTGATAAGCTACCACTAAATATTGTAGAAACTTAATTGGCTGTAAAGTTGCTTTGCAATGATTTGTATGGTGAAAAGCGCTGTACAAATATACTTCACTTGACTATTTAGCGCCCAAACTCTGGAATAACCTACCTAACATTGTCCGGGAGGCAGACACACTCTTGCAGTTTAAATCTAGATTAAAGACCCATCTCTTTAACCTGGCTTACACATAACACACTAATACGCTTCTAATATTCAAATCCGTTAAAGGATTTTTAGGCTGCATTAATTAGGTCAACCGGAACCTGGAACACTTCTCATAACACCCGATGTACTTGCTACATCGGGAGAAGAATGGCATCTACGCTAATATTAGTCTGTTTCGGAATTTTGGTTCCTTGCCGCTGTCGCCTCTGGCTTGCTTAGTTGGGGACACTTCATTTCCAGCAATATCGTTGACTTGATTGCAAATGATTGCAAAGATACTATTTAAACTGAACTGAGCTGGATGATGACATCACTGAATTGAATGATGAACTGTCTTTAACTGAAAAATGAGTGTTTGCTATTGTCATTTTGCATTATTGACACCCTATTTTCCTAATTAATGCTGTTCAGTTGCTTTGACACAATCTGTATTGTTAAAAGCGCTAAGAGGGAGCAAAGACTAGGATTTACAGATATTTGGCCTAATACTGGCAAGTACTCTCTGTGAAATTTTGAGTTGTGATGGAGACCTTTAACTCTTAAAATGGGGGGGGGGGAATCCAGACAGCAAGGCAGTGAGCTTTTAGCTTTAATTATGGCAAGGACAACATTAAACGTCAGAGCCTACGAAGTTGCAATAATGGACAAACATTTTTACATTTTGATTCACAAAAACTCAAATGTAATTTTTATTAAAATAATATGTATTTCAATTTTGCAAATAAGCATTGTATAAAAGTTGTGTCAAGAGAGACAAACCCTCAGATCCATTGAGATTTGAGATGAGCATTTCACAAGAGGTTTTTGAAGGTTTTCCATAAAATATCCAATACTGACATTTCACTTGACTTTCGGGTGCTTGCAAATATAAATACTAGTTGCTAAGCAACCATACATTCCATATACATAATGCAATTAGCCACAGTCCCTTCCCGCATGCAAAGATTGATGAGTTTTCACTATAGTTCAAAGTGCCATAAAAATTTAATAATAGTAGTAATAATAATAATAATAATTATTATTATTATTATTATTTAGTTGCTAAGCAACCATACATTCCAGATACATAATGCAATTAGCCACAGTCCCTTCCCGCATGCAAAGATTGATGAGTTTTCACTATAGTTCAAAGTGCCATAAAAATTTAATAATAGTAGTAATAATAATAATAATTATTATTATTATTATTATTATTGAACCAAATTAATTTGGACTTCATCATTAATACAGAAGCCTCTTACCAGCAAAGAGAAGAGTAAATGTGATGATAAGTTGGTAAACAGCATGACCCAAGATGTTCTTCATCATAGTCCTGGAAATGAGTGGCTTGTCTCGTCCGTAAGGTTTCCTCAGCAGGAGCGCTTCTGTTGGGGGTTCCGTTGCCAGAGCCAAAGAAGCCAGTGTGTCCATAATCAGATTTACCCACAACATCTGAACAGCTTTAAGTGGAGAGTCCTGCAGACAAAACAAACCGAAGTGAGACTCCACAGAAAGGACATTACTACAGTATTGTCATACGTAATGTAGTTAGGCAGGGACACAACAAGTCTGGCCGGCCCCATATTATCAAATGCCTGGCACTAGCACTAAATGGCCTCAGAATGTTGTAAATACACAATAAAATATTTCGCTTGTAGAGTTCTGTTATTATGGCACATGAACTGTCTCCCACAACGCCATTCTTAACCACCAAATACTCTTGTGTTTATACTCTTAAAACCCAGCAATTTATTTTTGTCTTCTGCAGTGGTTATTTCTCGAAGACTACATATGCTACATTTAAAGTCTGAATATTTAACTTAAAGAGGACACAGTATTCACAGTACTTTTTTTAACCTGAAGCATCTTGCCTGAATTTTGAATTTGATAAATGACCTGATGTGCTCTACATAGGAAAAAATAAGAGTGTGAAATATCAAAACATGAAAATTATTATATGATATCCTCCCCTCAAGATTCATATTTCTTATTTCAAAACACGAAACAATTATATAACAACATAAACCTATATGCCGGGTCCTAGGAAGTTAAGTCAAATTATGTGCATTTACCTGTGTGATGCAGGCTCCAGTGAAAGCAACAATCACAGCCACCACATTGACAGTCAACTGAAACTGCAGAAACTTGGAGATACTGTCGTAGACATTACGCCCCCACATCACAGCTTTGACAATACTGGTGAAGTTGTCATCGGTAAGAATGATGTCAGAGGCCTCCTTTGCAACATCTGTACCTGCAATACCCTGCAAGACAAAGAAAGCAACTGCTTTTTAGAATGCCTTCATAGATATCAGAGCAGTCTACTTCATGAATAACTGCAGATGCAGGTTCATTCTTGAGAATGGAATGGTTCTCGTTAAAATGAAAGTTGAAAGAAAGAGAAAAACTCAAAAGAATATTAATTGGAACTTTTCTTGGCTTAGGATTTGTTTTATATAAAGACATTTAAGCTGAATGAATTTTCAGAGAAATTGCCAAAGTGGTTATGTGGGTGCAAACAGCACAGTAAATTGATGAACCAAATTAAACCATATCTTTTGACAGCTTCAGGGTGTCTATTTCTGAAATAATTTACTATGCCTGCCCTCATCCTAACCTAATGTCCTTCAGACGGCAGTTAGCACAATTGCACCAACTACTGCTTTTGAAACAGACACTCTTAGACTTAGACAATATATAAAGAGTGAGAAATATTAATTTAATTCACTACATATAAAATGCATTTCTGAAAGCACATTAATTATAGCATTGCTGAAGTTGTGGAGTCATCTGAGCAACAAGCAGGGGTCAACCACTTATCAGCTAGTACGGCATGTTGCGATGATACCCTGAGGCATTCTGGCTTGCTGCAGAGCAAGAGATACTGGGCAGGGATTAGGACGCAACCTCTGTGGTTAAAGCAATTTATGCTACAGTACATCATTGGCTGCCAAAACCTCATCGAACCAGCCAGACTCTCATTCAGCAACTGTCTCTCACAATAAAAAGTCAAAACAGTAATTTTAATAGCAAAACCAAATGGTCTAAAACAGACGATCAAAAAATTTGAGTATATGTACAATATGCTTGGATAAAACCAGTATTTGTAAGAAAAACATAAGTGGTATGGGGGGGGGTGGGACATGATTTACCATAGCAAAGCCAACATCTGCTTTTTTAAGGGCAGGAGCAGGGGTCAACCACTTATCAGCTAGTACGGCATGTTGCGATGATACCCTGAGGCATTCTGGCTTGCTGCAGAGCAAGAGATACTGGGCAGGGATTAGGACGCAACCTCTGTGGTTAAAGCAATTTACGCTACAGTACATCATTGGCTGCCAAAACCTCATCGAACCAGCCAGACTCTCATTCAGCAACTGTCTCTCACAATAAAAAGACAAAAAAGTAATTTTAATAGCAAAACCAAATGGTCTAAAACAGACGATCAAAAGTATATGAGTATATGTACAATATGCTTGGATAAAACCAGTATTTGTAAGAAAAACATAAGTGGTATGGGGGGGGGTGGGACATGATTTACCATAGCAAAGCCAACATCTGCTTTTTTAAGGGCAGGACCGTCATTAGTGCCATCTCCAGTCACAGCCACCACCTGTCTTGTTTCTCCAACTGTGCTATCAATGATGCCTAAAAGACAACACCACAAGAACTAACCAAAAGATAAGTGACATAGGGCTCATAACAATGAGAGAAGACATCAGCTCCCCTCCAGTGGGGTTTCAAACACTTTGTTTGTTTTTTTTAGCTTAAATTGTGATGTTATCAGTGGAAGAGTGGACTAGAAGCTCACCCAACCATTGGTAAAGATCTTACCTTTAACCAGAGTGTGTTTGTCTGTTGGGGAGGAACGAGCCAGAACACGCAATTTGGGCCAGACCTTGTCAAGACGCTCTTGTTCAACCTAAAGATAAAGGCAACGCGGAAATAAGCACTTTCCATGTTGACTTAGACATCTGCAGATAAAGCTCTGTAGCTCTTTACCTCTCCTTTGTCATTACGAATCTGCTGGTTGAAGTCTTTGCCCTCCATGCAGAGAAAGTCCTCTCCAGGCTGCAGGATTCCACATTTGGTGGCAATGGCACGGGCTGTGTTGATGTTGTCTCCGGTGACCATACGGACAGTGATGCCTGATCGCTGACATTTAGAGATAGCCTCAGGAACCTGCACATGGGAAGAATAGAAGGACCATTATTTGGCTTCATACAAAGCATGTTGAGCAGTCTAAAAACAACTACCATATCCTTATCCACTCCGATGTTGAATCTGGAGATAAATAGATTTGATAAATGGAAAAAATATAAATAAATAAAATACAGATCAATGCAAAATGGTCTGGATGGGCTTGGATCAAGCTATGTTAGAAAATCCATACCAGAGGATTTAGCAATAACTTATCAAGAATCCAATCATTTTCTCCCCAGTTGTATAATAATGGCAAAATCTACGATAAATAAACAGCTAATAATGTAACTCTCCCCATTTTAGTCAGGTAATGAAAAAACCTCAAACAATGCTTTTTTTGTTTTATAGTCACTAAAATTATTGCATTCATGTTTTCATGACTATGCACAGTAAAATAATGTGTTGACTACACTCTTTGTATTCATGTTTTTCACTTTATCTTAACTTGGTGCATGAAAAAAACGCACGACTAGCGTAGTCTGATTCATGAACAACCAATTTTGAGTGGATTCTTGTAGTGAATTGTTTAAAAGACTCATCAGGAGCAGTTGTTTATTAAATTAATATCTCACTCATTAACACAACATCTGAAAACGTCACAAAAAAAGCACAGAAATGAATCATATTTAATGAATGTTTTTACAGTGGGGCAAAAAAGTATTTAGTCAGCAACCAATTGTGCAAGTTCTCCCACTTAAAAAGATGAGAGAGGCCTGTAATTTTCATCATAGGTATACCTCAACTATGAGAGACAAAATGAGAAAAAAAATCCAGAAAATCACATTGTAGGATTTTTAAAGAATTAATTGGTAACTTCCTCGGTAAAATAAGTATTTGGTCACCTACAAACAAGCAAGATTTCTGGCCCTCACAGACCTGTAACTTC
>NW_015505182.1:138959-157959 GCF_001515645.1 Sinocyclocheilus grahami
GGCCTCCACGCAAGATCTCCCCCCGTGGGGTCAAAATGATCACAAGAACTGTGAGCAAAAATCCCAGAACCACACGGGGGGACCTAGTGAATGACCTGCAGAGAGCTGGGACCAAAGTAACAAAGGCTACCATCAGTAACACACTGTGCCGCCAGGGACTCAAATCCTGCAGTGCCAGATGTGTCCCCCTGCTTAAGCCAGTACATGTCCAGGCCTGTCTGAAGTTTGCTAGAGAGCATTTGGATGATCCAGAAGAGGATTGGGAGAATGTCATATGGTCAGATGAAACCAAAATAGAACTTTTTGGTAAAAACTCAACTTGTCGTGTTTGGAGGAGAAAGAATGCTGAGTTGCATCCAAAGAACACCATACCTACTGTGAAGCATGGGGGCGGAAACATCATGCTTTGAGGGTGTTTTTCTGCAAAGGGACCAGGACGACTGATCCGTGTAAACTAAAGAATGAATGGGGCCATGTATCGTGAGGTTTTGAGTGAAAACCTCCTTCCATCAGCAAGGGCATTGAAGATGAAATGTGGCTGGGTCTTTCAGCATGACAATGATCCCAAACACACCGCCCGGGCAACGAAGGAGTGGCTTCGTAAGAAGCATTTCAAGGTCCTGGAGTGGCCTAGCCAGTCTCCAGATCTCAACCCCATAGAAAATCTTTGGAGGGAGTTGAAAATCTGTGTTGCCCAGCGACAGCCCCAAAACATTACTGCTCTAGAGGAGATCTGCATGGAGGAATGGGCCACAATATACCAGCAACAGTGTGTGAAAACCTTGTGAAGACTTACAGAAAACGTTTGACCTCTGTCATTGCCAACAAAGGGTATATAACAAAGTATTGAGATTAAATTTTGTTATTGACCAAATACTTATTTTCCACCATAATTTGCAAATAAATTCTTTAAAAATCCTACAATGTGATTTTCTGGATTTTTTTTTCTCATTTTGTCTCTCATAGTTGAGGTATACCTATGATGAAAATTACAGGCCTCTCTCCTCTTTTTAAGTGGGAGAACTTGCACAATTGGTGGCTGACTAAATATTTTTTTCCCCCACTGTATATACTAACAAGCAAGACAAATTTCTTCCTCAGTGTCATTGCTGGCCTCAGATCAGTGAGAGATGAGGACATTGCAATCACTCTTGGTGTGGCATCCTATCAGCTCGTGGTGTGTGTTAAGCGGTAAGGGGTACAGAGACGACTTAACACATGAAGGGGCTGGATCCAGAGGTTTTGTGTGTGTATGCTGGGAGTCCTATGTAATTATCCGCACTCAGTCTTGCGATGAATCACACCATACCCGTAATTAGAACCAATAAGCTCATTTATTTATAGATAATTAAAAACCTCCCAGTGTTTCCATGGACAGAGATGCTGCACAAGTGATGCATGTAAAAACATGATGTAGGATTGAGAGAAACTAGTGTGTGCATTAAAAAAAAACTCTAGACTTGACTCTTGCCTTGCCTGTGACAGCAGAAATAAACTTAATCTACAGATGGTTCTGATCATTACTGCAAGAGTCATTTTCACTAGGACAAAAAGATTCAAGCCCATCTTATATCCCTACATGGCTCCACGACTTAATTTCAAAGCTGTAAATGGGCAAGTTGCCACTATCATGCCTTAACATAATATTGCCCTCGTCATCAACTCAAACCATTAAGACACAGGCTTTTTTATCAGCTCAAAGTGAGCTTATTGTTAGAGATGCAACTATGAAAGTCAGATAGACTCTAGTATTTAAGACTGGGTTAAAAACAGAGCATCTGACTGTATTGCAGTGGTGGGGCGTCAGGGCCAGCAAAGCCTTCTCTGCTGGCCTAAACACGATCAGAATCACTGATTTAGTTTTAATATATTTTTCCATGAATGTGTATTAAATTATTTCCAATAGTCTATTCTCTTCAGTTCATAGCTTTTATCTTGGTTGCACTGCTTCCAGCAGTGTATGTTTATATTAGAGCTTTTATCCAATCATATTTCAGCAATCGTGTTGCCAGGGTCAAAGAAATCTGCCTTAAGGCCTTCAGAATCCACAGTGCAGGCGTCTGTTAGCTTAAATTGTAAATGGAAAGAGGATGACAACTGATTCAGCAAGCAGCAATGGTTCTACACACCAATTAATTTCCATGAATTTAAATTTCCAGGACTTTTTCAGTTGGTTTATGATTACTCAATAAGGACTTTTAAATATAATTAATATGAAATCCCCAAAATCAGTTTCTACACGATGAAATATTAACAATCACAGCAACTGGAAAGAAATTTCCTTGAACTTTTTTTTTAATTTCATGACTCTATGACTTGTGTAAATTCCCTAAAAATCCCAGGCTAGAATTTACCAGCTATTATTTTTGTTCCCCTTGGTCCACTCATAATGATGCCAAGCCGACATGCTTAACAGAAAAAAATAACCACATAGTTGTGGACATATAGAAAGGATGATTTTTAATCACACTGTAGAAGGGAACAGATATAAAATGGATCGTACCACTCAAAAAAGCCAGCAGGAATCATTTTAACCTAATTAAAGTCATGCGTTCCATTATAGAATTATATATGCCATCTAATTGGAGGGAAGCTGACGTCAATTCTGCGCTGATCCAATATCATAATAAAAAACAGCACAATCGCCTGTCATGTACTTATTTTACCACCTTTAGTGGATTTAGGTCAGTTTGTCCCTCCACCAATGAGGCTATTCCGGTCCACACTTTCACATAGTGCTTGACACTCTGCAAATAATCCATCATCATCACATGATAATCACAGTCAATACAATTTCATTACATGAAATGTGGTGGGTTGGCCCAGTCACGACAAGCCACCCCCAAATGCTTGTCATGTCTTGTCATTATGAATGGAGGCTTGAAGTATCTCCAGCCCATGTGAAGCATGTAATTTTGGCACTATGGACAAACGCAATAGTATTAGCAAATAGCAAACTGGACAATTTCGCTCACCTCAGGACGAACAGGGTCTTCAATGCCCACAACACAGATGCAGGTCAGGTCATTCAGAATGTCAGCCTCGTTGTCCCAGTCTGGCTCTGTTGTGAAGTCCCTCATGGCTACACAAATGGTCCTTAACCCGTCACAGGCCATTGGCTCGATCACTTTCCGCACCATCTCATCCCGATCTTTGGCCTTGAAGACACGTGGCTGGCCTGAAGCATCAAGGATATGGGAACACCTGACAGAAAAGAGAAAAGTTTAATAACCACTCAAAACTACTACTACTACATTTTGCTTTAAAGGAGGAAGATGCAACAAAGGAGAAAACAGAGGAGAAATGGAAAAAAGGGATCATATCATTTTTTCTATTATCTTATTCCCTTCACCTCTATTTAATTTTTTTTTTTTTGCTGTTGTGCCTTTAAGAAGCACCCCCTTAATGCTTCAGGTTTGTAACACTGAAAAACCAAAAACTTCAGAACTCATTCTTACTGCAGTCTTTTTGGACTGAAAGTTGTTTTCCCACTATATCAAACTCCTTTATCTCTAAACAAAGATTAAGTAAAATTTTATTTCTTATGATATGACCCCTTTAAGAGCTTGAGAATTAATTTAGCATACTTGCGCAGGACAATCTCAGAGGCACCCTTGCTGTACATTCGGAAGCCGGGACCACTGGTGTTCTTTAGTACGGTACTCATGCTCTTTCGGGAGGAGTTGAACGTGTACACCTTATAAAGTTTTTCCTCAGGAACTTCATCTCTAATAGGCTGATAGTCTCTCTTCAGGTCCAACACCATACCAAGAAGGGCACACTCCGTCTTATTACCCACATGCCTTGGCAGACCTCCCTCCTTCTCTGAAGGCTATGGGAAAGAAAGATAGATCGTAAATAACAGGTAAGAAAAGTTCAAAAACTATACATTAGATATTGTCATTCTATATGTATAGTTTTATCTATATAGTTTATCAAATTAATTGCATTTAAATCACACATATTGATATTTTCTGAGACACAACCCCCAAATTTAAATAACTGAAACATTGTGGCAGAAGAGTAAAGCACTGAATAGACATCACAAAAATGGCTGCAGAAGTCCATATATTGTTTTTCAACAACAAGTTTTTCTCTGCCTGACGACAATCAATTTCGCTAACGGTTTGAGTTGTCCATCGGTTTGATGAAGCCTAAGTAGTAGTTCAGACTACGGTCATTATTTATATACTACTATACTTTTTATTTTATTTTATTATTATTATTATTATTAGTTTTCATTTTAACTTTGATGTCATATGCTCGTCATTTTTTTATTACTGTCTACAGATAATTTATTATTTCAGTTTTAGACCAGTTTTTGTTAATTTTAAGTAAATTTAGTGCTTTACGCTGAGTTGTCCATCGGTTTGATGAAGCCTAAGTAGTAGTTCAGACTACGGTCATTTATATACTACTATACTTTTTTTATTTTTTTATTATTATTATTATTATTAGTTTTCATTTTAACTTTGATGTCATATGCTCGTCATTTTTTTATTACTGTCTACAGATAATTTATTATTTCAGTTTTAGACCAGTTTTTGTTAATCTTAAGTAAATTTAGTGCTTTAACAAAGTTAGTTGTCAAAGGGCAAATTTATATACTACTATACTTTTTATTTTATTTTATTATTATTATTATTATTAGTTTTCATTTTAACTTTGATGTCATATGCTCGTCATTTTTTTATTACTGTCTACAGATAATTTATTATTTCAGTTTTAGACCAGTTTTTGTTAATTTTAAGTAAATTTAGTGCTTTAACAAAGTTAGTTGTCAAAGGGCAACATTTCTAATATTTGTGAAGTGTTTCATCGAATATATTAACATTTTATTTTATTTCAGCTTAAGTTAACAAAAATGTTTTTAATATAGTACAGTAGTCAACATTTGAAGTGGATCAAAACCTTTCATCAAAGTTGTCCTAAAACAAAAACAATACCCATTCTTGTCTTAGGACATCTTTGATCAACTTTTTTGATCCACTTCAAATGTTGACTACTGTAGTTTTAGTTAACGGTAATAATCCTGGTTCAGAACTGTTGCTCTATGTACACATGCAGACTAATGTCTATGAGCATTGTGTTTTTCTGCATCTACATGTTTAAAACAACACACTAAGTAGTACAACTTTCTTCACAATACATCAAGTCCCCTGCATTTGGTTCCATTCTGCTATGCTTTGTCTAGCCATCTTAACTCAAGAAAATGCCTTATGCAAATGACTCATTAGTCATTTTGTGCTGTCCTGCTCTTGGTAAGTGTGTTTTGGCTGGGGCTGACTGTGGACTTCTAATTTGACAACCCTATAATTAATAAATAAACAGAAAACAAAACAGATCATTTATTCATCTGTATCTCATTTGCGTATGGCTAATTCTTACCAGGATCTTGGTAGTGTAGGCTGAGTTTATGGAGATGCTGTTCACCAGTACCTCCAGAGTCTCTGAATTAATGGCCTCTGGTTCAGGAATGCTTTTATAGTGTGTGTCACCTATGTAAGCCTGCACCACCGTCATGCGATTCATAGTCAGCGTTCCAGTTTTGTCAGAGCAGATGGCTGTGGCATTACCCATGGTCTCACAGGCATCCAGGTGCCTCACCAGATTGTTGTCTTTCATCATTTTCTGTTAAGGAAAACAGGAATTAATGTGGTTATACTTGGGGAAAGGAGTGTGCTTTAGCCCTCAAACATAGATTAGCACAAATGTAAAGAATCAAGCAACATTTACTGACTTATATCCCCCTGAACACCCTCAAGACATCAACAAATTACAGGTTTGAGTTGGCAAACTAACCCAGAGGCTCTCACCTTGACTGAAAAAGCCAGAGAGATAGTGACAGCTAGAGGCAGCCCCTCAGGCACAGCTACCACAAGCACGGTCACACCAATAATGAAAAACTTCACAAAGTATTGAATGTAGATTGGAGTGCACTCTGCCGTCCACTCACGGCCCTGGACACCGAACGTATCAATGACAAAGAACAGGATAAGTATGATGACGGTCACCGCAGACATGATGAGACCTGCCGGAGGAGAGGGGATTTCAAAACCAATATGGCAGAGGGAAAAAAGCCTCCTGACTTGAGTTCATAAAAGCAACAGCTGTGGCCTGATGTGCTCCATCTGAATGTTATTTGATTGGGTAACTCTAGGAAATAGGATAATTAGGTGGAACACAGCCCAAAGGGACAAGCTTGTTTCCATACTGGGTGACACAGTTTCTTTAAGCAGTAAGTAAAACAAACCATGGGA
Organism: Sinocyclocheilus grahami; assembly: GCF_001515645.1. Taxonomy (NCBI): domain Eukaryota; kingdom Metazoa; phylum Chordata; class Actinopteri; order Cypriniformes; family Cyprinidae; genus Sinocyclocheilus; species Sinocyclocheilus grahami. The sequence goes on from NW_015505182.1 coordinate 145,220, forward strand.
ACCAAATGAACTAATTTACGGAAATGACGTCTGAAGAAATGCATGTGCTTTTGAACACATGGCTAATTAGTATAAATATTTTGCTTTAAAGCTGCACTTTGTTTGCTATGGCAAATATGCCAGTCATCTTAGAGTCATCTGATGTAGCTATAGATCATTTGAAACATGTTTTCCAAAGTTATCTTGATTTCTCGGTTTAAAAAAATACCTTTAAACTAAATTCATAAAAATAGAGATATGATATATAAATTTTTTTAAATTTAAATATCTTAGAGCCTTTTAAATCATATTAAATTTCACAACATATATCAGGAGGAATCATTTCAGCCTAACAGCTGTCTAGTAGACTCATAATGCGAATCAATCAATGTCAAATGTGAATCAGTTTTAGAAAACAAATTCACAGGGGGGAAAAAAGACTCAAACCTACCAACTCTAATATTGTTTTTGATACTGAAGTTTAAAGCAACAAAGTATCAACGACAAAATCAAAGCATGATAAAAAACTGTTGGGAAAGTGATATTTAACCATTACTGAGATGGTATATGGTATACACGTTTATTGGGCACCCTTGACACCCAGTTGTGCGGTTTTCTAACCTGCTTTTCCAATCTGAACAGCTAGCCTGGTCAGCTTGCCCTGCAGGACCGACTTTTCTTTCTTGGTGACGTTGACCTTCTTTTTCTCCTTTTCTTCTTTCTCCTCCTTCTCCTCTGACTCCGCACCTTCCTCGCTCTTCAGCGGTTGGATCTCCAGAGCAATGCCATCCTGGGTCTTAGCTGTGGGGGTTGATTTTTAAGGAGTGGTTATGGGAACAAGGGAGGAACATGCCAAAAAAGGATGGAGGGAGATGAGAGGCAGGGGGAATGGGGAAAAAGGGAAGAGGGGAGAGAATGGGCAGTTCAGTAACAGCTAGAGGGCAAGTCATACAGTGGGTTCCTAGAGAATTATACAGAAGAACCATATCAGAAGCGCTTGATTAATGTTAGTTGACTTTGCTTGAGTGAACCTGGGCTGGCAAAGAGAGAGCTCTAAATTCACAGAGCCATTCCCCGGCAGGTTAAGGTGGGCACAGTGAATTGACAGTGACTTGAGTATGACCCAAGCAGCACACAAGACGTTTCCATTGGCACTGAACAATGAGCTACTCGTTTATAATACCATTATAAATATAAAATAAACTATTAGGTGTGTAAACCTCAAATAGCAATGAAAATGTCTTCTCTATTTTATTATCCGATTAGTTGAAATTAAATTTGCCTTTTATTTCTCTTATGGTTGTTTTACTGTGCCAGCATGGCTCCTCTGGAGGTTGCATCTGTTGATGTTCAACCCACTTTAAAACAACTTACTGGACTTTTGCAATATTGTATTACAAATAACTGCACCAAACTGAAATAGACATAAGGGAACTATACATTTATCGAAAAAATACATTATCAAGGCAAACCAGCTGCTAGTTAAAAGAAATGTTGGGAACTTTGATAGTTTTAATTCAATTATGCTACTTGCAGGGATAAAATGACATATTATATTACCCAATTTCCCACTGAAATAGAAACTTAATGGAGTCGAAGATCCAATTCAGCTACTTTGCTGTGGATAGACATTGATCCCTCACCCCCAATTCCCATTAAGTCTCCATTTTAAAAGATACAAAGAGGCCAAGTCGTTTTCATTTTGCAGTTAGCAAACATGGTGTGCAACATGCTGAAACTCTGTAGTGGTGGAGTTTGAGAAACAGTCCAAGAGCCTACCTGACCACCAGTCACAACAAACAACTGACCAGAACTGACAGAGCTGACCAGAACGACCACACATGAAACGGGGATTGATGGACGGACTGACTGTCTGACTGACAACACGAACAGATGCACGCACGACGAACAAGAGAGTGATTTACAATCAACTTAAAAACAGAAAAAACGGTCCAAACAGCCAGAAATACAACCACCACGAGAAAAACAAGGACCAAGAGGAAGACGAAAAAGATCAGAGAGAATCTGGTTTATTTTTCCGCTCCCAAAAGAGAGAGTACGTTACCAGAGAAAGAGGTTATAGGAGAAAGAAAAGGTCAAATTTTGACCAAGAGAAGAGTGTACGAGACAGCATGAAGTCCTGAGCCACACCCTAGAAAGAAGCAACAGTGAGAAAAACAAAGAGCTAAAGTAAAGGAACGGACAAAAACAACAATCCACAGCCGGTCCATTTTGCAAGGGTGCAACTCCCACATAAGCCACGCCCCTAAGCATTACATTCACATCATAAACCATCTGTGAAGCTAGGAACACATTGTACTGGGCAATGTGCATCTGTACAAAAGCTCACGGATGCATATAAACAATAAATAAGTCAACGTGAGACCCTGTTCGTAACACACTGTTCTTGCTATGCATTTCAGAGTGCAAAAAGGACAATAAATCTTTTTTTTTTAAGTGTTGGACTTAATTTTATCCGTCCAGAATTGATTAGAGTGTGAAAAGCGGGTGTTTCATACAAGACAATACCATAGAGCAAGACCTGAACATGATTAAATCTTCTAAAATAGCTTTTTGGCTAACACTTAAAGACCAGGGGAAGACATACATACATACTCAGTGTTAAACCAATACCAGCTTGTGTGCTTGAGACCAAGGGCAAAAGGAAGGAGATCTGTGCAGACAAAATGAGCAGTTCTGTCTGGAGCAGATTGCTCAGTCCCCGAGCACTACAGGGGGTGGGGCTGGGGAGGGATTGTTGGGGTCACCCAGGGCAGAGTGGGCACACTCTGAAACACAGTACAAATGTTCACAGATGACCCAGCCAAGCACACAGAGATAGTTGCCTTCTGAAAGGGAGAGGTATCTAAATGTCACATTAGTCAAAATTTAGATCTACATAAGAAAAATTGATACATGCAATCATTAGTGTTGCCAATGTAAACATTCACGTATGACATTAAACAATGTTTTATGCAGAGTTTATCAAATCCAGTCCTTTAAACAAAAAGGCATTTGAAGTTTTTATGGTGGAAATTAAATATTAAAGTATGTTCGAAATACTATGTACGAGCAGAAAACATTGCAGATAATAGGGATGGGTAGGATGGTCGACTAGCTGTCAAACCATCAGCTACTCTAGTCAACGACTTTGACTAATTTGTCTAGATTTAAAAACGTTCTCTTTCATTGTTGCAATGCATCTCTCACTATGACATATTACAAACCTGTAAGTGAACGCTGACTGCACTACACTGAGAAAACGTAAGTAATGTAAAAAATATATATTATTTCAGAAAAAATTTGAGAATGACGTAAAAAAAAAAAAAAAAAAAAAAAAAATTATTTTGAAACTACTTTTAGATTCATCGCAGTTATTTAAATCAACTGACAAACTCTGTATAAAGAGGAGCTGCAGAATTGCAAAGTCTTCTGGCTGCTTAGTGCCGTTTCCAGCAGGTGAGAGTTGCACCCTTTTATAGGTAAAGCAAGGCGAGAAGCTCCCCCGGGCTCAGCAGGAAGAGGTAAGCAACAGCGTGAAAGACAGAGAGAGAAAGTGAGCAAGTGAGTGAGTGGGACTGACACGAGACTCCGAGACTTGCTGCTGAATGGGGAGGGGGGAGGAGGAGAGGGGAGAGGGAGTGGGTAAGGTTACCTTTGTTGCGATTTTCGGGGGGTCCTTGTTTTTTACCTGTTTAAAACGAGAGAGAGAGGGCGGAGGGCTGATATAACATGGCTCAAAGTAAATAAACCAAAGACAGAAGAAGAAAAGAAAGAAACACAACAACAAAAGAATAAAAACTAGATAAGTAACAATACATTACATGAGTATATGTGGGATTGGATGTGTCATCTATAGAAAAAGACAAGGACTGGAGGGGCTTTATGCAGGGTACGCTGACGGCTCGGTCATTGCTTTTGACTGTGGCATACAGCTGACAAAACCTCCTTACAATTTAGCGGTTTCATAAAATGTCAGATTTTTGTTCGCTTGCATCATGAACTATGATAATGCCAACAGGATTTGGCTAAAACCAAAAGGCAGTTCTCTGAATTTCCATTGGCAAACACATTAGACAAAAATATATTTTTGAACATGAGGGGAAAGGGATAAATTACAGCAATTATCTAACTAAAAGACAATGACTTAATTGTCATTATAACAAAAATAAAGGAATCAAAATATTCAACGTTTTAGAGCTGCTCTTTTAGCTTTTAAGGCAGTGAGAGAGGAAACCATTTAGACCAGTCTGACTGCTGAATTATGTGGCGACCCAACAAACAGAAACATGAAAAAGACACTGTGAGCTGACAGTAGATGTTTTTTTTTTAGGAGTACCAGGAGAGCCAGTGAATGCAGTAGGGACATACTGCAGACTCAGTTGGAGGTGGAATAAGACGACAGGTATGACTGTTCCTTTGACTGTTCAAATTATCATGATCCTTTATTTCAGTGTTATGCATGTAACATTTACGAAGACATTTTTTAGCCAATTAGAAATAACTAGCTCAAATTTAGCTTAAACTAACAGAAAAAATGGAGAAAAACAATATCAAAATAAAAACTAAGATAAAAGAGTAAGTACCACGGAAAGTGACTCAAGGGACACTGTACGTCTCCACCGACATACTGTGATTATTCCCCAAATAAAAGTCGAATTTAAAACTTGGCAGAGGATTTTAGAGCAGCGGGAGCTTTGGGGGAGGAAGACAATTCAGCAAATCATGTGAACATCTCTTACCTTTGGCAGGCTGATGGTAGGTAACCTCCCATCTAGAGAGGTAGACCGTTTACTCACTCAAAGAGAGAGGGGAGTTATCCAAATGAGAATGAAAGTATGTTCGTTTCTCACCTTTCTTCATCTTCTTCTCCTCATCCTCACTGCCGGCGCCCAAGAGGGTAAAAATTATTCCAGTCTGAGAATTCAGGCCCACGGCAGAGACCACCATTCGGCCAGATCCCTCCATCACATGAGTTCCTTAGAGAAAGCAGAAGGAATGGTCGTGATGATACTAGTCAACAGTCCCATCATCATCATCATGGAATTTCATTTTTCTTAATAGCAATTTCAATATCAAAGCAATAACTAGCATAAAAACTAGTTAGACAGTAACGGAATTAATTGCAATTACTGGCTTATACATTCTTTGAGCAAATTCAGTGATAAAGCTAATTAAACTCAGTGAATGGTTTAGTATTTTCTAGTCAGTACTACTATTTGATTAATATAAATAAACTGTGATTTTTAATTTTTTTTTAAATGACAGTAGCATGGTAGAAACTAGGGGCTAAAGCTAAAGTAAGGTATTAAATCCGACATCATGAGTCAATGTTTCCAGGTCTAAATGCTCTTCTGAATCCCAAAAGCAAACAACAAACAGTGCTAAAATATAGTCACTTTGTACTGTAGTACTACTGAATAAAACATGATCCTAACCTTCATCTCCATAACAAAAATATCAGCTGGCAGAGAGTGATTCATCTTTTCTGATTCATTACAATATTGGTGTTTGGGATACCATGAGCCCAGAGACTGTACTGTAAACCATGAGTTTTAAAGCTTAAAGGTGCTATAAATGAATATTGCTCATCAACAGCTTTTGAGAGGGTATTCCCATTTAAGATGAAGGAGTCTTGGACCCAGAAATAGTATTGTCACACCTTAATAAGCGGTTTGTATGCTTGAGCGAGGCACTTAACAACAAGGCTGCTCTAGGGGGATTGTTTCTGTAGTGAACTGTAAGTTGCTTTGGATGAAAGCATGTGCTAAATGACTGCTTACGTTCTAAATGACAATACTTCAAACTAAAGCAAAGCAGCTGAGTGGCTTCAAAAAAAAAAAAAAGTAAGGCCTTCATGTCTATTCCACTGAAGTGGGGTCCAAAAGTTATTTGATATGATTTCAAAATTACAAATTATATTACCAGAATAATAATTTGATAGGAGAACAAAAAACATGTTTGATAATACATTTTTTAAAACATGTATTTTTGAATTTTTTGCTTTTAATACTTTGTTGTCGTTTCTTTTTTTTCATATTTAATCCGAGATTGTGGCCTCTTTTGTGCCCTACAACAGAAGTTAACAAGGGGATGTAACCAAGGAAAAAAGACAATCTATCTCACCAGAAAGGAGCATGGGGTCCTTCTCCAGAGATTTGCGGACATGATCGGACTCCCCAGTCAGAGAGCTTTCATCAATCTTCAGGTCGTTACCCTGGATCAAGATACCATCAGCTGGGAGAAGGTCACCTAATGGAAAAGAACATGGGGCGGTGAATGACTGTGGGATGACTTGGAGACAGAGGAAGAGAAAGACACATTCAGCAATTCAGCAAGAGGAGAGGAGCAGAGGCTGATTTGGAGACCATGACGACAGATCTCTCCTGTGGCTCTTGGACACCCTACGCGTCGCCCACGTTGCAGGCACCATGAGCAACAGCGCAGTGACTCACGCAAGCCAGTAAGCATGAGTCATGAGCCATGCTTTTGTGTCTCAGAGAAGACTGGCAGTCACATGTGATCCATCAAAACCGCTGATGAATTCAATGAGGAACTCGCCTCTTAGGTTTAATAAAAAGGCAAAGTGTTCTGGGGGGGAAAACTAAATGCCACAGCACTCATAAAACACAAATATGGCAGAGATCGCTGGATACAGTGACGTGTCACATCTAGTTCTGTCACACTGTGGAAATAAATCAACAGGTTTACACCATATTTCCTGTGTTCTCAGACGTGAACTCTCACCGTATTTGATTTGTGCAATATCTCCCACAACGATTTCAGCCACTGGGATCTGGATAACCTGGCCCTTGCGGATGACGGTGAACTTCTGTTCCTGCTCGATGCGGCTCTGCAGCCCACGGAACTGCTTTTCTTTACTCCAATCATTGAAGGCGGTCACCAGCACCACGATAATGACTGAGAACAAGATGGCAGCACCTTCGATCCAGCCTGCCTGGGCCTCTCCCTCATCCTCAATACCCCCGGATGCTTGGCCACAGTCTGGAATTACATAAAGACACCAAGAGAAAATCAATCACTTACAACGTACTGTGCAAAAAAAATGGTATCTCGCCAATCTAAACTAACCGTAACCTTCAAACAGGTTCATACAACCTTTAGAGACCATTAAGGGTCCAAGCAATAACAACAGCAGCTACACGCTCATGTTTTTATCAGAGTCTCCTTTTTGGAAAGTTTCCTCTTGCCAGAAACATGTTTTATTGCAAATTTACACTTCATTGACCTAATTTCCTCCTGGAGAACTTGATGACTGTCTAAGGCCATCCTTGTGGTTTGAGCCATATGGGTAATAGGAAAAGTCTGCAGTCGCAGCCAAATTCAGTTCTCCGGCATTCAGAGCGGTGCTTTTGAACAAAAGTCCCAAATGAGGCCGTTATTAAAACATAAGACGCCAAAATGTTGAGTCACTAATAAAGTCGCAAAAACACTAGACTGCTTTCTGGACAGTACAAAAAAGGCCTTAGCTTTCCATAGATCATTAGAGTTTGTGATCCAAAGCTACCTAAACCTAACCAAGACTATTCAAAAAAGTTTGGGATCAAAAGTTTAGTTTTTTTTTTTTTTACTGACAGCCTGGAGTGCTTGTAGCCGATAAGCCCAGAATATTGAATGAGTTTTAGCCTTTGCTTTAATCAACCAGAAACTAGTACATGGGGTTTGGGCAAAATATAAATTTCTTTAAATGGATTTCGCACAGAAACCATTTTGAAACCAGGTTAGTCATTTTTCCTCTTTTATCTGTCTATGCTTGTGATTTCTTCCCCCACTTACTTATATATATATATTTTTTTTATATATATAAATAAATAAATAAAAAAATCCCTGGCAAGATGTCCTCTGCTCACAATCAATCCTCATTAAAAAATTGCAGACAGATCAGATATGATGGACTGCTTTCTACCAGCAGCAGGTCTTTGAAAAAACACTGAATCTTGTCAGTATCGCTAAATAAATTATTATGCAACAGAGGAACATGGGAGACGGCGAGAGCGTGTCCACATTCTTCCTCAGAGACGCAGCTGTCGACTGCCCAGTCTGTTGATAATTGACACTGCAGCAAGGCTTCCAGGGGGACAGAGAATAGAAAGCTAGCAGCTGAGATTTTAGATAAGAACCAGAGGATAGATACAATAAGAGCTTGGCCATATGGAGGATCATGGGCACCATGGGGGTTCATCTAAAGTGAAAATGTTAAAGTCCCATTTTGGGGGTGTCAATTTTATGGTTATTTACTGTAAATTATAAGATGTTCTTTTTCACTTACAAAAAGTGTAAATTTAACAGTATTTTGCTGTAAAATTACATGAAATGTCCCATTAGATCTGCTGTTTTTCACTGTATAGAGTAAGGGAGCTTTTACCACAGTATTTTTACAGTATTTACTATTACAATTATGATAATTTTTCAGCTCTCAGATCTCATTGACAAGTGAACTTATTCGTGCTTTGCACATTGTAACCATTTAAAACCAGCTGAAACCTGGTGCATCTTCACACAAGATTGAATATGTGCAAACATGAATAAGGAACCTGCAACATTTTGGTCTTTCACCTCTAAAAGAAACACTGTCCCAAAGTTACAAAGTTCATCTGCAGTGAAAAGTTGAGGCCCCATTCTGAGAAAGTCAGTTTTATGGTAAATTCAAAGATGGCTTGTTCTTTTTCACTTACAAACATGACAAATTGAACAGTATTTTGTTGCAAAATTTCATGGAATACCTCAATATATTTATTAAGTTTTTTCACCATATAGAGTAAGTGAACTTTTACTTTTACTGTAGCATTGTTACAGTCTTTTACAGTATTTTTTATTTAATTTATCTTTTTACAGCTGTCAGATCTTATTCAAACATGTAGTTATTCATCCTTTTGGTCTCCAACTTAGATTTTTAAGCACTGAAGCCCAATTTATACTTCTGCGTCGAACCTACATACGTCATAGCCTACGCATAGACGCACAACCTACGCCGTAGCCTGACGTGCACCTCTCCAAAAATCTAACAGCGCGTCAATTCTACGCGGACCGCAAGCGCTATGCTTGGTCTGTGAGAACCCCTCCCTCCGTATGTACTTGAGGTTTGTGTGCACTTTAATATATTTTAATGTTACACCTTCTTATATTAGATAAAACAAAGCAAAGAACAAGTGTCTTTTATTATATAATTTATTATGTATCATTTATTATACTACATAGCATTATACATCAGTAGTTGTCCGCAACAAACAATGTTTATCTGCCTTGGTACAAGTCCTTGTGGAGATTTGAAAGAATGCCATCGTCTCCTGTTCCGTTGTTGTCTCCTTTTTGTAGTTTTAAATAATGATTTAACAATTTGATATTTATTTGCCGCCGTCATGGCTATAATGCTTCTCCAACGAGCTGCTTCTTCTTTGGCTTTTGCCGTGGTACTGTGGGTTACACCAGCAACATGCCCGTGGACACTGCAGACTAGCAGTTTGCATGTGTGTACTGCACATCGACACGGACAACAATGCAGAATTATAAATGAAAACTGACGCATAGCCTACGCCGTAAAGGCTATGGCGTAGGTCCGACGCAGAAGTATAAATCAGCCTTTAGTGGTCCTGGCCAAACTTCCACAGACAGAGCGCATCCTGAGCGAGATCCAGTTCCCAGACTAAAAAAAGTGTGTAAACTTATTGAGATCAGAGCATATCAACCAGTAATTACATTCCCAGTAACCGACAGTAGAAAGTTCAGAAATTAATGGTATGCGATTTATGACAGAATAGTCGCACAACTGATCGTTTATTTTTTCCTCACGTGTCTCACCACAATTATTTAAATGGGACACATTTCAAGTGACAGGAAAAAAACACGGAAAATTTAAATGAACATCAGAAAAGCAGCACGTGCATTTCTGGTTAAATGAAAGGCCATCTAGGGCTGTGACAGTGGCAGATTTTTACCACCACGGTGTTAATGGACCAACTACCGCTGGTGGAGCGGTGTTGATATATATATAAAAAAAATAATAATTATATATAGATATATATATTTTAGTGGTGTCAAAATTAGCGCATTAACGCAGGGGCGGGGCTAGGGTTAGTTCAACTGCTGCTTCTGTCACTTTTTTCTCTTGACAAGAACTGCATTTATTCAGTCAAGGAACGAATGAGAATGGGAGACGTTTCAGGAGCTTGCTCCTCTACACTTCGGTGACAGGCGCTAGTCAAGCAAGCGCGGACACGGTACTGTGCTCGAAGCGCGTGCTCTTCGCCTGTATCCTTTCATATCAAAGCACGAAATAAACTACGTGCATGCAATGCCGTGGTCAGTTAAGTCATGAAGTTACCAAAAAGGTGATTAAAGCTGCCTTAAAACTGTGCATGCATGTAATATATTTTATATGAGTCACATTTAAGAACATGTCTCTGAAATGGTTTTCAAAACTGTCCTGGAGTCTCACTCATCTAACACACCCGATTTAACTCGTCAGCTCGTGTTTATTTTAGCACCTCAGTCAGTGAATAATACACAGCCTGCAAAACACTAAAATAAATATCAATTAAATAATACAATTAAACAAGAAAGTAGCCTAAATAAGAAAGTTAAATACACCCAGTCTACAGGACGCGAGTTGCGCGGCGCGACAACATACCATAAAACTCCTTATAATCAGTGATGCTACACTGGATGCGGCACGACACGACATGACAAATCCCCGACAGTAAACTGCCTCGTTCTATTTATGAGGTACAGAGTTCAAATGTTCTGTGTAGACACTAGACGGACTCAACCTGTTGCGACGCGGCGGTGTCGCGTCCGGTGTAGACACGGTTCACTGTTCCGCTACTGTTATTACTCTTGTATACAAAACTTCGTATTATGCTTGTGATAGAGTGCGTGACGTCACGTGCACTACCGCCGGTGGCAGTAGATAACCGCAGTACGCGGTTGTCACGGCCACCGTCACAGCACTAAGGCCATCAATTGCGGACACTTAAAACGGGAAGCATCGCCATTCAAATCAGCAGCAAGAGTCAAAGTTCCACAGTTTAGTAAACGCAGGCAACCTCTTTAAGTTTTTCTTCACTGTGCTGTATTAACACAATGCGTTGCAATATGGTAGCGCATTGTTTTGATGCATAGGCTACATCCCTAAAAGATTAGTTAGGGTTAGGGTTAGGAAAATTCTGAAATTTTCCTAACCCTAAAATTCTGTTGTCATTTAATCACACTCATGTGGTCAAAAACCTGTGACTTTATATATATATATATATATATAGGGTGTTTTTTTTTTAATAATAACTTTGTTTTTGACTTGTATATGCACAAAAAAACCATTGTGTGCTTTTTTTTGCTTTTTTTCCCTTGCCCCCCCTGACTCAGAGTCAAATGTCACCCATGTGGAGGATGACATACAAGTCCTTATTGACTTACTTATTAAAGGGATAGTTCACCCAAAACTGAAAATTCTGTTGTCATTTAATCACACTCATGTGGTCAAAAACCTGTGACTTTATATATATATATATATATATAGGGTGTTTTTTTTTTAATAATAACTTTGTTTTTGACTTGTATATGCACAAAAAAACCATTGTGTGAAAAATCTTGTTTTATGTTCCACAGAAGTCACGAAAGATTGGAATGGCATGAGGGTGAGTAAATTATCATGTTCCTTTTTACATAACAGATTTCCACTTGTCCATTGCATATTAATTTATTAAATAGCTGGACATTATAATTTGATTGTGCCTTTAGTGTAGCACTCTCAGCTGCATTAAGCAGTGGTTTAAAACCATTCTCAAAACCATTCTCCATAAAAATCAGCAACAAAAAAATAAAAATGGCTGCTTATAAGCATCGTTGTGACCAAATATTTCTCTATCAGCGGGGTCCTGTTTGGTAATCAAGCAATCCTTCAGTTTGCCCTCTACTCTAAACATGCTGAAGGTCAAAATTGATTTTCCAGAGATTGCCCCCTCTCTTTATTTCTCCCCGCCTATTTATCTCTTGGTGCACTAACGGTCCATTCCAGGCCAGTCTGTGAGTGATTTATATATGTGTCGACATTTACGGGAATTAGGCCGAAAGCATCCTGGCCCTCTGAGTGGAATTTAGCACCAAAGTTGCAAAATTGCGACAAGACGTCATACTTAATCAAATAGACTGTAGTTCCTAATATGGTGTAATAGCTCATTTGTATTTCCTACCACTAGATGGCAGACATGTAGTACTTCGATTCTAGACCAAAATTACGTCACCTTCCTATTCAAAGTGTTTGAGGAAAGAGCAGAGCAAGTGAGCTATCGTGTCATTGATGCGGAAGCACTTCAGTTCATAGCGTGCGGGTAAGCTGTGAGATTTTTGTGAGAGAAAATCGCCAAATGGCTAATAAAAAGTTGTACCGTGAGGATGTGTTGCAAATGTTATTCGCCGATTCTGACTCTAAAGGGGAATATTTGCCTTTTGGAAATGACGATCGGTCGTCTAATAATCGTGCTTCTCCCGGTACATCTTTGCAGCGCAAGGCGCGACTGTTCACGAAGCACAAACAAGTGATTATTTCGACCCTTTGCCCAACGGGGATGGGGTGGCAGGGCAATATCTAATATTTCCTGAATGTTACTGATGAACTAGGGCTGTGTATCACCAGCAAAGTCACGATACGATATGTATCACGATACAGAGGCCACGATACGATACATGACTGCACTGAATTTCACCTCAGCAGAATTTAGAAAAACAGCTGTTTATTAAACACTGCA
>NW_015505182.1:158026-158757 GCF_001515645.1 Sinocyclocheilus grahami
AAAAAATAATTTACATTGCTGGTAGGTTATCATTGCACAAATTAACACACTCTCTACAATAAAAAAAAAAAATTAGAAGAGTTCTAAACTAATGCGCTGTCTTCACTGTATCTAACGCACACACGCTCAAGGCTGATTTATACTCAACGCGTCCGCAAGTTCGCTTAGGTGCACGCAGCAAATATGACATCATCGCAGTGTTGGCTGAAGTTGGCTTTGAGTGCGTGCGACGTCGTTTCGCGTGGCGGTGTGCACGACATTTTTTGTAACTTTCAGTGCAGCTCCGCTTCCGAAGATGCACGAGTTCAAACCGACTCTAGCCGAACATGCACGTCTGTGCCAGTATTTGTGTGAAACAGAAGCAGTTTGGTGTTAAGTGCAGTCACACACACAGATCACATTGCGGCCGAACTCAGACATTCAGGAACAAACTTTTTGGCGCTGCCCCGCAGTTTTATCAACTAAATGGCTTAATCGCTCAAGAGCTACATTATCTTTCTCAACAAGGAGCTGGTAGCATCATTGTTTCTAAAGGAATTAAAGCCACAGCTTTACTGTTAATAGAGAAACGCGGCAGAACAGTTATAATTCATACATACACAGCCTCTCTCTCTGTGTCGTAAATGAACACTTGATGAATTACACTTTTCTGAGAATAGAATATTAAAGTGGAGATCGCTAAACTGCAAGCTAACCAGTGTTTTCAGAAAGCAAGCGCGTTTATCCACAGT
>NW_015505182.1:160241-176827 GCF_001515645.1 Sinocyclocheilus grahami
AAAAAATAATTTACATTGCTGGTAGGTTATCATTGCACAAATTAACACACTCTCTACAATAAAAAAAAAAAATTAGAAGAGTTCTAAACTAATGCGCTGTCTTCACTGTATCTAACGCACACACGCTCAAGGCTGATTTATACTCAACGCGTCCGCAAGTTCGCTTAGGTGCACGCAGCAAATATGACATCATCGCAGTGTTGGCTGAAGTTGGCTTTGAGTGCGTGCGACGTCGTTTCGCGTGGCGGTGTGCACGACATTTTTTGTAACTTTCAGTGCAGCTCCGCTTCCGAAGATGCACGAGTTCAAACCGACTCTAGCCGAACATGCACGTCTGTGCCAGTATTTGTGTGAAACAGAAGCAGTTTGGTGTTAAGTGCAGTCACACACACAGATCACATTGCGGCCGAACTCAGACATTCAGGAACAAACTTTTTGGCGCTGCCCCGCAGTTTTATCAACTAAATGGCTTAATCGCTCAAGAGCTACATTATCTTTCTCAACAAGGAGCTGGTAGCATCATTGTTTCTAAAGGAATTAAAGCCACAGCTTTACTGTTAATAGAGAAACGCGGCAGAACAGTTATAATTCATACATACACAGCCTCTCTCTCTGTGTCGTAAATGAACACTTGATGAATTACACTTTTCTGAGAATAGAATATTAAAGTGGAGATCGCTAAACTGCAAGCTAACCAGTGTTTTCAGAAAGCAAGCGCGTTTATCCACAGTGGAGAGAGAGCATGCGTTCACATGGTTGCCAGGTTGACAAAGATAAGTAGTACACCTAGCAGATATTTCCGTATTGCGCAAGTGTAAAGCTCTGTTTCGGGGATTACGTCTCTTTATATCCGGCAACCCAGTTGTGTTCCTCTGCGGCCAGATTAAACCCTGTTGTAGCCTATATATGCTCTATTCATTCTTTTTTAGAAACCTCGCACTTTTCTGCTTAATTTTAAACATTGTAAAATTTTAAACAGATTAAGCGTGGTCCACTGCTGCACACGTGCCACAATATCGATACAGGGCCAGCAGTATCGATACTCGTATCGTCAAATCTCTGTGACGATACATCGTCGTATCGATATTTTGAACACAGCACTCTGATGAACTGATCAAAAAGTAGGTTACTGTTCACATGCGTTTTACTAATATATAGTATAGTAATAGTATAGTATTGTTGGTTTCCACTTTTCGGATCATTTGGAATGAGGATAAAAAGACAAAAAAAAAAACATGCAAATAAGTTCAAACATCAATTCAATATATATTATCTCCTGAATATCATTACATTCAAGATGTATGTATCTTTACATATCATTACATACAACCCTGATGACGTCATAATATGCTAATTAGATTAGTATATTTACGCCTCACATAAACTTTAGGTCATGCCCAACATTTTTCTAATTTACATTAGATCTCTATCTTTAAGCCCTTTCAAGCCACAAGCTTTTGAAATCTTGATGTCAAAATCCAGCATTTTTCCAAAAAACCCTGGTGCCTAAAGGGTTAAAGTCGACGTGGCATTTATTTAAGCATTTCGAGGATCTTCTACATCATCTTGAGTTCTTTATTTAGGCTGGATGTTGTTTTTCATACCCGTCAACATAAACATGCGGTATCAGGACACAAACCAGGTGTATTCCCACAAAACTCCCGACTCGTGCCAACAAAGACGACATCTGGCCCTGTCAACAGAATGGTTTCAATTTGGAAGAAAGCATTCTGTCATGCAAATCAGGTAAACAAAAGTCCCATTGTGGCCTAAGGATGGAAAGTCAAGGAGCACTCTGGTCTCAAAAAACTGTGTGATGAAATTGTCCATCGTGATGCCTTAAAATCAAAAGTAAGAGAAACAAAATCAACAGTAATAATGTGATGATGTAAGGACTGACAGATGGAGGTCTCCATTCAAGAGATCATCAACTACAGGCACCCAAACATTATTCATGTGTTTATATGCTAGAGGCTAACAAGAGCTGACTGCCTCCAGACAACTGCAGTCACATCTATGGCTGGGAGGCTGTTGCCGGGGGCTGGTGTCAAGGTGACTGAAGCAAAGGCTTTGAAAGAGGATGCTGAGGGGAGATGGTTGTGATGGTAATGGAGGAGATCATTAATAGGGCCGCAGAGCTCAGCGGGGCCGGGCTGACAACCAAGCACAACAGGCTGCATTCCAACATGGCACACAAATTACTTCATGAGGGAAAGACTTACAGATAGGGCAGCCATTAATTTTGTTCATAAAACTACACTTCTCACCTTGGTTTGCAGTATATGGTGTTTTAATTAGCATACAATAAATGCAACAGAAATGGAGAAGCGTGAAAGAGTTTGGAGTTGTTGTCGTCAGCAAATATTTGCAGGTCACAAGACATCTCTACAAATGGCAACACTGTGAGGCGTCAAACACTTTGGGCAGTAGTAACCTTGTTCAAACACACAAATAGAGGGAGGAAGGGGAGAGGAAGACCATGAACATTATAAATCACTTTAAAAAGTATTGGTCTAGCCTGTATTATGGGATTCAATTCTTAAATTTTCAGATGCACAAATTGTGCCAAGTTACTGCCAGATTGACCAATTTGTGACTGGACAGATCATGCAAAAAATGAAGATGGTGTCATTTACTCATCCTTAAGTTATTTACAATGTACACTACAGTTCAATCAAAATAATCCTTCCTAGCAGCAAATAAAAATCTAAACAACAGGAACAGAAATTAAGTACTAAGCAAACACTTACAAGCTACCACCTTCTCTGTTGACTAATCAGCACCGCTAGGAACAAATTACATTGTAAAATGTATTCAAATAGAAAACTGTTATTTTGAAGTGTAGTAATATTTCAGAATATTACGGTGTTGTTGTATTTCTCATCTAACACATTAAGATTGGGCAAGCACAGGAGAATGTTCTAAAACAAATGCAAACAGACTTTGGCATGACAGTTTATGTCTGTTTATGCAATGAAAAATATTTTTGGATTTTAGCATTTACTGCAAGAAAATCATATCAAACCATAAACCGTGAATTCCACCTTAAAAATCCTGCATTTTGTTTTGCTCTCTTGGCCAGGATGAGAGGTGAGAGAGAGATCGTGAACACATGGACAGCATAAGGGCTGTGGCTGTCTGGAGGAGAGCCAGTCACACCCCCTACAGATACACCAACTCTCTTTCTCTCTGAACAACATGGCCATCATTCTCTCAGAAAACCACCAACCTGAAGCACACAGCCTAGCAGTAAATACACCAGGACACCACACCATGTCCTTCTTTCTTATGCTGTTTACTTCAAACCCACTAACTGTTTGTTTATAAAATTACACTGTCTATAAATTAAACAATGAATCTTATGTTTAAGCTAAGTGTAGGAACTTGCTGAAAGAAGGGAAGATTGCTCTGAGAATGACTTATTTTGGTTACTTCCTCACATAAAGCTATCGAAATGCTTGTGTAGCAGTACTCTACCTCTGACATAATTCCTTAATAGAGGGAGTGTCTTTTTAATTGCGCTCATTTGGTAGCATATAAAAGGGGCCGTAGTGTCGCTATGTGTGTGCGTCTTTTCTGCGCCAGCGAGAGTGTCACCTGACTTCCGGCGGGGCGTGTGAACTTTTACGAGGGTGGACTGAGGAGCTTTTCGGAACGCTTTCAGCCATGGCCGCTTCCATGGAGATGCATTTAATATGCAACCGTTGCCGTGCCATGTGAATCGCATTACAGGTATGTTTTGACTATGAGCGTTTAAGTGCGTGATAGTTAGTGGCTTGGCTCGTTCAATTTGTCTTGTGTCTTACATTACAGGTGCGGGCCAACATATTTGCAGTTGCAACAACGTTGCAGTGGGCTTTGGGTCTTGTCTAAACCGGTCTGCTGGCTGTTCCGGTTTTCTGCATTCGTTTCGCTATAGAGATACATTATCATACCGTGTCACCGTGATGATTATCCTGTTTCGGGGAATCGAGGGAGACTGGATTATACGATTCGGCGGTTGGATTGGACCAGCAGATCCGCGTTATTGGTTGCAGCTTCTGTGTAGTTGCACAGTGCTTGCGTTCCACTAACTGTTTACGTTTACAGTTGAACATCCGCAGGATCAGCTGGACTGTGGTTTGGGACCTGTGGTGTGGTGCCTTTTTCCCATCTGTTGTAAATGTGTCGTGAGTAGAAAAACAACTTCAATTAAAGTTAAGCGGCGTGTAAATAGACGATCAGTTACCTCGCTGCCATTAGTCATTTGAGTTTTCTTTTCTTTTTATTTATGATTTGTTTTAATTTGTATTTGTTTTCTTTTGTGTTTTTTTATTTTTTTATTTTTTTATTTTTTTGTAATACTGTTGGCTGCTGTTGCCTGGTTTTAGTCAGTCGGCAAATTGGTTGTTGTGGTGGCCGGATGCAGTGCCTTGATCGAACTGACCTGACAAATTATTTTATTTGTTAAAATTGTTGTGTAATGTGTTTTTGTAAGACCATTAAGTGTTTGTTGGTTTAAATTTGTTTGTTTTCTTCAGAATTGGGGTGGCCAGTTGCAGAGGATTGGCGTCTCCCTGTGTTGTGGTGGTGGGTTTTTGGCCTGAATGCTGTGCTCACAGTGAGGTGTGGCGTGCTGTGGTGTGAGTGTGCACGTATGATTGGTGTCTCCATCCTGCTTAGAGGTGCCAGCCCCAAATTCTGAAGTGGGCATGTTTACGTGTTGCTAGTGTGACTCTTTATTTTGTTGTTTGGTATGTTAGTTTGTCTATTGTTTCAAAATAAAGTGTTAATTATTTTACTCAGCCCACGTCTGATACCTGACTCAGCCGTAACGAACTTGTGAGCCTTGCTCTAATATGAAGGGCTTTCCCCGGGGTGGCATAGTCGGTAATTGGGTAGCAGTCCCCTTATTTTTGCGGTTCTGTTTATCCATGTTACAGTGTGTGTGCAAGGGTTAAGAAGTGATAAAACCTTCTAGCACACCTAGTTACGAATGCCACACTTGCCATACAGACCCCTTTTATAACACTTTTATTGAAGATAATGGATCTATTTGGACCTAAATAAACACTGTCTAAATCTCTTTTTGTTATCAACTAAAGGAAGGTTTGGAACAGCTTTTTCGGCTTTTAAAATAATGCATCAACACTGGACCGGTAAATAATTTCATATTTAACGCCTGTCAGCTCATCTCTCTGCTGCTCCCCAGGGTTAAAATTAAAACATCACGTGCGTTTCATTTTTAAGTGCCCACTTATCATCATTTGATAAAGGTAACACATGCATAGCTTGATTGCATCATTTTAATGTTTTACCTTGAACTACTACACTAAAGGTGCTTTCACACCTGTAGATCGATTGCGTTGTTCCGAAACAGGGATTAAAATTATTACAATGTTGCTTTTTATTCTTGGTGTGGTTCGCTTTCACATGGCAAAGTTTCTAAACGGACCAAATTTGTTAATACAAGTCACGCGCGAGTAAACTGTCCTCTCATTGGTCAAAGTTCCACGGTTTATTTTACGGGATTCCACTAGCTGTCACGGCTCTCATTCGACAGGATGGAACAACAACAGTTTTTTTTTTTTTTGTAGATGTTCTTATATTAATTTATCATTTTGAGCAGGAGTCCAGGATTCATCGGGAAAACATTTTTAAAATGCACTTACTAGGAAGAAGAGCAATAAGACGGCATTATAAAATGAAAAAGTGCGCTTTTTTATTTTGAATGGCGAAGACGTGCTCACCCACAGACATTCACAGGTTAGTTTTGAAGTATTAGCAAAACAACAAGGCTAATGCTTTTCACGGAACTTATGTAATTACCCATTATACATTGTGATATATCCTGATTCGTTGGTCCGTTAGATCGGATTGCTTTCTCACTACAACCGAACCGCTCCAGAATTCGTTTTCAATCGAGCCGAGACCACCTCGTTCAGGCGATCTCGGACCGATTGTTTTGGCGCGAATCCGGGTGCGATTGTCGTGTTCACATATGCCCAAACGAACCGAGCTAAGGGGGGGAAACGCGCCAGGTTCAGAAACAACGAACCAGGTGTGAAAGCACCCTAAATCTCTTTGCTGCTGCACAGTGAGAGACTTATTTCTTCGTGTCTTTGAACTGCTTAAATATATGTACAACAATTATTCAAATTAGGCAATCCTTTCCCACATGACATCACAAAGCAATAACACCATAGTTTTTTTTAAGTTGATCATATGACCCCACAGGCACTATAGAAGCTTATTTGAAAGGATAATTTCTATTACAAAACAACATATTTTTACATTTCCAAGGTGTGATATCATCTCAAATGCTTTTCTGGCCTACCTAAGGGCTATTAAATGAAGTTTATTATAAATGTGTCATATCTAACAGTACTGTGACTCTTGCCTTTGGTCCCATGTTGCTTGAGTACACAAAAATAGTTATGGAAAGGACATTTTCCAATCTGCTTCTTTCTATGTGGTTAAGGAAGTGTTCATCAGCTCTCAATGATGTGTTTGGTATGTAAGGTCTCCCGACTTGCCCGTGTACCGGAATAAAAGTAATAACCCATGCTAACAGGACACAATGCTCTTGTGGAGGAGAATTTAAGGAGTTGTGTGCTTAATAAAGGTCTTAGTTTGTCATGCAATACTGGTCTTCAATTAGCCTTAACTTTTTTTGTTGTTGTTGAAACACTAGGGGGAGAAAAATGCATATAATTTTAATGTGTTTTTCCAGCTAGCTCACATCTCATGAAGAAAGCCCCAATTAATACACACCAGACCACATGCACTTAAAGAAAACAACCTCCATATGTGTTTTCATTTATGAATGCGTCGCACTGTTAATTTGATTTTTTTCAAAGATTTATTTATGCCTTTATTTAGATAGGACAGTATAGGTCGACAGGAAGCGAAGTGGGTGACAGAGGGGTATGGGATCGGGAAAGGTCCGTGAGCCGGGACTCGAACTCATGACACCTGAAGCGCAATGGCGCTGTATGTCGGTGCGCTGCCCACGAGGCCATCGGCGCCAACTGCACTGTTAATTCTTAATTGTGTTTCAGTAACGCATTTCTGCATAGAAATCTCTCAATACACAGCTGCTGAACCATAAAATGTGTACGCATATTAATGTGTCTGTCCTTTTCTGTGTGTACAGCCTCAAAAAGATAAATACAAATCTCGGAGTTCATCCTTATAAATATGCAGAATAGTTCTAAACATGATAAAAGGTGTTAAACACAGCCGACAGTACTACACTACCCATGTGTGATATCAATTACAGCAGGGTTGGGCAAAATTCACAGTTGAAGAACTGGTTCTCTTTCAGTTAATGAGTATGAATTATGCACAACTTCGTGTGTGTTGTATCATATACAGCAGTGGCCAAAAGTGATGTCTGACCTAGGAAACTACATATCTTCTCCTTTTATTCAAACAACGATGTTACGTTGGTGTGATTTTCGAGGCATATTGCGTAGTTGTGCTTCGAGAGTGTAAAACTTTTGTATGTTCTCATGTAACTTGTAACTGTAATTTCCACCCCTGCCCAGTCGGTGGCGAGTGCGCTCCAGTGTGGCAGCAGATCAATGGCTCCAGAACAAAAATAAAACTGTCATGAGTCTTTTGCCATGCCTTTGATTATGCACAGGCGAATAGTACCAAAGACTATAGAATACCCAAGACGTGTCACTCGTATAGTTTTGAATGGGGGAAAATGCAACGCTCAATATGGCCACTCTATCGCAGGAAGCGCGTCTCTGCAGCTGCCGTTAGAAATCCCGATTGCTATAGAAACAGTCACACCGTGTCTACACTGGACACGAGTGGCGCGGTGCGGCACGGCAAAATACTATAGAACTCATTATAAGCAGTGATGCTGTCTACACTGGATGCGGCGCAGCATGACACGACACAACAAATCCCCGACTGTAAACTACTGCCGTGTTCTATTTATGACGTGCTGACACAAATTTCAAATGATTGTCAACAGTCGCTTTGTCGCATCCAGTGTAGACAGACTTTAGCTGTTGCGGCGCGACACGACAACTTTCGCGTCCGGTGTAGACACGGTGTCAGTGTTCTGAGACGTGCGCTCAGGACTGCGCATGCACACTGGCTGATCTCAGCCTGAAAAATAAGCTTTTTATAAAACTATTTGAGCAAAAGAAAGAACATTTATGAGACAGTTGTCAGATTTCTTTGGTGATTTCAAATATGAAATTTAATCGTAAGCTTAGTGAACAGTTTTGGAGAATTTGATGTTTCCTCATTCAAAGAGATAGGAATTGCACTTGCATGCCCGAGGAGAAGGGTATAACTGCAGCCTGGCGATTCCAAAACGGGAACTCCAAAACGAGATGGGAGCTCCAAAATAGGGCATGGCTTCCTCCCATTGACAGACAGGCACATGACACACATGTGCAATTTTTTCGCCCAATCCACTTCAGTGCAAACTCCACCCCACAGCTGATTCTAAAAATTGTATTGGTTGTGTCAATTAAAGTATTGATTTCCTACACTATACTACAAAAAATGCTAACCCCTAAACCTTCCCCACACCTGACCCTAACCTTAAAGGGATAGTTCACCCAAAAATGAAAATTCTGTCATTAATTACTCACCCTCATGTCGTTTCAAACCTGCAAGACCTTCGAATCTGAGAGCTGTCTGACCCTGCATAGACAGCAATACAACTGAAATGTTCCAAAGTCCAGAGACATAGCAAGAAGATCGGTAAAATAATCCATGTGGCATCAGGGGTTCAACCGTAATTTTACGAAGCTACGAGAATACTTTTTGTGCGCAAAAGAACAAAAAAATTGTCTTTATTCAACAGTTAGTCTCCTCTGCATCACCCTGTAGCGCCATTTTGGAGAGTATCAGCTGGACGTAAACAACGAATGCTGTTCTGTGTCAGCTGAATAACGCCGGATCTGTTTCCTACGTTGTTGTGATTTGATCTGAACGAAAACAGCGTATCCGTGTGACATATAATATATAAGCGCAATCATTCTGAGTCAAATATGCATTTTGCAAAAATATTCGTTGTTGGACATTAAATGTGCCTTTTGTAGAATTTTAAACCTACATATAGGTGTATTCTTATGATAGCAGTAACTGTAAAGGGACTATTGTAATGGGTAAATAAAATGTAAGCTAATACAGTCCTAATTACTAAGCTTACTACTTAATTACTACTTAATGTGTTTCTTATAGCAGTTAAAATCTAGTTTTAATTTAGTGATTTTAACTTTTAGTTTAGTGATTTTAATGCTTTAAAGACCAATGTTAGATTGTAAAGTTCTAATGCTATCTGTTCTAACTATAAAAGGTACAGCTTTCATAAAACCAGAGAAAAAAGCTGCATGGCTATGATAGTATGTGAGAGAGTGAGTGGTAATTGCATTCTTATTGTTCAGTGTTAGAGGAGCTCAGCTTAGTCTGACAGTTTTGCCTGCCCTGGACCAGGTTAGCTTTCCAGCATAAGTTGCCACAGTGACTGATTTTGATCTTTGTTAAATTTGTTTTATGGAATCAAAATCATTTGACAGTGAGTCAGACTAACTGAAATAAGCCTGGCCTATATGGTAAACTTGTTTTATGAAACAGGCCTCGAGGCGTTAGAAGAAGTCAGAAGACACATAAGTTAATTTATGATTTGCTGTCTGTCTGAACCAAAGAAATAAATGCGATCATATTTTTTCCATTGCATCGTGTTGAATCGGAACAAATCGAAATCAGATTGCACTGAATCGTAATAGAGGTGAATCGTATCGCATCGCTAGCTACTTCATATGTATCTTCAGTGTATCGTATCGTTGGCTATGCATCGAGATGCGTATCGCATCGGCCTCAGTTATGGAGATGCACATCCCTACCGTCTATGCAGGGTCAGACAGCTCCCAGATTCCATCAAAAATATCTTAATTTGTGTTTGGAAGATGAACGAAGGTCTTACGGGTTTGAAACGACATTAGGGTGAGTAATTAATGACAATTTTAATTTTTGGGTGAACTAACCCTTTAACCAGTGAAATTGACTGCACGGCAGGATTGGCGCTGAATAGCGTGGTAAAGAAAGATGCAGTTGAGGAGATGAACCGTTAATAACATTATTATGCGATATGAGATTGTTCCGTAACTCCCCAACCGGACCTCACCGAACAATGGCATCATCAACCCAGCATCACTACCCCCCTCCTACCCTGCGAATTTTCAGCCCCGGGATGCCCCCGTTGCTTAAAACAAAGCGATAGAGTAAAATCTTTGTGCTGCGCTGGGATGGCTCGCAGGAGAGCTCATGGGTGATTCGCGTTTATATCATGAAGCAGAGGTTCAAACTCCAGTCCAAACACCACTGGCCAAGAGCTTTGGGCTCTGCTCTCATGGAGAATATTTATTTATATAGCATATTTTATACAGAAACAAATAGAAACAATGTTTAACTTATAAAGTTTTATTTTGAAATGCAAGTCAATAACAATGGGCTGAAGCCAGAGCCAATGGTGAAAGTCTTTGGGCGAGGAGACCCCACCCCATTTTGGAGGCTCTGTCCACTTTTGGAGTTCACTCCCCATTTTGGAGATCTCTGGTCTGCAGTTATACCTACTTGGGCCCAAGAGGAGTTTCAAAGATGGCCGCCAAGTGACATGACTTGTCTTAAAGGGACTTTGGTAGTACCCACTAGTAGTAAAGCGAAAGAGATGATCAGTTCACGTGTGCTGCCGCTTTGCTTGATCTGAGATGTGATCTATCACACCACATTAAAGAGCGCCAAAACGGTATTTATTTCAGTTTCATATTAAAATTAACAAAGCAAAAAGCTTAGCCTATTTAGATTTATTGGATGGGAGGTGCACTAAATGTACATCAACTGAAAACAGAATCGCTTGGGATTTAAGAATCAATATTGGTTTCTTAAAAGTGAGAATCTATTAAAATAGAGAATTATTTTTTTTTTTTACCCAGCCCTGGCATATTTAGTTGTTTTTAGTGGCCTTCACTGTCACTGCGGGGTGTGATGTTTAGGGTTGCCAACCGTCCCGTATTAGCTGGGACGTCCCATATTTTGGGCCTAATTGATTTGTCCTGTATGTGACTTCCCTTGTCCCGTTTTTTTGACTGCTACGCTGATCTAACCACTGACCGATACAACAGCAGCAGTGCTGATTACTTGAGAATGATTACCGATACCTGTCATCATCCAATCACAGCCCCCCTCACGCAGTATACGTTAAGTAAATCAGAAATCGTGAACATAACTGTTCGAGGAAGGCTGCGCAATCCTCTGCCGGCTCGTCGCTCCTGCCTCCCACAAGCGACGCTCGCACTAACGCCAATTCTGTCAGTGTTTTCACTTCAGAAAATCATTTTTGGTGAATACAAACTACGTGATTATTTTATTTATTAGAGTCCAACATCCTGCCACGCAAGAGACATGATCAGTAAGGGAAGTCGTCTTTCACTTGCAAGATTTTTTTTTCAATTTTTATAAGTTCAAATTATTTGAATTTATTTCAATTTAAAATCATTTTAATTTGAATTCTTTACATTCAAATTCGAATTGGAATTCTACATCTGGTTTGCTACCTCAGTTCAAACTTGAGTTCAGGAACTCAATAGGATTTTTAAAGGGATTTCCACTCTGAATAGTGCACAACCCTTGATTTTAGTGACCGCTGCCTTGTTTTGTCACACAACTCATGCTAAGGCATGGTAAACAAAGCTGTCCTAAATAAATATTTGTTGATTAATGCCTCGTTCAGCAATCTACAAAGAAAATAGGCTACAAAGTTACTATGGATGGATCCTCAAGTCATTGGCGAGAAGGAGGGAGATTGCAAAGATCTGGGGTCCTGCAGTGTGCATGGGGGACTTAAGGTCCATCCTTGTCCCCTGCTTCCATCGCCCTTTCAAAACACCACCTCCAACTCTCCTCCTGGCACGCAAGATCCTCAGGAGGCTTCTGTACAAAATCAGTAGGTTGGTTCATTTCATATTGAACATATTACAACTAAGAAAGGCTGCTTGAGTTTCACTCTCTCAACAGGTCTCATTAAATCTGCAGAAACTGAAATTATTTCATATTATCATAGTGCTGCTCACTGCGTAGATATAACTAGATAAAATTACCGTGGATGTGAGACATGCTGTAATCACAAATCTCAGATGCCGTATCACAGCTAAGGGAGGAAAGTGCAGAGAAAATTATATCTGCAATAAGCATTTATGCTCTCCGTCAATTTCTGATTTGTGATTGTTTAGACCTGTTGAATGGATAGATGGTGTTTTAGCTTTTCCATCAGGCTACTCTGAGAGGAGCAGGAAATATTCACATTAATTGACCATCCAAGTAAATCTATGCAGATGTAAACCTGCAATTGGACTTAACAGTGGGCTGCGATATGCTTCTGCTGCCATGGCAAGTTCTTTAACAGCACTTTTGAGTTACATCATAGCCTTGATGCATTGATAGGTTCAAAAGTTTGGGGTCAATAAGATTTTTTTAAAATAAATAAATACTTTTATTCAGCAAGGATGCAAATAGTTGCAAACAATGTTCCAAAAGATTTCTATTTCAAATAAATGCGGTTCTTTTGAACTTTATTAATCTGAGAGTCTTGGGGAAAAAAGTATTATGGTTTCTACAAAAATATTTAGCAGCACAACTGTTTACAACATTAATAATAAGAAAAGTTGAAGTGCAAGAAAACAGCATCTTAGAACGTGCCACTGAAGACTGGAGTTATGGCTGAAAAATTAGCTTTGCCATCACAGGAATAAACAAAATTTTTAAATATATTATAAAAACAGTAATAATAATTCATGGCATGACTGTTTTTACTGTATTTTTGATCAAATAAATGCAACAATGGTGAGCATAATAGACCAACTGTGATCCAACTAAGTTTTATTATAACTGTAGGCCTATGTCTCCTATAATACTAACTGTTAGAAAGCATACCAAAAAAACTACCTATAAATGACATTTTCCTACTTAATATCCTCAAAGATCATTCTTTTATCATAACTTGTTTTGCAAGAGCAAAAATAAGTAGGGTCTTCCATGTTCAGGCCTTGGCGTGATTGGAACAGCTGCCAAAAGATTGTCTATATTAAGAGGAAACAAATGAAAGGAAGTGATAAAAAGCCGATGTTAGCCATTCAGCCAAATAAACAAGGGATACCCTCCAAAACAATAACCGGACAACATTTCTCAAAAAAGTCGAGCAAACAAAGTCCACTGAGAGCCATGGTGTGAAAACAACTTGTATTGATTTAGTGGGGAATTTGAGGAGCGGTTGAGTAGAACCTGCAAATTCTAAAGGCCGAGATAAGAGGTTAAATACATCTTTTGTTTTTATCTATGATTTAGGGTTTTCTTAGGAGGCCACAACATATATCGACCATAAAGAGGACACATAAATGGCTGCTGAACCTATAACTCTTGAATGGACTGTAATGAAATTGTGTTTAGTGGTCTGTGTTATGCTGTAATGCAAAAAGGAGAGGCTTGGATTTCAAAAAATATATTACAGCAGACCAGTGATGATTCATTTTTCCTCATAAGCCAAGCATGCAACAAGAGCTAACATCGAGTTCAGTGCCAAGCTAATATGCCTCTACTGTCAATTTCAATGTTTTTGCCACCTTTCTTTTAACAAAAGCACGAAAGCAGTCAGACTCACACACCCCAGACAAAACACGTTTATGCTATGTGACAAGAACCATATCAAAAGGATTCCACAGCACCTTTAAAAGAAATGCTACTTTGCTTTTTCCACCTACTCTTACATTTAAAGGCGAAAGAGAAAAATATAATTATGCCCCCTTCAATAAAATGAGTCACTTCTTGTGTGGGGAAGTCTGTACAGCTGTCCCTTCATTACTAAATGGAACAGAGCGATGATCTAATATGTAATTATGGACAAGGTGTGGAGCAAATTTCAATGGTAGAATGATCCAACAGAGCCCATATGCTGAAGTGGAGATGAGAAGCCTGCTGGTGTTTACTTAGCGGGACGACAGCGAAGCCTAATCTCACCTTGCGCTGACGGAGGTGAAATAAGACAGCCTTGATGGTGTGACAAACTGGTTTATGATAAAATATTACAATATCAAGGTCACTGGGTAGGAGGAATGTAGAGCCATTCTGTAAACTGGACTGCTTATTCAGTAAGCATATGTGAATATCTTTGAAAGGTCAGCATGATGGTCTAGCTTTTGCCTGGATAAGCTATGTCACATTCAGTGCCACGCAAGTATCTTAAATCAACAGAATTGTTCAAGGTTTGATGGTAAACAACCTTCCAGAGCCATGGAACAAAACAAGACTGCATCCCGAGAGTAGAATTATCTTGTCACCAAGTGTCACTTCAAGTGATATAATTACTCAAATCATACTGTACAAATGTAACACTTAATGTGGCTTTTCAACTTTAAATACTTTAGATGCCTAACTGAATCTACCATTCCCCTGAATTAAAACAGGGAGAAAAGAGATCAGAAAATGACACAGCAACCCTCTACATTGCGAGTAAATCACTTGCATATGCGACTAAATCTTCACTTTGGGCGACTAAATTTCCTGAGCGTTTTCACTGTTTTATAGGATTTTACTGTAGCCACATACATGGATAAAAAAATGATGCGTAGAAAAGAAACTGTTGGCTGTCTAAGTGAGTTTGATTCATACATTTATGGTTCGAATTGTTAATTACATGATGCAGTGAGCAGTTTAGCACCGGTTAATGATTTAATTCACGAGCACAGCTGTAGTTTATATAACAACACTCTCCAACAGCAGAAAGGTACTTTTATTTATTTTAAGTCTTAATTAGAGTCTTAATAGAATGATATCTTAGTTTTACCAGCAATATATAGTTTGTGATTGCATTTTATAAGTCCAGACGTGCAGTCTACCAATAACATTAGAGCGACAGCAGTAGGAATGCCCACAAGCGTCTTCACAGCACAGAAGCTACACACAGTGAAAAAGTCACTGGCAGTGTGAACGGGGCTTAAGTGACACGCAACAACAAAGCGAAACAATTCCATTCATTTGAATGGAGAGCTGACGATTTCCGGTGACACAAGCGACAGCGACCGTTTGCGACCGGATGGGGCGTGTCCAGCGACGCGACAAAGTTCAGAATCCTTCAACTTTATGCAAATAAAGAGAGACTTTCGGGAGTGACAGCCAATAAGGAAAGACGACGGTAGAGCTCATGTGATCGTTCTCCTCTCACCCATAGAAAAACATACACAGAAAGTAGGCTCCGTTTCTCATTCTTTTTTTATTTGTATGCACAGATTTAATTTAGATTTAGATTATATTTAGTCTTTTGCCTCCAAAATGTTTGTACCTCGCGGCAAGAAACCTGATTCGCTGTCAAGGCAACCAGTATTGAGAACGCTCACTAGCAACCTCATCGCCAGCCCCTGGCGACAAAAGTCGCTGCTAGTGTGAATGCAGCTTTATTAGTAGAATTCGTATCATTATTATCGTGTTAGTATTTTTGTTAGTTTTTTCCCAAAAATTTTTTACCGAAACACTGAATGACCAAAAAAAGCACCACCACCAGTCCTAAGTTCAGTTAAAATGACTAATATGCATTCATACATGGTTATCAAGTTTTAATTCTAATTACTAAAGTTCTATCATTAAATAATACTCGATTATCATATTATAATGCTTGACTGACTGATGTTAAGAGTGTACTTTCAGATATTTAAAAAACAGTGCGATATATATATATATATTACCAGTCTGGTGAGTAAACAAAAAAATTTACTAGCCAATAGGACTGGGCAAAAAAAAAAATTTAGATTTTTTTTAAATGACATCGATTCGATATCGATTCTCAAAAGCTGCGAATCGATCTTTTCCGGGATTTATTTCAGCACATTTAAAACAAGATCTGATTAACGTAAACCTTATAATTAGTCTTCTCCACTAGATGTCACCCTTATTTACCTTGCGCGATGTTACAACAGAAAGCCTGTCATTCATTCAGTGCTTATCATGGCCATACGCATGATTCGCAATGCTCAGGTGAAATGCTATAGTAATACTATAAATCTGCGGAAGCATTTGATATCACGCATAAGGCGCCATGATTTCCGCAATGAATATATGGCGGATGGCGCGGCGCACTGTTTACTACACACATACTAAAGTGCGGATGACGCTCGCGGTGTTTTCAGCTTCTGCCGTCTCACTATATGATGATATGAACACGGATGTCATCTCCAGCTGCTCTGAGAGTCACTTCATTAGCATTTTACCGTTTCATTTGAGAAAACTACCCTCATATCACATACACAGCAGCTGCAAGTTCTTCACGGCAACCCGTCAAAATAAATGTTTAGTTTAACATTAAACTGTCAGAATATATTACTATTTAGCTGCAGCACTTTGTTTGCCAAAAAAATAAAAGGGTTTAATTTTCATTTGATTATAAATTAAATTCATGTTTTATGCCTTCATCTGATTACCAGAAAAATTAAGAAAATTTTATAGGGCCCTACTATTTAAAAAGGACCCTATACAAAAAAAGAATAGGGTTACAATACAGGCATGTGGTTCTTAATTTCTTTTTATTAATT
>NW_015505182.1:177569-207245 GCF_001515645.1 Sinocyclocheilus grahami
AGTTCTTCACGGCAACCCGTCAAAATAAATGTTTAGTTTAACATTAAACTGTCAGAATATATTACTATTTAGCTGCAGCACTTTGTTTGCCAAAAAAATAAAAGGGTTTAATTTTCATTTGATTATAAATTAAATTCATGTTTTATGCCTTCATCTGATTACCAGAAAAATTAAGAAAATTTTATAGGGCCCTACTATTTAAAAAGGACCCTATACAAAAAAAGAATAGGGTTACAATACAGGCATGTGGTTCTTAATTTCTTTTTATTAATTCACTATTTGTAAACTGATGTTTACGGTTAATTTTTTAGAAATATCAATAGCATTTGTATTAAAACTATATTCACTGAATGTAATTTAAAAAATCGAGAATCGAATCGAATCGAGAGCTTGCGAATCGGGATATCTGAATCGATACCCAGCGCCCTACTAGCCAATGGCGATTCAATTGCCAAGGTGTCCGTAGAGGGTTGCAGAGCTAGATTTGCAGCCATGGTCTAGTGGTTAGCATACATTAAGCTGTAGGCTTATACAGGTGAGATAAGTTTGAATCCAGCTTGCAACATTTTCCAATCCCATTCCCTCTTTCTTGACTATCTGTATGAATTAATGTGTCAGAAAGGCCTAAAAAGTACCATGCTGTAGGGACTAAAAAAGTATTTTTTGTTAAAGAATATTCTGGGTTTTGTTTGTTTGTTGACTTTCAGCTCCATGTTGGCAAAAAGGCTGTTCTCATAGTAAACACAGGGTACAGAATAAAATATATACAATTTACAAAACTATATAAGACAACTGAGATTAATACAAGATAAATCATCTGTGCTATGCTGTTGATTACCACAGAAAATAATTCTGATTAACCATACAGTCAACAAACAAGTAAATAAATGAGTAAAAAAAAAAAGCTAATATATTATAAATGTGTAAAGTAAATATTTTAAGAAATTAAAAACAAATCCATAAACAAACTTGTTAACTTGTATTCAACCCAAAATATTCCCATAAGAAATTCATTTTTATGTAGTGAATTTGAAGGTCAGCTGTAAAACCCAAGACATGAAGAACATTCCAAAAATGTCTGGGACAATGCAACAAAAATGCTTAAATTAGGAAAAGGGGACACTGTTGGCTGAATTTTCCAGCAGTAAAAACGTCAAATGACCAAAACACTGCTTAGAAAAACTTGTCCCACAAGACTCTCCTCTTGAAAAGCAGACTGGATATGAAACCACAAAGCAGCGAACAATCACAGAGCTCAGTAGACAAGAACAAAATAAATCAGCCCATCTCAAAAGCTCTGCATAACGCTGGCACGTATCTGAGGGAACGTTGCTCTAAAGGAACTTTGCAAAGCAACTGTCATGAGTTTGCCGCAAATGCCCACGTGACCAAGCTGCGACGTAAGAAAAGAGCTTGTGGTCAGATGACAAGATGATAGAGCATTTCCAAAGCACATGTAAACTTCCCATAATCATAACACCATGTCTACAGTGAAGTATGGTGGTGTGGAGTCATGCTGTTGGGATCCTTTCAGTCAAATATTTAAAGCTTTCATTGCTGAAAAGGATTCAGCATATATTAAACATGAAATACGCAACGGATTTAGTTTTCTGGTAAATAAGTTTCTAATATACATCAATTAAAAGTGATTTTGCAACATGTACCAGTGCTTTCTGCATATGGCACAACTGCATCAAGCGGTCGTGCATGTGTAGGTGCAGACCTTCACTGCTTCTTACCCTCGATAGTTGAAGTCTTGAGCCTGCGGCAGATGCCTTGCACGTCTCCATAGCATTCTGCAATCTTGTTGACCGCCTCACCACTGCGGAGCTCCATCAGCTCACGGAGCTGCATCATTGTGCAGCCAAAGTCCCCTTCGTGGTCGACCTCGGCGACCGAGTTCCCCGGCGGGTGGTCTGCAGTGTTGTTAGCCATTTTGACTCCTCAAGTTTCAGTCACGCCTCAGGACGTGAGACTTCCGATGATCCGCTTGTAAACGTAAGACTGGGTGATACAGGAATGCTTCAGGTAGCTGTTACAGTGTTCCCAAGTTCAACAGGTCTTTCTGTGTGTTCGGGACGTTGAGCAGAACTGTCTTGAGAGCGAACGAGCATCAAAGGAAGTGTTTCTGAAGGGAATGATCCAGGTCGGACATGTTACCGCAGCAGCAAGGCATTAAAGGGATGCACTGTAGACTCAAGACGCACCACAGAAAAACTGAAATGGAGAGAGAAACAGACAGACTTTAAATTATTTAGCAAATCAATGGAAAAATGGCCTAATTTGTAAACTTGAACATTTTGTGACAGAACAGACAGGAAATGTTGACACCATCTAAATGACTAGAACCCCTCCTGCTTGTGAATGAAGTGATAAAACAGAGGGAAAAGACAAAATGTTACGAAATAAAGAGCTACTTCTTTCTTTCTTTTCTCCACACAGCAGTTCTACAAACTTACTCATGCACTTGAACAATCACAATATACAGATGCAACCCATAAAAGGTGCCTAGTTTGCACATCTAGTGGGAATCTCCAACTCAGACTCAGATTCTGTCCATCGCAGTCATACATAAATAATTAACCCTGGAGGAATCCATAGTTTGGGAGCAAATTAAAGTGTTTACTGTTTACTGCTGCCAGTCTCCAAGCCCACAGAAGGGGGTAGGAGGAAAAAACAGAGGTAGAAAGAGAAAAAGAGAGGGCACTGGGTTCAAAATAAGATGGGGAAGAAAAAAAACTCAAGAGATAAGGGGGTCTGTGTTAATGTGAGATAGGGGAGCTTCCAACTCCGTCGGGATTTCTTATGCACACGGAATATGAAAAATAGAGGTCACTCTTTGATGTGTGCTTGCAGTGAACCGAGATGAAATGTTGGACTGGGATCCATTTACCAGCGCTACGGCCAATTTCCCACTATCACTCTCATACAGTCAGTAATGGTAGCCATAAAAAGCGAACCACTGGATACTGGAAAGCCCTGAGGTGGATTTTAACCCAGATTGGATTACAGTCCACTCCTCCTTCAGCGTCGGTCAAGCTTCAGCCTCATTGTACACTGCATTGACCTCTTAACCTCTAACGGAGGAGATATCAACCCATGGTAGTTTTATTCTGATCAAAGTGACCCAGTTCTGATGAACGGTTTAAACGGTTGAGGTCAATTATTCTCACCTCTCTTTTGTAATATTTTAACCCTGACACCCAGTCTCATCATAGTTTGAAGTACATAAAGTGAGGTCTGATTTTAAAAACGTATTCATTGTTCTAGGTATAAGTGTGTGTTTGAGCAAACCACATTAGACAGGTCAGAATACAGCTTATTGGGTTTAGTTCTAACATTAGTACTAATGTAACGGATGTCTGTAAATGTCGAAATGTGTAAATGCCACATGAACAAGCGCTACAGTGTTTCCAAACAAATGTCATCCATTGCCCAAGGCATTGAGAGAGGCCATTACCGAGCCTTCAGATTAGCAGACCACATAAAATGTTTGAGTGCTTCTGTGGAGAAGAAAAAAAAAAAAAAACTAAATCAATATAAAGCAATGTCACATGCCATGCTGAAGAGGACCCACCCAAGTTCATCTCTGATAACAGGAATGGAATTGTGTTTTTTTTTTTAAACTTCTATGTAGTTGCTTGGGTTTTCTTCCACCCAATAAATCACCAATATTCCATGACCAGATGCTCAAAAAATATTTCTTATTAATAATGTTGTAAACAGTTGTGCTGCTTAAAATTTTTAATGTTTTAATGAGTTCTGCCACAAAGAAGAATTTGAAAATCTCTTGAAACAGCAGAGGTTTGAATAAATGACAATTTTAATTTTTAGGTGAGCCATCCCCTTTGAGTTCTCAAAACTCTCATTATTTGATAGTACAAAGACAGATAAATGCACTACAGGAGGAAGAGCATCTTCTTACGGACAGGGTTCCCAAAACTGAAAAACTCCACCTAGCAAAGTATGAGACTCAGACACATTCTCAGAAGACTCATGTTTAGTCAGACATGCAGTAAATTCCCACAGTCTGTTTCTAATCCTGCTGAACTAGCTTTCTTCCCATTCCTTTTCTCCACTCACACCTTGGAAAACCCATCCCAATGTTTACCAGCCCTAGACCATCAACCCAACACCCATCAACCAATCACCTGCTTCAATAATGTCTGCATTTTGCACAAAATCTGGTTCTATTAAAAATATGAAGACATTTATGTACACAATTTACACAAGTTTCAGTTCTTAAATTGGTTGAGTGGTAAAGGTATGGAGAAGTCTTTCTGACTCAACTAGAAAAGCAATAGCACACCTCGCCTCAACAAGCTGCAGCAATTGAGGCATCATTCATGTCTGCAGCACAAACACCTTGGCTGAGTTACACAACACAGTTTAAGATACTGTTTTAGGAGTTTGTTCAAATTCCTAAAGCCAGGTATGAGCAATAGTAATAGTGATGCTTGCCTTAGCAAACACCACTAATTCAGAAGCTTCTTGCAAAACTGTGATTAATATGGCAGCACTACAATTAGTTGTTGCACTGTATGACCCAGGGTTAAAAACGCTGTTAAATGATGCTTAGTGTATGCAAAGCTATTTTCCAAAAAAAAAAAAGCTAACAATGCAAGTAAAAACAAGACCAAAAAAAAGTGCATTTCAAGTGAACAGTATGTGACTGTGAATTAAACACTCTTTACACAAAACAGCAACCAAGGCAAACATTTTCACATTTTGCGCTTTTGTTTCTCTACACAAGATTCGGTGAATCGAGGATATTACAAGGTCTCTTTCACACTTTTGTAGGCAAGCATACTTCAATTCAAGCACTGAATAACACTACCCAGGGTGAAGTATATAGCGGTCAATTTTCAGCAGCTATAAGTCAAGCAATCAGTGTAGTCCAGTGACACGGTGCCAAAACCACACAGCAATGCAAATCACTCCACCCTTTATCGCTTAACATTGTTGAGATTCTCATGACACCTTTTTAAGCCAAGACATCACCAGTGAAAAAAACAGAATGAAAAATAGGGCTGTTTCCAACAATATCATACTACTCAAGTGGGTGGTACAACATTCCATGAAAAATCCAACAAGATAACTACTACCCGTTTGCCAAGGTCATACTGCTAAACCAATCTGACAAAATACCTTTTATGTGGAGGCCTGACAGTTGCACTGACTTTCGCCTAAGTAAGAACAGAGCAATTTATCACGCAGTCCCTGAGGTGCATTTAACAAATCATTTTAAATGCTCTCCTACAATGCATTTAGAGGATGAGCTCAGCCCAAAGAGCCATTTGCATGCCTTAAAATCAAACAGCAGCAGACTGGTGCAACAAGGCATGGCATACAAAACCAGCATTTTCGTTCTGGGTGTAGATTTGGTGAATGTGCAACAAAACGGGTCCAAAGGTTGTCACAACATGGTTGACAGTTTAATATATGTGAAAAAGAAAAGGGCTACTATGGGCCAGTCCACGTGAGCACAACTTAAATATTTATTCTCTTTATTTGAATGAGCACAATACTTTTTTGTTGTTGTTTTTTTTGTGAATCAAAAACACACAGCATAACCAGTGTAGACTGATTTACAAAATGAATGACTCTTATGGGCTAGTTCTTTTACTGAATATTTTCAAAATAAATCTGAAACACTGCCCTGCACAATTTGAAGCATTAACATAGAATTGCCTTCAAACAGAAGCAATAAATTAATAAACAAAACACTCATAATGCAATTATACTGCCATGACCTTTTTTTCCATCAATATGCCTTGGCACAAATTGCACATAAAAAAAAACGGAAATCCAACATAGAAAGTCTGGCTTAAAAAACATCAGCAACAACATGTCAAGGAAGGAGTTGAGTGACCTCACATCCTACAAATAAGTATTTATGTTTGCCTTCACCATGACAGCAGTTTCCTTGACGAATGAAGCAACAAACATCTGACTGCAATGCAGAATAATGTTCTGGCAGGATGACACAATGGCCTGGAGGACCTCTTGCTATGATCCACATTTACTTTAAAAAGTACTGCTTATAAAAAGTTCATTAGTAAACTGTAGCGAGTCAAAATAGATTTCGAAGCTCATTTGAGTAGTGATGCTCCACATTAAAGGGGACATATGATGTTGCTAAAAAGAACATTATTTTGTGTATTTGGTGTAATGAAATGTGTTTATGCAGTTTAAGGTTAAAAAAACACATTATTTTCCACATACTGTACATTATTGTTTCTCCTCTATGCCCCACCTTTCTGAAACGCGTCGATTTTTACAAAGCTCATCGGTCTGAAAAGCAAGGTGTGCTGTGATTGGCCAGCCATCCAGTGCGTTGTGATTGGCCGAATACCTCAAGCATGTGACGGAAATGTTACGCCCCTTTCCATATTGTGATGCCTTGTCCGGCCGGAGCGACAAGACAAAAACATGAAAACCCATTATAAACAAGTCATTTGTTGCATCCAGTGGGGACATAATTACGGATTATAATGACTTGTACTGTCTTTTTACGCGTTGCGTTGCATTGCGCCGCGTAAACATAAAACCATGTCTGCATTTTTTCACCCCGCAGCAGTCACCAGACACACGGTTAAATAAAAAGAGAGGTCGGCATCTGCTTAAAATCTCAGCGGTGGCGGAAGTGCGCTGTGTAAATGGAGAAGAGGGTGCACTAAGTAGTTCACACTCCGCATCCCAGTGTGAGTGTGAGGAGGATGGTAAGACACAGAGAATTAAAGCATCTGAGCTCAGGCTGAACGTGTGGATCGAGTTGGAGAGGATGATGAAGGGTGGGGAGCGGTTGCGGTGGTGATGGAGGGGGGCTGCCGAGACACGGGGGATTGCAAAAGTAGGTGGGGACAACCGGGTGAGCGGAAGATGCCAATGAAAGGGAGAGAGGAAGGAAATAAGAACGAGGCATTGCTGTGAGATTAAAGCGTATGAGCAGTTGCTGGTAGGCAGCAGATGTAAATCATGGCCACATCTGTTTCCTCCACTGTCCTGCAGCAGCGGTGCCAGCGCAGGCCTTTAGGCCCCATATCCGCCTCCACTCCGCTGGGGCTCTGCAACACCACAGACCCTACGCTGCCTCGCCGCCTCTTCTGTCTTTCTTTCCTCTCTCTCCACCCTCTCACTCTGTCTGTCGGGTTTTTATAAGAGTGAGTCATCAGTCTACATCGCATCTTAAAAGTTTGAGTAAAACATGCAAGTTAGTGCGCATCTAAAAGAAGAGAAAACATCTCAGATCCCTGCAGACGAAGCCATTTTATACTGTCAGTGTCTAAAAATTACAATAATGCTCTTCTTCAATGCTGAAATGTCTGCCGAGCGCAGTCTGTCAGCCAGTACCAAAAACCCAATAATGCCTGCTTTATCCTTTCAGACTGAGTGTGGTTGTTTTTTTTCTGCCTTTAATCAGGAAGTGAATTAAATTAGGCAGCTATGTAATCCACCAATCAAAAGTGTGTGGTAGAGAGCGGGACGGAAGTCTCAACTTTTTTTTTGTATTTTCACTAAATATGGCTACAGGGAGCTGCAACGAAGCAAAGTAGGCCAGTCCAAGCCATCAATGCCGGAGGGGCGAATCAAACAGTCTGATGCACTCCCAATAATTAAAGGCGGAGCACCGGATGCAGACAGCTATTAAATTACCCCTGAAAGGATGAAGTTCAATTCAGGTAAGGCGGTGGGGAAGCCGTTTACAGGAAGTATGCTAAAAGGAGGACGCTTTATTTTTGAGCATCGGCTTCGTTTGTAATACATAAAAACATCTATTTGGATCAGGGAAATGGCTTGGAGGGTTCACAGACATCCAGCAGCTCCCTGGGGAGAGTTAGACAAATGGTGCGCAAATAAACAAACTACGCCAGCAACTTGTGAACTCTCATTTTGTAATGTTGGAAAAGCAACAGATGCCCAGAAATGACTATGTAGTCATTTTTAACCCTATAAAGAGAGTGTTGACCGGCCAATAGCATCTCAATGGTGGATGTCATCCCTATTCCCCTTTCTAACGGGGGCTGTACATTGCTGTACTTTGCTTCCCTCAGCTCTTAAATTTCAGATTTCCATTCATCAGACACCTCTGGGTCCCTGACAGGGAGAGCAAGAACCAAATAAGCTGTGGCTGAAATAGATGACAAGGAAGCTTGATCGGAAAAAAGAATGACAGTGGATGTGCATCCAAGCAGACAAGGATTGTCTTTTTTTTTTTTTTTTTTAGAAGGCATGGCTGCAAAGCGACTGCAAGAGACGGATGCGGAGACATATTGACTGAGAGGTGAAGACAGCAGGATGTGAGACAGAAAGGAAGGCATGCTGAACAGACAGATGGGGTGTATAGAAAGGGAAAGAAAAAAAAAGGACAGAAAATGATTGTGCTGGGTTGTGAGTGTGTGTGTGTGTGTGTGTGTGTGTGTGAGTGTGTAACAGGGGGCGTGTAATTGGAATGCGGCCGGGAGCGAAACACTCTGTCTGTGTGCCGAGGCGTCGGCCTGTGCCCACCCTCCCTCTGACTGCAGCCACACCTGCCTTGCATACTAAATCGGCAGAATGCGGAGCCCTGGACCCAGCTTCTCGCTCTGCACCAATCCAGCCGACTCACGCTCACTTGCTGCACACAAAAAACCATTGAAAGGAAGTAACCCACCACCACCAAGTTGCAACATGCCAATAAGACAGCAGGGCATTGTACAGTCTTTACTGAGTTATGTAGCCCATAATTCAAGGGAGTAGTATCCACCTTATTTTTCAGGGTGGAAGCAAACCATTTTGTGCGAGACTTCCGGTTCATTAGCCGCTGAAGGGAAATAATGAGAAGAATAAAGTGTGGTAAACTGTAAAACTGTTTGCACTACAGTGAACCTGTGTGTTCTAGTGCTGTCAAATGATTAATTGCGACTAATTGCATCCAAAATAAAAGTAGTTGTTTACATAATATATGTGTGTGTGTGTACTGTGTATATTTATTATATAAATGCATGCACGTACAGTATATATTTTGAAAATATTTACATGTATATATTTATATTCGTATAATTTACATATATAAATATTTTAATACAGTATATAAACAAGTTTTTCTTAAATATAAACATGCATGTGTGTTTTAATATTTTTATACATAATAAATACATAGTACATACATTTTATGTAAACAAAAACTTTTATTTTGGATGAGATTAATCGTTTGACAACACTAGTGTGTTCATAATTAAGATAATACATTAAAATAATGACAAGACACACTAGTTTGCAATATCAAGTGGCAAAACAAGCCGTTTTTTTACAGCTCAAAATTGCTGGAAGCAGATGACACCGATAGCCAGACACATTCAAATTTACAAATGGCCGTGCCTTTACGGGAAAAATAAGGTGGATACTAAATTCGTATACTGCAACTACTGTACATGGCAAGGAACAAGAGGGTAGTATGCAGGTACTGCTCCAAGTTTCTGTAAAACAACAAACAGTGGCTGACTTTGAGGAAAAAATGTTTGCCAAAGCACTATTTGTAAATGAGTACAACCACATTCCCTGTGAAACTGGAATGTATTTTTTGCTAAATTAAGTGGCATGTTCAACAAATAGCCCTCACATTAAGCTTCAATTCAACGTTGTTCGAAACTCTCTCTCCCTCTCTCGCTTTATATTTCACATTTACACAAAATAGTATATAATTTTGTACACACACATATAACGTTCAAAATTTGATGTCAGTAACATTTAATAAAAATACTGAATAAAAATTATCAAAAGTGACAGTACAGAATATTGCATAATTTCAAAAAATTATATTTCAAATAAATTGAACTTTCTTGAACTAAAGAATCTTAAAATAAGAATCTTGAAATAATATAAAATTAAAAGAAATGAAAGGAGAAGGAGAAGACAAATCATCATATTAGAATGATTTCTAAAGGATCATGTGACAAGACTGGGATAGCGGCTGCTGAAAATTAAGCCATCACAAGAATAAATTGCATTTTAAAATGTATTTTACATTGTAATAAGATTTCACAATATTACTGTTTTTAATTTATTTAATCAAATAAATGCAGCCTTTTTTTTTTTTTTTTTAATCATACTGACCCAAAATTTTGAACTGTAAATTATAAATATGAAACATTATGTGAAGGTTAGAGAATGCAGCCACCCACCAAACGCCAAGAATTCCCTAGCAACAAGCTAGCAATGCCCTAGCAAGCACTCAGAGCACCCCAGCAAGTGCATAGTAACACTAAAAAAACAATCAGAAGCCCTAGCAAGTTTTGCACTGGCCAGCAGCACTCGCTTTCTTTTACCTTCCCTTCACTAGAAATGGACAACATCCTGTTTATGTAGACTGGATGGGGTGGGAGGAACGGCCACACCCATCTCTCTCTGTGTGTGCCTGTGCTGGGGTGGTTGGCATGAACACTGATTCATTGCCATAAACAGCTCGGCTGCCTGGAAAAGGCCACACCCTGTCTGCAGTCACGTGATCCAAGGGAAGTAGGAAATCCCTTACACAATCTCAGAATCTCTCATAGCTCGCTTAAAAGACGGAAGCAAGGAAACATGGGAGAGAAAGAGAGAGTGAGTGTAGGGAGAGGGGGAAGAATTAAGGGTGTTTTGTTGAGGAGGAGAAAAAAAAGCGAGCACGTTACATCAAAAGATTCAGAACGCAAAGAGTGTGTCTAGCCTAGGATGTGAGTGAGCCGTTTGTGCATTCTTGTCATTTCATAAGCAACATGCTGAATTCACTGAGGCATCGAGCACAGATAGCGAGTGCCATACCAAATCTTTGTTTAAAAAAGCAGGTCGGTAGAAAGCAATTAAACCCACCATTAGCAGAGCGTGGGTAGCAGGAGATATCATGCCACAGGAGCGCAAGTAAGAATAAAGACACAAATCAAACATGGAAGAGAAATAAATAAATAAATAAAACCAGCCAAAAGGCCTGGGGGTGGAGGTGTAGTTGGAGGGGAGAGATGGATTGCATACAGGTGCAAACAAGGCAAATGCGCCAACTGTTTCTCCAATCCTGAACTCCGCTCTGCCTGTAAAACTGAGAAAAGAATTTGTTTCTCAGTCTAACACCACGTCTTAACCATACGCAACATGTAAAAATTTCAGCAACAAGCAATTCATCTGTCCAAAATGTTATGTGACGAGACACAATAAATGTTTTCCATGACGCTATTCCAAGTGTAATAATACCTTGATAATATCCAACATTTCTCAGCTTCCACCATCAGGATCAGGATGTTATGCATGAGGAGTGGTATGGAGATTAGGGATGCAACAATATTAAAATTGTGTTACCAAGGCTACATTTATTTGGTTAAAAAAAAAAAAAAAAAAAAAAAAAAAAACCAGTACTCGGAAACATTGTTAGAATTTTAAATAACTTTTCTGTTTTAATATATTTTAAATGTAATTTGTTCCTGTGATGGCAAAGCCGAATTTTCTGAAGGATAGTCAGGAACTCAACACACCTTCAAACCAGTCCAAATGAGGTGCGTAGACAAAAAAAAAAAAATTCCTAAAGGCAGAATACTTAAAGACAGTCTGCACAGTAAAGTATTGCTTTTATCTTTCATTTGATTATTTATTTTTTGGTAGAGTGTGCAGACTTTCTTCAAGTGTTCCACCTTTAAGTTATATTTTATGGGCTTTTTATGCTTTTATTCAGACGGGACGGTAGCGAGAAGACAGGAAAGCACTGGGTGGAGAGAGGGGGGAGTGGGATCGGCAAAGGACCACGAGACGGGATTCAAACTCGGGTCGCCGCAAGCTCAGGTGTGCTGTATGTCGGTGCCGATAACCTCGTAGTGTTCTACCTTTTAAAAGTTGAATTTTCAGCAGCCATTTCTCCAGCCTTCAGTGTCACATGATGCTTCAAAAATCATCTGAATATGCCGATTTGGTGCTCAAAAAATCTTTATGAAAAAATATGATGTATATATAAATACATACACATGCATGTATATATTTAAGAAAAATGTTGTTTATATAATAAATATATTTATATATAATATAAATTATATGAATATAAATATACGCATGTTAATACAATGTAAATATTTTCAAAATATATACTGTACATGTGTCTTTATATATACATAATAAATATACACAGCGCACACACACACATATATTATCTAGGCTAAACAAAAACCTTTATTTTGGAAGCGATAAATCACGATTAATCGTTGTGCAGCACTAATATATACACACCTATGACCAATACTGTATCACTATTTCATGCATCCCTAAATGAGGTTTTAGTGTAGACAAGACTACCAGCTTTAATGCTGCAAAATTTAAACCCAGTGACTGACAAACGGGGGCAGATCAGACCAGGGGCCAGTGCTAACAAACAGCAATGGAGCGTTATTTAAACCAGCAAAGGCAATAAACTGTTCAGAGGGCCCAGAAACTGTAGTGGTGCCCTTCCTGACAAAACACAGTGCTGCTCATCACGGTCGGTCATGGTTAGTTATTTCAAAAACTCTGAATAAGACAGAAGCTTGTCACTTTAATCACATCACATCTCATCTGATGAGTCACACGGAGTTTAACCTCATGCACCAGCTATGGACCTTCCAGACAAGTTAGCCTGTCATTTGTGAGAGAAGAGGGGCACATGCTGTGAAAAGAGAAACAAAGTCATGTACAATCATTAGAAGCATTAGTGGTAATGAACCTTATTAAAACTGCCATTAGAGTCTGCAATATGTTTCGGTTTCTCGAGCTACAAAAGCCCCTTCACCAGTCCTTGAAAAGAAGTCTACCCAGAATTCAAGGGTCTCTCAAAAGAAAATGTATTAATTTTCACAACAATAGCACAAGAGCTCGTCTAATAAGCTCTCACTAGATGGCAAATTTCTCCTATGCCCACAGACATAATACAACCTGAGCCGCGGGTCCCTCTGGATTCTCTGGCTGATGGAAGAACAAACAAGGTTGAATGAAAGAAGAACAGGCCTCAAGAAAATGATCACCATTCTGCTGAAAGCAGGAGAGATGATAGTTTGTGCCACTGACATGCACCGATGTTTTAGGCACCTTTTGATATCACAGATGATGAGGACCTAGGCACAGCATTGCTGGTTGATGGTGGGATACTCTCCTTTGTAAATTAAGCACATAAGAGATAGAAAAAAAGGAAAAAGGGAAGCAGAGGAGATCAGTCATGTTCATCGACTCCCGGCACACAGCGCTGGTGCATCTTGCCAAATTCATGAGGCTTGTGACCTGCGTCAGGCCTGAACGTGGGAGTGTGGTTTGTTTCATAGGAAGCCAGTTATGAGGACAGAACAGGGTATTCCTCAGAGCAAGTATGCTCTGGAGCTGAGCATTAACATCTGACTATAATCCTATTGAATGAAATTAACTCTGTGATAACTTGAGAGATAAGAACTGCTGCAGAGATAAGTTCTGAGGTTAAGAAATACTACATCTAAATCAAGTAGTAAGTCAGTAGTGGCCGCTTCTGCCAGCTACAAGTTTTCTCTGGAAGAAAACACAAATCCAAAATTACTAAAAGATGTTTGTAACCTTGAGCTCTGGACTGCACCAGCTCATATCGATCATTAGGAGAATTCCTCAAAAGTTTCTGCTGACAGAGGAAACTTAAAGAACTTTGTTTAATAGATAGTACAGCTCCTCATATTTGGCCATTTTGAGAAAGCAGCTTGGTCTGGTCAGTCAGTGGCTAAACATTCTTTTCATCAATGAACTAGGGGTGTGACGAGACACTTATCCCACGAGACGAGACACGAGACTGGGTTCACGAAAACGAGAACGAGACGAGACGAGATTTTTAAAAGAAATCCTCAATGATGAAATATATAGGGGAAAATAGTATTTTATTCTTATTAATTAAAATCATGAAACTTATAAATTTTCACATAAATGTATTAAAAGTTTAACAAAAATTACATGTTTAGGGCCCTATGAAAAAAAAATTTTTCTCACCATATTTTTTATTGTTACCAAA
This sequence comes from Sinocyclocheilus grahami, assembly GCF_001515645.1. NCBI lineage: Eukaryota > Metazoa > Chordata > Actinopteri > Cypriniformes > Cyprinidae > Sinocyclocheilus > Sinocyclocheilus grahami. Next base: position 191,560 of record NW_015505182.1, read on the forward strand.
TTCTGTGTTTTAGCATGTCTAATTATTTGAATGCATAAAACAACTTAATTTATTCATTTTTTTCTTAAAGTAGCCTTATGAATTTTTTTCCCCTTAGAAATTCTGTGTTGTATATTTAAATTTGTTCTGGTTATCAAATGAAGGCATAAAACATTAATTTAATTTATCATTTAATTATTGAAAATTAAGCAAACAAGATTTTTTTGGCAAACAAAGTGGATTTACTATTAAAATTAAAACATGGAAGAAATGTTTTGTGTAAAAAATAATGCTTATTTCATTTTAGTAGTGTAGTAGTAGTGGTATAGTAGGCTATGTACATTCTACTGAAAAATAGTTATAGGCACAATGTCTTCAAATCAAACCGGACTTTTATTTTGACGGGTTGCCGTGAATACGTTTACAGTTCGGTGTATGAGATATGGCGCTAGTTTTACTCAAATCAAATGCTAAAATTGTAATGAAGTGACTCTCAGAGCAGTTCTGGAGATGTTGTTCATGTGTTTTAGTTAGACGGCAGACGCTGAAATCACCGCGAGCGTCACGCGCTTCAGTGTGTGTGTGTAGTAAATGTAACTGCGCGTTTGCACCATTCATAAACAGACTGGCAGAACATGCAGGATTCATATTTAAATCGACTTTTGCGGCTTAATATTTACAGATACTAGTCCATATCGTGATTTGATTGAAGTGTAATGACCTACTTTTGATTAATTCATTCAAAATTTGACAAATTCCGTGACATTCCGCGTTAAACTGTTAATTCTGTTTTTATGACTGGATAAAGACTACACGGTGTAATTTTCCCACTTATGCGGCCACTTGCCCGATGTGAACACAAAATATCTCACATACACTACTTGTGAACGAGCCCGTGTAATGCAAATATATCTGAAAGGTCTGCGCGAGGATATCGTCACGTTCTCGCGAGACACATTGGATCTCGTCACACCCCTAATGAATACTGATAAAATACATTATGGTTGCAACTAGGGCTGGGTGATATGGAAAGAAAAATTAGCACAATAGTGTTTTTCATATCAGTCGATACTGATAATTATCACGATTAAGTTTAAAGGCAGATTTTTGCTAGAGAGTAATTAGTGACAGAATTAAAATTTTTGGGTGAACTATCCCTTTAAAGACAAGTGAACAGTTGTGATATATATTTTTTTGTGATATTTTTGGAAAGCTATTGGGGATAGCTATGCATTAGAGTGAAAACGCCCATATAAATGTTCATGCAAAATGTGGGACAGCATCGCTTTGCAATCAGGAACGTAAAAAAAACATGGTGGTCCAAACTACTCCCCCTGGTTAGTCACCAGCCCACCGGCATGCATTTCCCACCCGCAAGCACCCTGAATATCAACAACATCAAACAAACCGAGAATAGTTGCACAGTGTGAACACTGCAGGGCAGCCGTCCCAAACCACTGCCCTGATCATATGTCTATTTGATAAATACTTCAGTCACTTGCTTACTCACTTCTAGCACCCCACGACTGATTAACAAGTCATTGTGAAACACAACAACAGTACAGTTGCACCTCGGTCCACCATGCATACTCTTTACCGGAAATGTCAGCAAATGCTAGTCAAGTTTACACACAGGCTCTGGTCTCAACCTGGCCTCACCAGACCATCTGAAAATCCAAAATACATACAGAAGTCAACAGATGGTCAGTCCATACAAAGCAAGCAGGAGGTCTATCCCAACGTCATCAGACTGATCAGATGTCAGTTTGAGAGTCAGGGGGCAATGGGAAGGAAGGGCAAAGGCAGACATATCACCTGTTCTGGAGTCATAGGAAGTGGGGCATATTCATGTGCTGGAGGTGAGCTATTAATAAAGTGATGTGTGTACAGGGAGGGGATCCCTGAATTTCCAACTGCACTGGGTTAGTTACAGCATGACTCATGGCAAATACCAGTGTCCCATCAGCCTCTGGACGACTAGTGCTACATGAGCGTGCAAACATTTCTGTTTTTGTTATGTGCATGCTATTCAGAAAATGTTCAGGATTAAATGGGTGTGTGAACATGCAGTAAGGTTTAGTCTTCAAGATTTGCACTGCACATGGCTTTGTGGTCTGCTACATATTTTTTCTAGCAAAACATTGGGGGGTGGGGGGGTTTGGGGGGGAGAAAAAGAAGAGAAAAAGAAGCCAATTTTACTGCTGCATTAGAAAACCCATCACAGCAGTGTTTATTAGTTTTTCATATTAATTGCAAAGGAAATACAACTCAAATTACAGTGACAAATGCGACACAGCAGTCAGATATCAATATTTGATATTCAGTATAACAGCTCTTTTGTTTGTAATGTTGCTTGGATATCTGCCATTAGCCACCCTGCACTAGATATCAGATATTCACTAGATAGGTTATTGGTTATTGGAGAAAAACAATCCACCACTAATTATTACAGAAGAGCACTTCATAAATACAGAAGCATCAATGGCCTTTAATCACCACAACTGTGTCCAACAAATTGGTAGCAGTAAAGATGCTGCAATACTTGGTAAAAAGGATTAGTATTTTGTACAAATATTGCACATTCCTCGGGATCTGAATCGTTCTCAACTTCAGTCACAGCAGATGTTATGACTGAAATAAAACAGCTGGGACTGTACTGACTTGAGAATACTGGTGTTGTCTTTTTGAGCCATTTTTTTCAGTGGAGAATATTATAATTAGTATAAGCAAATTGGCAGTGACATTCATGCACTTCTTAAACAAGACAGGCATGTTTTGGCATCTGTACCACAGGATTCTCTCATAGTCGCCAAGTCTGGAATTGTATAGGAATTTATACAAGTACAAGTGCGTGAGAGTGTTTGTTGTAAGAGTTCAGCTCTGTAGACCCTAACCAAAGACTGAAATAATTCTTAATTCCAGGCATCCCAGTCCTGTCTTGCAGTTCAGACACCAACGAATGCAAAGACAAGCAGACATATGCCATTCCAAACTATCCGTTAAAACCGTTCAAAGTACACAATGCACATTCCTTCTGCAGTCTGGCTTTTGCACCGAAGCCACTCCAATAAGACTGCGTGGGCCCAGCCTCCATTTAAAAATTATTCCATGCAGTCAGCAGGCAAGAGAGAAGGCGTGTTCAGGAAGGAAGGAAGAAGGTGGGAAGATACTACCTACAGACCAAGGGAGAAAAAAGCGAGACGGGAAAAGGAAAAATTCCAAATGACTTTAGAGAAACTTAAATACATTGGAAAAGAAACACCACCCTGCTCTCATGTAGGCGGTGAATTGGTTGTGTGATATTTCAGGTCCAAAGCCATATTTGTCAACCACCTCCATGCTAATTGGGACATTTAAACCCAATCCAAGGCTCAGCACTAGGGGGGAAAAAAACACAATTGCGCAGATCGGCCATCCTGGTCACTTTTATTGAATTAACATCTTGTCACTCTTGTGACCTTTGCATCAAGAGTGTGCCTTCCTGATGTGTACTTGTTACAGAAAATTGACTGCCAGACGAAGTGGATGAACTTCAGATTCATTAAACAAAAAACAAAACAACACATGCTGACATTCACATTGAGCAAGGGCTGAGCGGCAGTTGAGCTTTAAAATAAAATGCCACAACGAATGTTGCATAACCTTCTCGGCACCCCTGCTATCCTTTAACTGAACACACACAAGCAACAAGCCTCGGCAAGAAGCAGAGATAAAAGGCGTCTAGTGCAAATGTTTAGTATATGATGAAATGGGAACTGAAACGGTTTACTGAGCATAGTGAAGCCTTCAGGAGCTATAGGATCTCAAACACCAACTGACGGATGCATTACTGAACTTCAGGAAGTGTTTGGATACGAGTTAAAGGCCAATCTCTTTGAAACGCTTGGGTAATAGTACTAACAGATGACTTGCATGTTTCGCCAAAAAGGATAAACGAACATGACCTAGTTCTCAGTGTGGCACTTTTCCTAACAGCTTGAGATAGTGCCACCTCACCTTAGCGACGACTATGAGAGCTTTGAAGTGAAGTGCTTTGAAATGCAACATCAGATGTGAGGTTTCAGGGGTTTTTTTAATTGGCAAGTTGTGTTAATGAGCAGCAGTGTTTGCTGTGTGGTCTGTGCTCTTTTTATAAGGTCACAGGTTGGGTCTTCAACACAAAATCAGGTAATCAGAGTACAGTCAATGCACTGGAATGACATCCGGATGCTTAAAGGGGTCATAGGATGCTACATGCACTTTTACAAGTTGTTTGAACTGAAATGTGTATTGGCAGTGTGTATACACAACCACCCTATAATGATGAAAATCCCCCCAGTGTTTTTTTTTAATCTACTCAAATCTTCACCCCGTTCTCAAGCCGATCACAGATGCCTGTCTGTGTGACATCACAAAAACAGGCCCCTCCCACGGTAGTTTGATTGACAGTAGCGTTTCAGCACAGTCTGGACTGGCGTCTTACCTTAGACCCGCCCTGAGTGAGCTGTCATCAGTCCACCATTGTTTCACCCCTGGAGCAGATGTAGACAATGACTCCTAAGTGATTGAGGTGTTCTGCTGTTGGGTGTAATAATGAACTAGGGCAGATCACTGACAAGCTACACAAAATCGCGTTCAAAATCGCAGGCAATTCATTGCCGATTTTGAACGTGATTTTGTGTAGCTTGTCAGTGAACTATGGCTCTGTGTAGTAAATGCTGCTCCATCTGAAGTTTGAACTGAAATGTGTATTGGCAGTGTGTATACACAACCACCCTATAATGATGAAAATCCCCCCAGTGTTTTTTTTTAATCTACTCAAATCTTCACCCCGTTCTCAAGCCGATCACAGATGCCTGTCTGTGTGACATCACAAAAACAGGCCCCTCCCACGGTAGTTTGATTGACAGTAGCGTTTCAGCACAGTCTGGACTGGCGTCTTACCTTAGACCCGCCCTGAGTGAGCTGTCATCAGTCCACCATTGTTTCACCCCTGGAGCAGATGTAGACAATGACTCCTAAGTGATTGAGGTGTTCTGCTGTTGGGTGTAATAATGAACTAGGGCAGATCACTGACAAGCTACACAAAATCGCGTTCAAAATCGCAGGCAATTCATTGCCGATTTTGAACGTGATTTTGTGTAGCTTGTCAGTGAACTATGGCTCTGTGTAGTAAATGCTGCTCCATCTGAAAGCACGTGCTGGAGATTTACTACTAATCACCAGAAGCGGCTTTCTTACAGACTTTCCATTAAGACCCTAAAGAATCATATCAACTTGTGGAAATTGGGATCCTATGACCCCTTTAAGGGTGAGTTTGCATGTGCTGATTCATGGGGTTCTGAAAGGCATGAGGCAAAGATGCTACCAAAAAAAAATATGAATTGAGGGACTGGGAGATGAATAGCAAACTGACCTCAAAACATGTATGACAGAAATGGAAATCAACAGAAATTAAAGAGGTCATATGATGCGATTTCAATTTTTCCTTTCTCTTTGTAGTGTTACAAGCTCTTGGTGCATAAAGAAGATCTGTAAAGTTGCAAAGACTAAAGTCTCAAATCCAAAGAGATATTCTTTATAAAATTTAAGAGTTAACCACGCCTACCTAAAACCCAAATGTTCACGTAAAGAAAGAAGGCGTAACTTTGATTCTCGCTGTTGACGCGCTACATGTAAACCATATTCTTTGTTGTATTTTCCTGTCAAAATAACTGAGTTCATTTAGAATTATTCTGCTTTTAAGAACAAGCAGAAGATATGCCGGTTTCTCGGCAGTGGGCGGAGCTAATGCTTGAACAGCTCTGGTTGGTTGGCACTCATCTATTACCGTCCCGGTTTTGATGACGAGGATCGTTTTCATTTTAAAACAAAAGCGCACCAGTGTAAATGTAGCCTTACAGCTACGGGGGCTGGGACGTATTCACACTAAATCCTCACGTGTGAGCCACATCTCTGAGTGTCACAGTTGCGGACCGACTGTTCAGACCTATCGGTGTATTAGGCTATAGTAAGATACCACGAGCAGACTGCTCCGTACATTTTCACATCGCTCTCGCAGATGTCAAGCACTGATCGATCTGCACCTCACCGACACTGATGAGATTAACCCCTTAGGTATCGAAATTTGGTACCGAACGACGAGACGTTTTTCGATACTCAATAGTATCGAGGCAACTCGATACCCAGCCCTACCCTTGACAGGTGCTGGCTCTAGGGGAGAGGGGTTCTCAGCAAATTGACTTGCAGTGTTTTTAAAAACCGATGATAAATAACTAATAAGCTAAAACAACAAAAAAATCCCACATCATTTTCAGATTTTTCAGACCTGGAAAAATCACTTACTTTAATACAATCTTAAAACAACACCATGGGCACTACACATTTTTATTAGAGATGCACCGATTGACCAGCCAGTGATCGGAATCAGCCGATTTGTCGCATGACCGGCTCGGATCGGTGACCGGCCGGTCAGTCTCACGTCTTGCCGATTCCGAGCCGATCCTTTTATTGCCAACGGCGCCGACAATGATGTCACAGCCACGCGCACACTCACAGTCGTGTGTAAACATGTCGTTTTGCATGAGAATGATTCTAATTTGAATTGCATTCATTGCAAACGGTGACTGAATGTATTTATGTCGCGCCAGATGAGGCTTGCACAGCCTGAGTGTGTGAGAGAGACAGCACACACAATGTAACTCACAGAATTTTATAGATGCATACTGCGGTAGAAAAACAAAGATATTTACTTAGGTAAAATTTATTTAGGTAAGCAACATTACACGGCCATGATGTTTCCCCGAATATCCACTATCAACACGATTGCAATGTGACACTGATTTCATACAATAGTATTTCAATAAACAAAAAGTTCATTAAGTAACTTCGATTTTAGACAAAATAGACTGTTTTTGCTCAATTTCGCTGACGAAAATAGTTCCGATCAAAGCCACAGCAGAACTGTTGTGTCTCCGAGCAACACACAGCAGTGTTTTGTTACTGAATGAATCCACGTTTAAGAACGAACCGAGTGAGTCAATGATTCAGTTGCCCATTCACAAGGACAGTTACTTGCCTCGTTTCTGAATGAATCAGCCGTTTGAATTAATCAGTTGAATGAATGAATAAATTGCTCGCTCATTAAAACAGACATTTGCCGCCACCTATTGGTGGTTTAGTCATATTTAAAAGTACCATTGCATTTTTTTCAACATTTGTATGTTTAAAAAAATATGTAAAACATTAATCTTATAAAATTATTTATGCATTTGAAATTTTGCAGTGTAAATGCATTTATGGCACTTCAGCTTCATCACACTGTCTGTGTAAATGCATTTAACGCCACTTCAGATGCAGCTTCTGTTTCCTCAGCAGTGGAAAGATTGAGTTTGTTAATACTAATTTCATTTGAATGGTAACAACTCTACAGTTTCTTATTATTCTAACTGAATTAATTCAAACAAAGTACAAATTTGATGTGAATGATGACACATTTAATAAGGTTAGGGGGAAAAAATGACCATTTATAAACATAGTGGGAAATGACATCTGTTTTGTTACACACAGCAACTAATTTTAAGTTAATAATTTCTTCATCTTTCCAGTCACAGAGCACTTTATCTTGAGAGTTGTTTAAGTGAGAGAAAATCTGTAACTTTTCAGATTGGGGGAATTGTAATGTTTAATAATTTATTTTATTATGTAAATAATTTTTGCATTGAAATTTGCATATATTTTTGTTTGTATATGCTGTCAATTATAGTTCTTAGAAAGAAAATCGGAATCGACAAAAATCTGTATCGGCAGGTCACACTTCCAAAAAATCGGAATCGGCTAAGAAAATTGCAATCAGTGCATCTCTATTTTGATCGGGTACAAATTGTGAGTAAACTTTTATTTTTTTTTAATCCTTATTCCTAATCCTTACACAGTAACAAACAACTGGAAAATCATGTAAATTGATTGGTTAAAAAGAGCAGGAACCCTGGAACTACTGTCTGGAATTAATTATAAATATTTTAGTCACGTTTTAATTTACAATTAACTGAGTGCCCACAGATTAAAATACTTTTTGGATACAAAACTACTGGTAGGTCTATGGAGCAATCGAATTCTCAAAAAAAGTTGAAAATCAAAGGCACCCAAAATGTGTGCAGAACATTACAACAAGACAAAACTGGATCCCTTCTATTATCCTCTTGTTAAGTCTGACGTCACGTGTCACCGCTTCCGTGTCCAAACTCTCTATCAGATACCACGAGAAAACAACAAAAGGTGCTAATATACACTCACAATGTGATATAATACCACCAAAAAAATGATAATCCTAACCTATAACTCCATACTGAAATCCCAGATAGCCAGACAATGAAAATATAAATATAAATAAATAAATATAAAAATTATTTGTGTTTGGGACGCTGTGAGCATGGAGACTGTAGTGTGGACCGTAAGCTTGAAAACGTTTAGCTTAAATGTTTAATATGAATACAGTGCTCACAAACGGCTGCTGAGGTAGTATTCTCAAGTGAAGCGAGTTGAGGCTTGGACCCGGAAACAGCGCTTCTTACGTCACCACTTAACAACCCAAATAATCAATATAGATCTATACAACAAGTTTGAGACCACTACAGCTTGTGAAAATTATACCATCAGCAAAAACATGTCTAAACACATTGCAACATTGCCTAGGATTTGTCTGTGCAATCAATGTGGCTCAGTTCATGTCAACAGTTCTGCCAATAACTGGAATGTCACGTGTTCTTATCTAAAACTAAGATAAGAGTTCTTATCCCCCCCACCCCCCATCATCTCTGCTGTTCCCTCAACCCTCCCTGCGTTCCAGTTTTTCTCTGCTGAGCTTCTCCGAATACAGTATGTCTGTTTGGGCCCAAGATGGATGGATGGAGTCTTGACAGTGTATACAGATGTCATATTCAATGCTTGTAAGGCCCATTTTGTTCAGGAGGGAAAAACTATCCAAACATACAGCAATCTTTGTAGGGTTATCTTCATGGACTAGGCAGCTCCTGCTGAGGCTCCCTTTTATGCTACAAATTATTAGACAGCGACAGAGGCTTTTTAAACCAAATGTCAGCAGCTGAAAGACTCGCAGACAGACACACACCCTTGTGACTTCTGTCTTTTGTTCCATTCAGCAGGCCTATCTACACAGAAATGCGTGAGTCTTGCTATCAATGGACAACACCCAAAATGCAAACCCAACACCACACACACACACACACGCACACTACAAAAAAAATACAAAAAAGCCTGCCACTTTATGAGAAGTTTAACACCATGACAGCTTTGGATCAAAACAGGATCATTTCCTCTGAGGATCATCTCTACTGTGGATGGTCTTACAAACTGTCAAGAATGAAAATTGTGTGTTAGAGCGCTGACAATACAACCCCAGTGTATAAACTCAACACGAAAGCAGCAGCATATTGTTCAAGAAACATTTCTTACAATCATCAATGGTTGTACTCCTTTATTTAATACTTATTTTTAGGGATCAAAACAAAACCGTAACCCTGAGTAATGTCTGCCTTACTAAAAATCACTGCTATTCTTGAATGTACAGTCAAGTGTTATATGAATGTAGAGATGTAACGATGAAAATTTCTTTATCACGATTATAGTGACCAAAATTATCACGGTTATCAGTATTATCACAGTATTGTTAAAATGTGCTGGAATTGTTCAAAAAGTACTGACACAAATCATTTCACCAAGTTTTATATTTAAAATCAACAAACAACAAATAAAATTACTTTTTGTTTGTATAAACACAAACAATACCATTACCAATGATGTCCGGATTTTAAATGATAACATGACCGACAATAGTTTATCTAATAATAACAACATGTGCAAAATGTTCAAATAAAAGGTTTCATAAAGTGGTAAACCTCACATTTCAGCCTTATAATGAAAAGGGTTAAGTCAAAATGATAACGGTTTAATAAATTATTAAATGTATTTTATCTGCTCCATAAATAATTCTAGATACCTTATCCGAATTGTTTAAATGTGTAGAATCCACATAAGCTTGGTTTTCATCAACTGGTCATAATTTACAGCAGTGCATGGCCGTTTTTTGGCCAAATAGAAACCACACATAGGCTGAATGTGAATGTAAGTCTCTGTAAATCCACTCTGTGACAGCAGGTGGTGCTTATGGAACAGCAGAATTACAGCTGTTTCCCTCCGTGAACAAAGCAGTATTGCGATAAAAACACTACTTTTATTAGGTATTACATGGAGCGAAGATAAAAACAAAATGCCATCGAATCTTTATTGAAGACAGTCAGAACCTTCAGAGGTACATTTATATAATTAATTCATTCATATAATCATTTTTATAATTCCCTTAGAACTCTTTTAAAACCTCCCAGCTTTCTGCCATGTTTTCACACAAATCAAAACTACTCTGTGTGCTGTGCGCGAGTGAGACTGTTATTTAAAACTGTGCTTTATGCTGGATAGCATTTATTTATCCTGACCGAGTTGTTAAAATCACGGTAATCGAATATGGTTTTTAATGATAATTAACATATGAAATTGTAAGACTAAATGTGGGGAATTTTATCATGATTTATTATCAAACCGGTAATCGTTCCATCCCTATATGAATGCCTTTTCTTTTTATGTTTATAATAGCATACGCATTTTAAATAGCACTGTCTGACTTTAATTGAACGGATGGCTTGATGTGATGGCTTAGCAACTGAAAAGTTTCACAATAGCTGTCAAAGAAAGTCTGGTCTGTTTTGATATAGTAAGGGCCCTCCACTTTGTCATGAGGAGAAGAGGTCAACAGTTGACACATCTGATATCTGTTGTCTCTCTCGCTCCGTCATGACTTGGGATTGAGCCGCAGGGAGCTTCCAAAAGACCTTATGCTTGTTCAGTTGAAGGCCAGCTGCAGACCGTGAGCTCCCATCCATCTCAGGGTTTGTCTTTGACATCTGCCGGGAAATTGGCTGATAGAAGCCTTGACCACAGAGATGCACCCAATGTCAGCCAATGACCCTGTAGGAAATTCAATTCAAAGCAGTCCATCTTCTGGCAGACATTCTGTTCCACTGCATAGATCAAACTCAGAGCTACATGAAACATGTATCATTTGCACTACAATGAATTGGAAAGGATTTCACAAATTTGGTGGAGAGGTTATAAATGCTCAGATGTCTGAAATAAACCATCTGGTTTGAGACCAAGGCGCCTTTTCTCCCCAGAGATGCTCTCCTTGCACAAATGCATGTCACAAGATGCTAGCATATGCACGTCTGACCACTTAGCAACTTCTGCACAAACACAGAACATTTGGGAACCATAATGGGGCTTTTTTTTTTTTAATGGGGTAATGGAATTTCTTGTAAAGCCCCTTTTTTCAGTGGTGATGAGGAATGAGAAAACACAGAAATTCTTGTTCAACGCTAGGCGTATCTTACCACATTCTTCTATGCTGCTTGTCACACACAAAACCACTTTAACAGTAGGTCTTACGAAGCAATGGAAAATTTGGGAAGGAGCACGCAATCTACAAAGGCCCCTTCTTCCACTCCTCTCTGAGTCTTGGGACTCACATGGTCCTTACTAGAGCCTGTCTTGAATACTGAGAGTTCTTGTGTGGAGAGCCAGTGTGTAGGTTTCGGAAAATTGTGCATATTTGACCCATTTTACCCTCCCTGTGCTGTCCACAACCTCCACATTCACTACCAAACCATGAATATATTGGGTGTGTCGCACTGAATGGAACAACATCACGACAGTTTCCACCCATGACAGAGCTAAGATAGATGCAAAACTTCCCGAATACCACAAGAGGAAAGTGGCTAATCATATGATGAAAGAAAAAATGTCGAAAATAAAAAAACATTCCATTCATCACTCTGCTGAATTTTGGAAAGAAAAAACTGTTACTGTGGAGATTGCCTGCCATCAATCTGTCAAACAATGAGGTTTCAAAGTAAAATGTGTTCTGTAAACACTGAAAAGAACAATGTGTGTATGCCCCACCCTCATCCACTAACCAAACAAGCTATTCCATCTTTGTGAGAAACATGATGTGGCAATGTACGTCACGGCCAGACGGTGAGAAGGCATGACACGGTATTTTGCATCCATCATAAAGAACAGCATGAGATCAACAAAACAAAACAGTCTCACACAATTCTGGTTTTGCTGACAGAGACAGATATCAAAGTTTCACACACCTGAGGGTAGTCAAACTTCAGAGCCATATTGTGTATTTTCAAAGTCCTTTTTTAATAAAAAGAAAAAAAGAAAGAATTTCCATAACATGAAAACACATTGACTTAAGAATGCAAAAACGTACTTGCCAATAAACAAATACCAAAACTAACCAGCAAAAACGGCTCACTTTTAAATTAAATACTTTGTGTGTAGCACCTGCCGCTCTACATATGCTTCAGAAGAATACCACATTTTTAAAAATGTCCCTGATCATTTTTATTCAGATTGTTTTATAATTCTGTGACGATGTATTGCTGGCATTGCAAAGGCACCGTTACAGAAGTCTTAAAGGCACAGCAGCAGCAAAAAAAAAAAAAGAAAGAATGGCCCATGCAATTTTGTAGCGTAAAGTGTAAAAAGGTTATGAAAAAACTAAAATATGACTATTTTGGCACAAAAAAGCTATACTAACTGTAAGTGGACCTCAGGGAAAAAAGAATGGCCCATGCAATTTTGTAGCGTAAAGTGTAAAAAGGTTATGAAAAAACTAAAATATGACTATTTTGGCACAAAAAAGCTATACTAACTGTAAGTGGACCTCAGGGAAAAACAATTAAGTAATAAAAAAAATTCATGATATGACCTCTTTGCCATGTTTTGCTGCATAATTGCTTTGTTAACGAGAGGCTAGGTGAGGACAGGCTTCTACAGCCATCAACAAGCTGCACTGGTCAGCAGGCGACCTTTAGTTCACACAGATCTCAACACTGTAACCCTGCAAAAGAGAAAAGGGAGGGCCTCGATAGGAGGCATCATGCCCAAGAGTTTCCCACTTGGCACAATGCCCAGCAACTAAATTAGAATTGTGCCTCTGCCAGGCACCTCTAAGGCACAAACAACTACAAACAACTAAAGCATGACAAAGAACACCACCACCAACAACAACAACAAAAATAGTAATAAGAGTAAAACACTGTAAATAACATTTTGTTGTCTTGTCATAGAGAAAAAGACAGAACAGCAAAGATTTAGAAAAATCATACAAGAAGCAAGGATAAGCAAGTTTTTCTTATATCCAGGACCACTCAGTCAGGTGGGGTCTTATCCTAATTTCTGCTCCACATCTTTAATCTTATATATATATATATATATTTTCAGTAATTCAACTCAAATTGTGAAACTCGTGTATTAAATGAATTCAATGCACACACACTGAAGTAGTTTGGCATCAAGAGCAACCACACACAGACGTGTCAAGGAATTTGCTAGAAAACAGATGTGATTATTCCTTTAAAAATAAAGATTTATAAATATTTATTAGCAGTAGTAGCATTGAGTCTTCAGACTGCTAAATAGTAATATATTCTGACAGTTTAACGTTAAACTAAACTTTTATTTTGACGGGTTGCCGTGAAGAACTTGCAGCTGCTGTGTATGTGATATGACGGTAGTTTTCTCAAATGAAACGGTAAAATGCTAATGAAGTGACTCTCAGAGCAGCTGGAGATGACATCCGTGTTCATATCATCATATAGTGAGACGGCAGAAGCTGAAAACACCGCGAGCGTCATCCGCGCTTTAGTTATGTGTGTAGTAAACAAAGTGCACCACTCCATCCGCCATTCATTCATTGCGGAAATCATGGCGCCTTATGCGTGATATCAAATGCTTCCGCAGATTTATAGTATTACTATAGCATTTCACCTGAGCATTGCGAATCATGCGTATGGCCATGATAAGCACTGAATGAATGACAGGCTTTCTGTTGTAACATCGCGCAAGGTGAATGAGGGTGACATCTAGTGGAGAAGACTAATTATAAGATTCACGTTAATCAGATCTTGTTTTAAATGTGCTGAAATAAATCCCGGAAAAGATCGATTCGCGGCTTTTGAGAATCGATATCGAATCTATGTCATTTAAAAAAAACGATTAATCGAAAAATCTAATTTTTTTTGCCCAGCCCTAATAGATAGAGATAGAGATATATATATATATAAGGGGTGTACACATTTTTTCGGTACAGGTCAGTCGGATCGGTACACAACAAATCATTCCATTCTTTCAGGAATTCAGACAACACATGCCGTTTGGGGCTCTTTGATGTGGCGCGACAGATCGCTGTATAGAAGCCTCAGTTCTAATGGCAGCACGTAGCGTGTGTGAGCGTGATCATCCCTTCCTCTTTATTACTAGTTTGAATGCGAAATAAACATGAATGAACATCATGTAATCACTCAAGCAGTGCTTCAATTGCAGAAAGACTTTTATTGTAATTGTCTTTAAGACAATTATTCAATTATTATTATTACGGTAAGAGAGCATCCACAAGTGGAGTTACACATTCTGGTTAGCACGTAACTTGGTTTGATTTCCCCTGTACATTTGCATCATTTTGTACAGTACATATACAAGTTGTTATAATATGTTTATGTTGTATAAATATCTGATTAATCTCACATAAGATACATTTCCTCCAGTTAAATAAGCTGTTAGCAAAGCACTTCAGTTTACCAATGTTCATTCAGCTCTTCAGCTTCAGTGCGCGCAGCACAAACAGCAATGAACAACATTAATAACTACAATTGGGAATGTTATATACATAACATTATAAAGAGAACACTATACCATAATAAAAAGTTGTGAATTAATTTGGTTTATTTGCCGTGTTTCAGTGCATAAGGGAAGAGCCAAGAGCGCATCCACAACAGGATTTACACATTCTGACTAGCACGTAACTTAGTTTAAGTTCACTTGTGCATTTGCGTATTTTTGTGCATATACAAGTTGTAATATTAAATTTATGATGTATAAATATGGTTTAATTCAAATCAAAGTCTGTACGGAGGCTATTCTGTTTTGCTTACATGTATTATGATGTTTTACACGCAAGTAATGCTGTCCAATGACTTGTTTGCATTAATCATTATTTTATCTATTTGTAAGGCAATTATTTTTGATAAAGAAAGTTAGTAATAGGAGTTAGTAATCTGCTGTACTGTATATGTTTGATTTATGTTGTTTGGGACATGGCTTTTCATGGTACCGTTTTGTAATCAGGCCCTCAAAAATTACATAAAAACTTTGATTTAGATTTGTCAGCCAACATATCAACTTTCAAATATAAAGAAGTATCATATCGACCAAAATTTTCATATCGTTGCATCCCTAATGAATACCCCCTATAACGCAACTCATCAACAAGCTTTCATATTTCCCTTATGTAAACGTAAAAGTCAGAGGCTATCTGTGACGCATCGGTGGTCATGTGCTGTAGTCAACCTGCAGGACTGTTTATTCCAAAGTCCCTCAATCGGTTTGGTAATTGAGCGTTCCCTTACCCTTGTCTTTTAAAACATTTAATTAGGAATCTGACAGTAATTGTTTAATGGGTCTGTCACACTGTCTGAGACATTAATCCCTTTCACCCCACTTCTCTCTCTTCATCTACATCTCGTTCTCACTGCCTCAAAAGGGTATCTGACAGCTTTCATCTTTCAGATGGGGGGGGGGGGGGGGGG
>NW_015505182.1:207512-208601 GCF_001515645.1 Sinocyclocheilus grahami
AGCCCTCCCGCGTTCCTCGTAGTCGAGTTGGGTCGTGTCATGTGTTGGGGGGGGGGGGGGGGGGGGGGGGGGGGAGTGTTGGTCAGAAAATGCCAGAGACAGATTCCTCACAGAGATTAAATTGCTGATGAGGTAGTTAAATCTTGAGGAATGGTGTTTGTGACAGTAGATAAGCCCATGCTTATCATTTCACTGTTTTCTGTTTGTTAGCAGTTTGTTAGTGAATCTCTCTCAATACAAGTGGAATTAAATATGGGGCAATAAAACTGAAGAACAAGTCATGACAATTCTAGCATCAGTTTTGGGCCTGCAATTGCAGACAGTATAAGTACACAAAGTGCCTTTGGCTGTTTCAGTTGCCCTTGAAGAGTGTTACCTCTGAGACTCTTGCACATCTGTGGCTGTTAGTACAGATGGCCATATCATTAAGCCTACCCCAGACTTAGGGCTGGACGATATGGCCAAAATTTATATCACGATATATTTCTTAATTTTCGGTCGATACGATATAATTCCGATATCGATATGAACACTATTAAAAAAGCCTCATAAAAACGGCCAAGAACGGCCACAACAGATGTTTGTACCTACAAACTTATGAAAAATTAATTTGCCAACTCTATGAAACCTACTCCTATAAAACTATATAATATTTTAGGAACAAAATGGCACAAATAAATAAATGCTCACATTTTATTGGTATTTAGCCTTCATACAAACAAGAAATGTGAAATCGCTGTCAAATAAATCTCAGACTCTCCTTATTAATATTAATATTTTTTACTTCAAACTATAGGCTTTTTTGTTTTTGTTTAGTTTTTGAACAGTAAGATTTTTAATGTTTTTTAAAGAATTCTCTTCTGCTCACCAAGCCTGCATCTATTTGATCCAAAATACAGCAAAAACAGTAACATTTTGAAATATTTTTACTATTTAAAATAATTGTTTTCTATGAAAATATAATTTATTCCTGTGATTTCAAAGCAGAGCTTTAGCATCATTACTCCAGTCACATGATCCTTCAGAAATCATTCTAATATTCTGATTTGCTGCTCAAAAAACATTTATTATTATGATGTTGAAAACAGC
>NW_015505182.1:211109-214086 GCF_001515645.1 Sinocyclocheilus grahami
TTCAAAAATAAAGAATAATCGGTTATCGGTATCGGCCAAAATTTTCATATCGGTGCATCCTCAATTTAAAACATCCTTGCTAAATGAAAGTAATAATTTCTATAATATAAATTTTAAAAAGAGCTTTTGAATGGTATAGTGTATAATGTTACAAAAGCTTTTTATTTCAGATAAATGCTGATCTTTGGATCTTTCTATTCATCAAAGAATCCTGAAAAAATGTACTCAACTGTTTTAAATATTGATAATCAGCAAATCAGCACATTAAAATGATTGCTGAAGGATCGTGTGACACTGAAGACTGGAGTAATGATGCTGAAAATTTAACTTTGATTACATGAATAAATTACATTTTAAAAAATATTCCAATAGAAAGCCGTTATTTTAAATAGTAAAAATATTTCAAAATATTACTGCTTTTGGTGCATTTTGGATCAAATAATTGCAGGCTTGGTGAGCAGAAGATAATTATTTAAGAAACATTAAAAATCAACAGTTCAAAAACCTTTGACTGGTAGTGTAGGCTGATTACTCTTATAGATTGAAACATGCATTAACCAGGATAACGAGTATGAAACATGCTCCGAGTTGCTTCAGAAAACAAAAAAATAGAGCAACAACAAAAGCATGTTGCTGGAAACGGGTTTATTATTGAAAATGCAAACTGATTGTCTGCCAGCAGGAGGCGCTGTGAGAGAAGGTGGAAATAACGGTTTCTCCAGTAATGGCTGTAAACAAAGCAGCTCCGCTCATGAACGGTTCTTTATCAGATAAAAATGCCATCTAAACTATTCTGAAGACAGTCGGTTCCCTTCAGAGATGCATTCATATAAAACACCCGCGACGCGTTTTGATTTTGAAACGTGCAGTGCTCATGTTTATTCAACGAAGTCAAACACCACAAATAAATCAATGTATGGGAAACACTGGTAATGTATATCGAAATATCGGAGATGTGTTTAAAAATCATATCACCGTTATTGAAAAAAATTATATCGCGATACATATTGATATTGAATTATTGTCCAGCCCTACCCAGACTAATACCCCATTCAATTAGGACATTCTCTTCCTTAAATATAGCACAAGTGGGAACATGATGCATTTCAAAACGACACAATGCAATCTCTGTAAGCTGGTTGGTTGGGAACAATCTCTACAAGCCTTTGTCACTGTTGTCATGTTTTTTTAATTTTTATTAAATTTTTTCCCATTCGATCTTCCACCCAGGCTCAATTTATTGACTATGCCGCCTACCATGGCCCACAGTACAAGGCCAGCAGTGGAGGTTGAACGTGGGACCTGTCGATTGACTCTAACAGTTGCGTGGGGGGAGACATCAGTGATCGTTATGTAACTGCCATTGCTGTGTGGGCTGCAGGAGCAGCGCTATCATTCTGATAAAGCCAGTAAGGCTGCCGTCTCATTGAGCTAAGGCCAGTTTCTCTCAGTGAATTATAAGATACAGCACCAGTATAACAGAATATTATAAATATTATAGGTGCATTTGATCTAACAATGTTAAAGTATATACTGCCTTCGAAGGCACTACTTTTATGCATATCCAATTTTTATGTTTTGTTAAAAGTCGTGGCCAGTCGTGGCTTAATGGATAGATAGTCGGACATGTAACCCGAAGGTCGCGGGTTCGAGTCTCAGGAATTGTCGGTGTTGTCAGAATTGTCGGTGGGGGGAGTGAATAACCAGCGCTCTCTCCACCTTCAATACCACGGCTGAGGTGAGATCCTTGAGCAAGGCACCGAACCCCCAACTGCTCCCCGGGTGCCGCAGCATTGGCTGCCCACTGCTCCGGGTGTGTGTGTGTTCACTACTGTGTGTGTGCACTTGGATGCATTAAATGCAGGGCACAAATTCCAAGTATGGGTCGCCACACGTCACTTTCACTAAAAGCCTGACAACCTCACACAGTACAACAGCAAGCATTTTACACTACAGGTTTAACAAAACTGTGAGAAGACAATATTTACATGCCAATACATCAGGCTGTAACATACAGGCCAATATACGACCAATCAAATTCAAGGACCGGAAATAACTGCTGCATAAATGATTAATGAATGAATTAATGTATGATAAACATTTTTTTTAAACATACTTTAAAATACATGTCAATCAGCTTTATGATAAATGTATTCATGATATACAATATTTTATGTATACAACATACAAAGTTTACATGTATACTACCGGTCAAACATTTGGAATCAGTAAGACTTGTAATGTTTTTTAAAGAAGTCTCTTCTGCTCATCAAGGCTGCATTTATTTGATCAAAAATACAGGGGGAAAAAAACCGTAATCTTGCTAAATGTTATTACAATATAAAATAATGGTTTCCATTTTATCCTTTATTTCTGTGATGCAAAGCTGAATTTCCATCAGCCATTACTCCAGAATAAAGTGTAACATGATCCTTAAGAAATCATTCTAATATGCTGATTTATTATTCAAATTAGCAATGTTGGCAACAGTTGTGCTGTCAAATATTTTTTTGGAAACTGCGATAGTTTTTTCAGGATTCTTTGATGAATAAAAAGTTAAAAAGAACAGCATTTATTCAAAATATTAATCTTTTCTAACGCTATAAATCTTTCCCTTCACTTCTTATCAATTTAACACATCCTCGCTGAATAAAAGTTTTAATTTCTTTCAAAAAAAGAAAGAAAAAAAATGTACTGACCTCAAACTTTTGAACGGTAGTGTATATTGTTAGAAAAGATTTCTATTTTAAATAAATGCTCTTCTTTTTAACTTTTTATTCATCAAAGAATCCTGAAAAAAGTATCACAGGTTCCAAAAAAATATTAAGCAGCACAACAGTTTCTAGCACTGATAATAAATCAGTTGATCAAAGTGACAGTAAAGGCGTTTTCATTACTGCCATGTCTGCTAAATTGAATATATCCTTGCTGGATAAAATTATTAATTTGATTTTTTTTTTTTTTTTTTTTATTTTTT
>NW_015505182.1:214641-241934 GCF_001515645.1 Sinocyclocheilus grahami
AGAAATCATTCTAATATGCTGATTTATTATTCAAATTAGCAATGTTGGCAACAGTTGTGCTGTCAAATATTTTTTTGGAAACTGCGATAGTTTTTTCAGGATTCTTTGATGAATAAAAAGTTAAAAAGAACAGCATTTATTCAAAATATAGATATTTTCTAACAATATAAATCTTTGCTATCACTTCTTAACAAATTAACACATCCTTGCTGAATAAAAGTTTTAATTTCTTTCAAAAAAAGAAAGAAAAAAAATGTACTGACCTCAAACTTTTGAACGGTAGTGTATATTGTTAGAAAAGATTTCTATTTTAAATAAATGCTCTTCTTTTTAACTTTTTATTCATCAAAGAATCCTGAAAAAAGTATCACAGGTTCCAAAAAAATATTAAGCAGCACAACAGTTTCTAGCACTGATAATAAATCAGTTGATCAAAGTGACAGTAAAGGCGTTTTCATTACTGCCATGTCTGCTAAATTGAATATATCCTTGCTGGATAAAATTATTAATTTGATTTTTTTTTTTTTTTTTTTTAAGTTTCATTGCATGTTAAAGTTTAACATGCAATGTGTCTGTCTTCACTTTCTTTTGGAGGAGATTCAAGAGATTTTGCACAGCTTTGAAGGTGAAGCTGCAACCACTTTGCTATGTAATGGAGTAGCTACCCAAGGAGCCAATTTGTAAAACTGTGATTACATGCAGAGCAGAAGCGGAGCCTGGAAACACATCCTCTATGGAAACCCACATAGGTACACGGTAATGGTATCTGTCATGTACACAAACACACACTTAAGGACACACACTCTCTTCGCTTACTAGCTAATGTTGATGCAACTGCAAACACAGTTAAAGACTGTTGAATCACCAGCAATCACACATACTCAAACATCATCGTACACACAAACACACCCCTAGTATTGCATTAAACATCACACAGAAGTGGGAGGGTGAAAGATAAATAGAAACAGATAAGAAGACAGATAGAAAGAGAGTAATGTAGTGAGTGAATGAAGGCATGATCATTCAGACTGGAAGAGAAAAAACGAGATGAAAAAGCAAGAGAGCACATACAACTAGTTTGAGAGTGGGTGATTTGGGAGGGGGGCTGAAACCATCTTTCACTAGCTCCCAATGATAACAACACAAATGTTGAAGCTCGCTGTGATTGGAACGTACAAATAAAAAAGCATGTTTGTTTTTCCAGACAAACGAGTATGAGCATCTGTTACAGGGAGGCCCCTCTCTTTATCTCAGTCAGCAGAGATCTTTCTCCTGTCACCGCATGCCGGGCAACCTCACATCCACATGCATACATGCTCCACTAAACCCAACCGCTAATGCAAAATTACTTATTTATGCATTTATTTGCACATTCACCATTTCACCCAAGCTAAGCCAATGTGAATCGCGGCATCCCTGCAAGGCTCATTGGTCACGCTGGTCTGCCATCAAACCCGAGCATGCACGCCACGCTGTCTGACAGGGGAGAGGAAAACAACACGCAGATGCTAAGAATCACCCGACCTCTGTAATCATTACACTGCCACACTTAACCCTGGTACAAATGTTCTCCTATTTAGCAGTGCTAATGTCCTAAATACAAGCAAACTACAGGGGAAACAATGCAAAAAAATCTTAGTAACATACTGCTGGCAGGGAATGAAAAGCAGCATGCATGAAACCACGTTTTTTACGCAAGATGATGTTAATGTGTAATAGAAGGTCAATAGAGTGTCTGCCCTAATTGTACAGAAATGACGAAGGAAAAAAACACTGGTTCTGTATTCCTCTGCCAAAGATATATTACTGCATATATTTTCATTTAAAGTCTCATTGGCGGCCTGTTTTACCTAAAAGTTAATGCGTCAATCTCACAAAATCTTTTAAGAAAATGTCCAGATCATATTTCAACCGATAATCAAAAGGAAAGAAAATGTCTGGACAAAACTTCCTTCAGAATTTTTCTTTAGAATTGAATCATTCATCAAAGCTCAACACGTCAAATATCACAAGCAAATCACCAAGAGAAGTGCACTGTTGCATAATTTTGCATGCATTTTGCTAAGTACACATAAGATCTATTATTTGAAAATAATCACTATTAAATATTTTAATCAAAAGCCCTATAAATGATATTTTCTAGGGCATTGTGATATTAAAGTTGCCATGAAATCAAACAGAATTGACAATTCTTATTTTTTATTGAATATTATTGCACTGTTTATTATGAATTTATCCATGCACTTCATTATTTATTCATATGACCTCAAACTTTAATAAAGATAACCAAGTGTCCTCCTCTCACAACCAAATCTTGTCCACTTTGATGTTGTCAGCACTAGCGCAAAGGTAGGACAATAATTTCTCCCCTCCGGCAATCTACAACTTACATGAGATCATAGCAATTAGCAAACAACGATCCAACAATCCAATCAACTCGAATGGACTAAACCATGCCCTGCCATACATTTTTTAGCATTCAAAAAGCCGTTTTACTTAGATATACATCACAATATGGAAGACTATTAGAACATCTGACTTTAAAGCACCCCCTGCTATTCTCAATACCATACTGCAGAAATGTATGCTGATTTACAAAAAAAAGAATAGAAAAGAGAAAATCCAGTAATGAGAATAATTAAAAATTTGGGAATGATTTGGGAATTATAAAACGTTACATACAATGCTAATTGGAATTTGAGGGGCAGCAGTAATCACTTGTAATTAAACAATATCAAAATGCTAAATGATTTAAGGGTGCCTAAAATAGGCTCGATTGAAGCAGCCAAAATACAACTCATTCCTTCAGCCTCTTCCATGAAATGTTACCAGAGCATGTTTTGAAATTTCACCATTATGCGACAGCATGCAGAAGCGTCTAACTCCTACTAACAAAGGCATTATTTTCCATTTTAGCCCAATTCAACAGGTACATCCCCCTCACTGTTTCACGCTAAACAATCCCCCACAGCTCATTAAGTGCCTCTAGTCGTGTTTTCGGCACAACAGTCTGAGCTAGTAGATATAGCTTTCCCATTTATAGCCAGTAGTCACACCAGGGAGACCAGAGTCGTGTATAGGCTGAAGTTACCACCAGTGCCCATGATCATGTCTGAGGAGGGAGGCTGAACAGTACAATTCTCCCCTAATTAGAGGGAACAGATGCTCTGCAGGGTAAACACAGCTTGATATGCACAACAATAAATTGCATCAGTCGGCTGGAGGAATCACTACAGAAGAAAACTTCTCGATAGCTCCAAACACCCCCACCCTACAGGTTATGTAAAGTTTAAAGCATGCACAAGCACACCCACAACACATGAACGTGTACACAAGGGGTATTGTTCAGCGGTGATATCTGCTTACTGATGTCCTCAAGGAGGTTCTTCGCAATTACTAATAAACTCCCCTGAAACATGAGCGGTATTTGCGCAAACACACACAACGCTCCACATTTAAACACGCAGAGTGTAGGCTACTGTTTGCAAATCTATCGCATGCCACTGAGTTTCAATCACTCTCATTTGGTTAACAACAGTCATTCAGCCTTGGGATGGATTCTCCTGGATTACAGTGGATCTGCAGGGATAAGCTTAAATGTGATCACAGCATATTTCATAATGACTGACCTTTCTCTTCTGATTATTTTGTGGGCATACTAAACATCTCATAAATTTCCACAAAATAAATCATGCTCACACCAACAGAAGATTAGCTTCTGAACATCCCCTGTGAGCCAAAAAACAAAATGTGGCATTCCAGTGTCCACACAAGGAGACTTCGTGAATGTGACATTGTAAACAAACTAACTGCTATGATTTGTGTCACAGGACTATCAGCCCTCCAAATCATCTAGGTAACATTTTTGCCAAGAAATGTTTGAAACAAGTTGAAACCTAAAAAAATAAACACAACCTGACCTTTTGAGGGTCAAAAGTCCTCAAGAGGCCCTCAAGATGACCTTTTACACAAAATATACGACATCAGCTTCAACGTCGAATAGCTCATCCAAAAATTAAATAATTTCTCGCTAATGCTGTGTAAAACCTGTTTGACCAATTTTCTTATGCCAAACACAAAGGCTCTTTGTCAGAATGGCAGCCTCACATTCTCTCATTGTATGGGAAAACATACAATGGAAGTCAATACTGACTGGCGTCCCCAACGTACTGCTAAACCTTCATTTATAGGTGAATTACTTCTTTAATACTAAAACCTGATGTTATAAAGGGCGCTTATACCGTTTTTTGACATTTCAAAGCTTATTTCTTCACGTTTCGAGACGTTGTCACGACTACAGTCGCCGCTTTATCACCCCCTCAGGCTGCTGAGTCTAGGATCACAAGACACCTGAAGGTGACGGAGAGCTTCAAACCGTTGATATCGCACATGAATCTTCATTTAACATTCATAATTTAACATAACACAAACCAGATAGCTCATGTGCCTCGTGTTCCTCTCTTTCTGACACCACTGGGCAGGTTTTGCTCTCCTCACAGGACAGAGAATCGAAGCAAATTGCAGGGTTTCCCCTTCGACGCAATAGCGCGAGGACACACCCAGAGAGGCGCGAGAGAGAGGAGAGAGAGGAGAGAGAGAGAGGAGAGAGAGAGAGAGAGAGAGAGAGAGGAGAGAGGCGAGGTGGACGTTACCCAAGGGGGTGACGTCAAAGGGATCGACTGATTACCTCTTAATCAATCAGCAAGAGAGCCTCTTTACTCTTCACATGAAATGTACCTGTTTATTTCTTCCCATTAAAAGCCCCTATTAACCAGTAGTGCAAAACGTGCACGCCTCAACGTTATATGACTGCGCTGACAGGATTGAGGATTGATGAAATGGCACTAAAATACGCCAATACGCATAAATAACGAAAGGAAAAAAACGATACGTGTAGCCTTTACGTGAAATAGTCAGTTGTAATACGGTACTGGAATAACAAAAAAGCGATTTTCATAGTCAACTAGTGTAATATCTGTAAACGATTAAATCGCTCACTGGAAAGCTGTGCAGAAATGATTAGGCTACTTGCAACCGGCAAAAACAGGTCTCGTGAGCAAATACGGCTTGGCTCTGAGGAATGTTTACACGACGGAACATGCACGCGCGCACCTGTGGATAGAAAAATCAAAGTGAAGGAAATGAATAGAATAAAACCTACCTTGGGGCTGAAGGGTTGCCAGAAAGAGTGAAAGCCGCACGTGGGACGTTCCTCCTCATTCAGTGTATCGAGAAACAAGCCTTGCTCCTCAAAACTCCCAATGAAGAAAGACGCAAAGGGTCTCTAAGTAAACGCTTGCACGGATAGGCAATGTCTTTCTTCGCTTGCAAACCGTGTTTGTTTACTCTGCATTTGGAAACTAACTTTAGAATTGGTGCCAGTCAACCAGCAGGATGGAATTAGTCACTTTTCCTACATGTAAAATGTGACCTCCGCGTTTAGGCTAAAAACATATAAACTTCTTATATCACGCCGCTCAGAAGTAAGAAGCCCGTCTGCTCGAGCCCAATCCAACAGCCTTTTCTCGAAAAGAGGAAATAATCACAAGAGGAATTGAGGTATGTTCCGCTTTGGTTACGAAACGCAACAGATCCAAGTTTTGTTTGGTTTTCAATCTTGTTTTCTACGTGTTAACTGCTCTATGTCTTCAGTCCCCGTTTGACCGCCGGGAAAAGTGCGGATAAACGCAACCTTTCACCGCGCAACGAAAAAGACCGTTTAAATCACTGGTTGCCGTGGCTGGAAATCGAAAGAGGGAAGATAGAGATTCAGTCTGAGGGCTGGGAGAGCTGCGGCGGAGAGGGAGGGACTTGTGTGGGATCAGTCATTTAAGGTGGATCATAAGGAAAATTGAAGCAAATGAATGGTCAGATCCTGGAATTCCCAACACCTCGAGTTGCTAGACAGGGTAAATTGTAAAGCGAGCTATGGACGCAGTGGTGCGACACTGTGTGGAGCAGGGATATTTTTACAAGACTTAAATATTTACAGATGGTTGGAAAAGACCCCGATTTTAGTCATAAAGCCAGTGGTGTAGCTAAGCTAAATGGAGCTGTTTAACTTGTAGTCCTGAAAATCAAAAGAGATTTAGCATTTCCAGTCAGGACTTTTTTTAGCCTTGCAAAAAAAAAAAAAAAAAAAGTTGCTAACACGTTTCTACAGAAGGACTACAACTACCACAAGTATGTGTGTTTACCAGTTTGAGAAGTCAGAGGACAGTTGTAGTCCTTATATAGCAACTTGCATTGCTGCTTCAAAATTCACATCACTCCAGTCCAGTAGATGGCGGGAATGCATCTTAAATTGGTTTGCCAATGTCTATTAAATCTAAATGGAAAAAGAAGAAAGACAAAAATCTAATTTTGGATTTTAGTATGTTTATTTTCAACACAGTTTTGGGCATTGGAAAGACCTATATGTGTCAGATGCTCAAAATACATATTTCAAAATGAGAATGGCAGGTAGGCTATTTTAAACTTTATCACATTTCACACCTCTTTTTTTGTGACTAATGTAAGGGCGTGTTAACTGAGAATTGTAACATGAGACTAGAGAACTGTAGTCAAATTGGCCTACATAGTGGTGAACAAACAGCATTTTTATTCTATCCAGACATGCGATTTCGTCAATGTTTTGAAACTACTGGCTTCCTCACTGAACCAG
Source organism: Sinocyclocheilus grahami (assembly GCF_001515645.1). Lineage (NCBI taxonomy): Eukaryota > Metazoa > Chordata > Actinopteri > Cypriniformes > Cyprinidae > Sinocyclocheilus > Sinocyclocheilus grahami. The sequence goes on from NW_015505182.1 coordinate 221,306, forward strand.
TAGCCCACAGGTGGCCCATTACGGTTTGATAGCCACGGTTACTTATATTTCTGCCATTATTGCATACTCTTAAAAGGGTGACTGCACATTCATAGATGTTTTTATTCCTTGGACAGTTCTGTGACTGTGGCACATATAATGAGGCTGAGGCCTTATGAGTTTCACAATTATTGCCACTGTTTGGTTTACATAGAAAAGCTGTAATCCTGTTTAAAAATAAAAACCTCTGCCTTCCTGAGATGAAAGTGCTAAGAATTTGATATTAATGCTTAAGAGAAGATAGGAATTGAAGCAGCTAGACCTGAATGTCACATAGATTGAATATGAAATTCAGATCTATGTCACATGTAGGGTAGAGCACATGGTGTAGGGCACAATGCAACCAAAATAGATTAAAAAGAGTAAATCTTCACACTGATATCATTATTCCAAAATTATATTCAACAAATTTCAATGACTCAGTCCTAATGAAAACCAAGAGGGCACAATGTTGAACTGGTGCTGCACAGACATTTGCTTTTGATCATTTTATAAGATTAGATGCCCACGGTTGATGATATTGCAACATCAGTCATGCAACACTGTGCAAAGTCATAATTTATTCAAATGCCAAGAAGAACTAAAACTATGTGTCATAATCCTCTTCTCCTTGCATCTTGAGGCACCGCTTAAAAGTTAACAGGCCGAATAGAGAGTTGCAAAACTAATATCAGTGTTCCTTCAATGGCATATTGTAAATCATCATCTGGCTCTATTTGATTTTCTGTTATTTGTTTGTCTACACTTCACGTCCTTGCTCGAGGCTATTTTAAATACCAGTATTTACGCACACAGGGTGTCAACAGATATGAAGGACTACATTAAGAAAGTGTAGACTCGCAAAACACAAATGTTCCCCTTGGAAAGCAGAAATTTGACATGTATGGTGTGAAGCGTAGGGAGACACTCCAAAGGACAGTGTGTGCCTTATTTTTGCTTCTATAACTCATGGATCTGACTTCAGAATGGCATATTTACATTTGATACAGGTGATGTTGTGGCAGCAGTAGATGGCAGAGGGTTGGAGAATGCAGCCGGCAGCCAAGAATAAACCGTTGATTGTCCTCCTACCAAACACACATGGGATAGATGATGATGTATGAATGCCACAGTACAGCCACATTGCACAGATGGTCAAAGATGTTCTTTAAAGTGACGAGTGCAATGCTTTCTTATGATGTATGGACCGTCACTGCTAATGGGCTAAAAGATGACTCATCCAAACCTTATGGTTAATCTCAGCTATGCCACAAAAATAGTCTTGCCTCTTTTAGGTTTCATGAACCAGCTCTGCAAGGTCAATTAAATAAACAATTAAGACAAACAGTCTTCGCTCTGTTATAGTAATGATATTCATCTCTAATGGAGTCTTTTAAACAGAGCTCTCAAATAAACAGCCTGCTTTTGCTTGCGCTATTAAAGCACCCAAATGACTCTAAGATGCACCAAAGGACAAACGTGTTGATGAGAGCAGTTCAAAAACATCTTTGTAGATTTCTAAGTAACCCAAATATGAAAATATAAAAGTATTGAGTGTGTTTTTGTTATGAGCTGTGGGAATCCCAGAACTGCAAAAAAAGTCCAAGGTCAGAGTAAGCAGGCAGCCCATCCAGAGACAAGGGGAAATGTTTAGAAAAGTGAAAAGAAATAGTCTGTGTTGCTTTTCAAATTTTAATGTTGCAGAGTGAAGGCAAACGGTAAATGAGATGTCTCCTTGCAGACTGAGAAATAATGCCTGAAGCCTTAATGGCTTTTCTCAATTTTAATTTTCCTTTGTGTTTTAAAATATTGCCTTTACATCCTCATTTGCCAAATATTATAGAGAAAATGGGCTGAAACAGTGCAGGGTAATAAGTACTGAACAGCTGAACATAAAATCTAGAGCAGTTGAAATTAACACTATTTTCTACCATGATGTTCTCTTGGTGTGTTTTTATTGCTATGGGCTTATTGCAATATTCAATTGGCTGCCTAAAATTATAATAATATTTAAATGATGTGACAGCTATTTTTTTTTTTACTGAAATTCTTCATACACGTGTACTGACATATCCATAGGAAATGTCACATGCAAAGCCTAATGTAAAACATGTGACAAATTATTAGTAATGCACGTTTTGTATTCATGTTTGATTTCAGTTTATTAGCTTATGTGGTGTAACCATTAAATTAAATTTCAAAATATTTTCTGTACATCTCACTGTATATACATAAGCATACCCACATTTTAATCTGTATTACTAAATATATTATATAATATATATTTTAAAATATACTTTTCACTACATGACATTTTGCATCCAGAACTAACATTTCCTTTAAGGTCAGACTTACTGACCTTGACACACAGTCATGAGGGCCTGCAGGGTCAGCACTTTTATTTGACGGACAACCGTTTTTCAAAGATTAGTAGGCTGTAAAGTAATTTTGTTAAAATATTTGTACTTTTAAAGAAATAACAATAATAATACATGACTATGCAAAATCCATGAATTTACTCATTTTAATAAGAGTATTCCTTATTAATAAGGTTATTTAAACAGTTATTCCTTTTTTCATTTTACTTTCCCAAAAAATTTTTAAAATGAAAGCATGTGCATTATAAATAAAGTGTATTCAAGTCACTCTAAGTATGAAATTTATTTTTAATGTTTGTTTAAATAAACAGATAGATAGGATTAAAAAAAATTGAGCATCATGTCATTGACCCACATTACATATTTTGTCAGTGGGTTAGAATCAGAGGCGGACAAAGTACTCAACTCCATTACTTGAGTGAAAGTACAGATACCGTTGGTCAAATATTACTCCATTACAAGTAAAAGTTGTAAAGACAGATTTTTGCTTAAGTAAAAGTACAGAAGTACTTGCTTTTAAAAGTACTTAAGTATTCACATGCACAGTGTCAGATATAAGGATGATTGCAGAAAGCAGACACACTGTTTACCTGTCAGTGCCAAAGCACTGTAGTTTTTTTTTATTACTTATGTTTTTCTCTAGAGGGAGTCTTCAGAAAGCAGGGCTCTTGGGTGTTAGGGTTTTGCCTCCGCTATGCACACACAGGGCTGTGGCATGATTTGTCTCACTATAGCTGGCATCCTACTGAAGATAGCTGACAAGAAAAACTAAAATACTTAGCTTTGAAAATGTTTTCTGAAACCCTTTCCTTAGATTTAAAGATACTTGAAATCTTTAACAATCTGTCTACAGGACAATTCATGGCATTTATCTGCTCTTTGCTAATGTATCTGTGATGGTTTTAGATCAGCTGGTTGATGACGCAGACCTGTCATCCTTTAGAACTAAAGTTTCCATCAAATCACTCTCAACAGCACTTAGCACATACTGAATGGCTTTACATAATGTAAACATACTGTAGTCACACAAATAGAATGTATATTATCTCATAGAAAAATGGACACATTTGCAGTCTCTCTATCGTAGGTGTATCTTTATTTTCATAGTGCTTCTGTTTTTGAGGGATTTATCTTCTAGATTTATTTCACAAACCTTGAAATCTTGAAAGCACCATATACTGCCATACTCATTCCAGTTCTTCTTGACAACTTTTTATTTGCCTAACAAATTCATGCCCCTAACACTAAAGCACCACAGTGTGAAGCACATAGAAACACATGCTAGTTTTGGCCCAGTTTAACACCCCAAAGAGTGTCATTCATGTGGTGTGAAAGCTTCAAGGTTAAAAATTCCCTCCATTAACACCCTTTCTCATCCAGTTTTCATATGAAAGTGTAGTGTAGTGTAGTAGGCTATCCACAATCTACGGAAGTCATTTTACAGTTTTATGGGATACCATGGGACTAATGTGAAAATGTTTTATTAAACAAACACAGGGATAGTTATTGTCAAGCGTATAAAGAATCTGGGTTGCTAACATGAATTCTGCAGATTTCAGTAAGGGTTACTCAGGAGGAACGGGGAAAATACCAAGGTCTGAACCTTCGTAAAATCCTTGTGTTAAACACTTGACCCTATAGGTTTCTTCAGCGGGTGAGTCGCTGCAATTGATGTATGTACATGAATAATGTATGTCACTCTGAATCAAATGAACTGCTAATAGGTAGCAATGGACCTAGGGGACTTCACACATTTAGACTTATTTTATGTTTACTGGTGATTCTACCAGGAAAGGGCACTCAGGTGGGTCAGTAAAATATGTTCTCATCAGTCTTACTCTGTAGAACTTTTGCTTTTATACTTGAATTAATTGACTTTCAGGCAAGTTGTGGCATACCATGAGCAGAAAATCAAAAAGCTGGAAATGTAAAAGTAATTGGTCACAGTCAGGACAGTGTGTCGGAGACTAATTTCCTAATTTAAAGCTTCCACTTATCAGTTCTGGGCATGAAGTGCACCTCATCACTTCACACCAATTTTTGGATATTGCTTTGTATTTTTACAAACTTCTAAATGATCTAAGCTAACGGAGTGTGTTAAAAATGTAAAAGAATGGATGACCAATAATTTTCTCCTAATTAATGATTGCGTGTCAGGATCTTTTCTGAGGTTTATCTCAAAAAATTAAATCTAGTAAAGTGATGACAACTGATCTGATATCAAATGTAAAGCATGCATAATAATAAAAGGTGTGGACACAAAAAACATTCAATAATAGTAATAGTAATAATATAATTAGATGTTATTATTTGCTAATCAAAATAGTTCACACAAAAATGAAAGTTTTCTGAGAATTTACTTGATTTTAGGCCATTCAAGATGTAGAGGAGTTTGTTTCTTCAGTGAAGCAGATTTGGAAAAGTGTAGCTTTACATCATTGCTCACCAATGGATCTTCTGCATTGAATGGGTGCCATCAAAATATTTTTCTCAGCTGCTTGGACTCTCATTTTGACGGCACCCATTCACTGCAGAGGATTCATTGGTGAGCAAGTGATGTAATGCTAAATTTTCCAAATCTGTTCCAATAAAGAAACTAACTGCTCTACATCTTGGATGGTCTGAGGGTGAATAAATTTTCAGCAAATTATCATTCTTGGGTTGACCATTTTTTAATGTGCAAAATTCACATTGACCCTCTTACAGTTGATGAGTTAGAATTTAAATTTAGTTGGAATTTGTATTGGCCACAACAAACAGAAAGTTGGAACCTTCAGACTTACGGCATGTTCAAGATTTTTTCAAGTCCAAATTAAACAATAAATTCTAGACAAAAAAAGAATACAGTTAAATGTACACAATTCTGCATTCTTGTTTGCTACTCTAATTCAAAGTGAATTAGAATTCAGGAATTTATTTTTTTTATCAGAAATTCTCAGTTCAGTTTTAAATGATTCACAACTGTGAATATGGCATAATTTTGAATAACGTATTTGTCATTTGTGATTAAATGCATTATTCAGAATATCTATACTAGTAGCCCGTAATGCATCTAGTCTTTTTCTATAAAAGGTTTTTTTTGTTTTGTTTTTTTATACATTTTTCCCAATTTCCAGTGTTGACTCAACTTCGAAGTATGACATCCTCAGAGGAAAATTTTTTCTGGCCTGCAGTAACAATTGTTGCTCTAACCTTTGGCTGCCGGCAATACAATTATATGTAGTGCCAGGATGATTTTGAAGCTCAGAAATTCATGAGCTCTGCGGTGCAGCTGTGACAAAACTTTTTCCAAACAGGCTGCGTAAGGACACTTGGATATAAGCTTCTGCACAGAACACCACCTTTAACCATGGTTATTTCCAACAGAGTCCCTGAGTCTTTCCTTGTGAGAATGCCGAACACTAATTTGAAATGCATGCTCATTCCTCAGTTCATTGACTATTGAGTGAATTGCGATCTACCTTGAGAGGAACACCAACAGTGTGGCTGAAAATGAGCGAGTGATTACAGTCGGGACAGTATGTCGGAGACTAATTTCCTAATTTGTACCCTCCTCTCTTGTCAGTTCCAATGGGCATCACGTGCACCTCATACACTACCAGCAGAACTCCACTATTATGCCCCTGCATTTGTCCACCCATCCATGTCATGAGCATAAGCGTGAGCTCATAGGTTCATGTACAAAATTGTACTGTTGTCATACACTTGAAATTGCTAGTAAATTTCACAAACAATTAGAAAGAAATGGCAAGAAACATTGAATTAAACATGAACATTTAAAGTTGATTAACTTGAACAACTCCAGTGATCTTTGTTTTATTTACTACTTTGAAAAAATCTTTTTTTTTACAGTGATACTTCATAGTTGATTTGACACAAATTAATGTTGGCTTAAACACGTTTTTTTTTTATGACTTATCAATTTCATGAAATAAGTAGAGACAAACTGAGTACATTGTGAATAAACATTTTGGCATTAGAAATCCTTCATATATGAAATACCTTGCATTTTTAAAGCCATAATATGAAATTATGGGGCATTTTGATAATGACTGTCATTTTCAGAGGAATGTGTTTTGGAACGGCGAGAACAAAAGCATTTGAATACTTTAGCGTTACTATAGCTACAGAAGAGTGCAGGACTATTTCCGTCATCATGTTCCAGTCAGGAATAGGCACAGACATTTTATGTGATTTATGACAAGCATATCTCTCGTTTTATGAGCTTGCTGAAAACAAAAGTGACCATTAGGGCTGGTAAACCAGTAAAACGGCAACCTTCTCCATTTCTGACCCAATAGCTCTTCCATATGGATGATCTTATAGTCATATTCTGCCTTTAAGTTGAAGTGGTTGAGACTATGAAATGTGAGAAGTCTCAAGAGAATCCATCTATATAGATTTCCACTCTTAGATGGGGCCCAAGTGAATCCATCTATTTATGTTCCAGTCAGGAATAGGCACAGACATTTTATGTGATTTATGACAAGCATATCTCTCGTTTTATGAGCTTGCTGAAAACAAAAGTGACCATTAGTGCTGGTAAACCAGTAAAACGGCAACCTTCTCCATTTCTGACCCAATAGCTCTTCCATATGGATGATCTTATAGTCATATTCTGCCTTTAAGTTGAAGTGGTTGAGACTATGAAATGTGAGAAGTCTCAAGAGAATCCATCTATATAGATTTCCACTCTTAGATGGGGCCCAAGTGAATCCATCTATTTCTTTGTCATAATGGTTCTCTGTTGCCGTCCTGAAGCTCTTCTCAGTCAAGTCAGGCTAAACGACTGAATAACAATAATTTATTTTGTCAATTCTGCATCAAATCCTCCGGTTTATACAGCACATTTGGTTTGAATTATGATACGTTTTCTGAAATCAGTAATCCTAAAAGGAAAGTGTGAAATTGTGTTTCTGCTGCTGCAAAGCCTCTCTTGAGTAACGTCACCAACGTGGGCTGTGTTAGACCTTTTTCCCTCTCTCCCACGCTTGGTACCACTGCCTCATCATTAGCATGCAAGCCACAAACACTCACACACACACATACAATCCTGTACCCAGGCTTTCACTTCAAACACCGGCGTAGTTTCAGTTCACATGCAGCCAGTAGCATCAGAGCCCAGGAAGCTGCAGTCAGGAAACCATACCGCATTCAAAACATGTAAAATGCATGTTTGCAAATGAGGAACTTATACATAAATATAAACCAGTTCAATTAGTCAAATCCGTGTGAAACAGATAAACATGCTCGTTTGACCATATGTGTGTAAGAAACCCACAACAGCCTGTGGCTTCGACTTCAAAATTTAAGTATACAAACGCGTAGGTTCCAATCATTTTCATGAATCGTGCTTTTCTTTCACAAATGTCATGTACCTTCCAAACCATTTACATGCTTGAGTTTGCCAGTGGCCTATTTCACACGGAGCTGCTCGGACAGAATTTTACTGCAGAATTACTTTTAAACATAATAAGAGTAGAGCGCAGAGGGAGTAAGCCAAAAAAAACACTCACTTAATATCAGCCAGAGGGACACAAGAACACAAGCTCCTTTATATGCTAATAAGACTCTGCCACTGTGCAGTGCTTACATTCTGCCATTTCCATCATGCAATTACTATATTTTCACATATTTGAATGGTTCTTAACCTCAGCAGCACTCTACTGTATATTCAAGCATGCCGTTTTGGCAACCCTGTTACCAAAATTTGGGATACAAAATTGTGGCTCTTTTTTGTAAATTTCAACCAATAGTAAAATAAAAAGTGATTCAAGCAAACAAAATAAAAATAAAACAACGTGTCTATTTACACTGAACAAAATTATAAACGCAACACTTTTGTTTTTGCCCCTATTTTTCATGAGCTGAACTCAAAGATCTAAGACTTTTTCTAAGTGGCCTTTTATTGTGACCAGCCTAAGGCACACCTGTGCAATAATCATGCTGTCTAATCAGCATCTTGATATGCCACACCTGTGAGGTGGATGGATTATCTAGGCAAAGGAGAATTGCTCACTAACACAGATTTAGACAGATTTGTGAACAATATTTGAGAGAAATAGGCCTTTTGTGTACATAGAAAAAGTCTTAGATCTTTGAGTTCAGCTCATGAAAAATGGGGGCAAAAACAAAAGTGTTGCGTTTATAATTTTGTTCAGTGTAGCTTAAATGAAACTGTTGTTCAATAGTTGCTAGTTTGGGACCAAATGTTAGTTATTTATAGCTTGAACTTACCATAAATTAGAGTAAAATATTTATTTAGTCATTTTTCTTACAGTATCAGTGTTGAAGCTTGAGTTTGTAAATGTGTTTACCATAATAGATACTATAATATTTGCCAAATTTTAAACGAAAATTTTTGGGTGTTACAACAGAAAATGTGGAAAATATATAAATTTCCTAATAATAATAATTATGTCAAAATTCTGACATTGTATGGTTTTAATTTTTTGTAGTCGAAAAGGTCAAGACCTTGGTGGGGCAGACTAAAATCACCTTTTTAAGCAGGTATATAGATATTTGATGTATTTTCCATGCTAGGCTAATTTAATAATAGTTTATCAAAAGTGTCTAATAGTTGTTGCTAAAAACATGACATTTTTGCCTCTGTTTTTTTAGTCACGGGGTACCAAAATGTGCTGTATTTGTTTAAAGTGCTGGTAAATATGTGTAGATCATGTCCGCATGCATCTTTAATGTTTATTTCCTGTCTCTAGCTGTGCACTGTCGATACTGTCTTAAAATGTTTTCACACCGTTCACGCTTCACCTTCTGTCTGTTGCACCAGATCAATAATATAAATCAAACTATTATGGTTCTGCTCAGGTCTGTGTAACAGAGGATATTGTGGGGGTTACCACAAGCACTCGAACTTGTTAACAGCTGTGATCCATGTGGCCCTGTATGCATGTCTAACAAAATAATGGCATGCTCTGAATCGCATGCCAGGCCCAGATCCTCACAGGAAGCCCACTGTGTCACTGCCCTTTCGCTCCAGTTGTCATGGTGTACGCTATAGTCATAAATGTAAATGCGGCACAGTTTTACAATCACAGTCTATTGCAGATATGATGACAGATTAACATTGATCCGTGGTGTAAAGATGGTTTTCTGGCTTGGCAAATAACCCTAGTCATATGAACAGGTCTGAGAGTGGAGAATGATGCCCTCGAGTGTGAGAGGGAAAATGAGTGCCTTCTTTATAAAGAGTGCTTCTATTGTGACTGTACATCATGAAAGATAGTTAGAGAGGAGAAGAGGTTACAGAAAGAGTTTCTTAGAAGGTTCAATCTCTCTTGTGTTTACACCGAAAGAAAGAGGAGCGAGAGAAACACTCTTTCGTGGATAAATGGGCTTAGTGGAAGTTCAGCTTCTGAAGGCTACTGATAAGGTGCAAGTGTGTATGGCATAACGCTGTTGAGGTCGGACAGAGAATCCCACAATTCCAAACATGCTGATATGTGTCCACTCTTTCTCTCTCAGTCCAATCATAGTAATTCACTGGCCTTGATAAGCCCACAAAATCCAGAGGTAACTGTATATACAATGAAGCTATATTTCTCTGGTAGATTTCTCTAATAGAGCTTAGAAAATGGTTTGCTTTACTGTGTGGATGAATTGAAACCGAAAGGTGGGATGGGACATATTGAAGTTCTTGCTCTTTTTTTCTTCTTTTTTCTTTACCAAAAGCCGGGTAAAACCACAGTTTGCTATTTGCTATTGAGTTAAAGATTGTATCAGAGGGAAGAGATGTTTTAGTAAATTTTACTGGACAAAAATTGTAGGGCAATAACAAACTTGTGACATTGCATATCGATGAACGGGATGAGTCATAAATATGTTTTGTGGAAGAGGAACACCAAGCGATCTGTTGATCATATTTATTTTCAAGAGAAACTTTGTCCATGGTGCTTTATTATAAGGTTTCTTAAACTAAGGTTTGTGAGGGAACTGCAGGGGGTTTGTAAGTTGAAGATGAAAAGCTACTTATTAATTAAATCATAAAAATGTAAACTAACTAAATGAAATAGCCTACTTACTAAAAATAAAGATTTATAATTTAATTTGTTTACTTGCATTTGACTATTAACAAACATAAAAAAACGTTAATATGCGATTGTGTTGTTAAATTATTTAAATTTTGTATTGAACTTACTTAATTTGAACTTTTTTTAGGGCATGCTTTCAGGCCAGTGAGCTAGAGAGAGGGAAGTTGCTATGGAAAGCCCTTATATAGACATAGTTTGTGCACATTTTATGCAAATTACTAACTGCAGGAATGCACTCACTCATTAGAACAAAGTTAAGAACAAATTTATGAGTTCACACAACTGTTGTGTAAAGTTTTGCATGATAACTTTGTGTGATGACTTCACGCATTATGTAATGACATTGGAAAGGTCACGCGTGACGTAGACAGAAGTAGTACCGAACTCCATCCAACTTCAAAATTGTCCAACATCATTGTTTTACCTTTTTATAAGTTGTATTGTGTTCGCCGGAGTTCAGTTCAAGTCTAGCTATTCCTTGCAGCAAGCAAGAAGGTGTGAGAAACCGTAATGCCTCGACTCCGTGGCAGATACTACCCAGGGACATCTCGGAGAACAGTCGAAGTGACAGTTATCCAGGCTATCAATTACTTTGACACATTGCATGCCTGTGGCATTCATTATACACTCACTGGCCTGAAAGGACTGCGGCCATTCATCACCACAGTGAGTGAGTCTCAAGGCTGATGTGCGAGCCGCAAATGAGATTTTCTAATTACTCCCGCAATTTCTTTGATCGAAAGGCAGTAAACCGAGGGCATTAATTGGAGATTGCGTTCCGATGGATGGCTTTGTTTATTTGACATTTGTGATCATATGAAGCTCATGTAAAGCTTGTGCTCCAGTAGAGCGCACCATGTCTCTGCAAAACAAAAACGTAAGCTTGAGAAAAAATATAAATAAATGGACGCAAATAAAACTATACACACCGGAAATGTCAGCGAATACTGCTCGCCCTGTTGTAATTGTAACCAGAGGGTATACTTCAAAAGAGAATAGTTGGTTCAGTACACATCAGTTTACCTCTCAAGCCTAAAATTAGATCAAAGTGACAGTGCAAACGGTTACTGGACGAAGGCAGGCATTAGCATGCAGCAGTGTCGGATTTATTGAATTACAGCAGTGCCTTTGGCTCATGAATCCTCACATTTATAAACCCATTTACAGGTGCACCTTTTGTAGAATCTGACCCCTCTGGTGACGGCTTGTTTTTTTTCTTCTTCATTCTTTATTTCCTCTGCAAATGGCACCTAACTAGTTTACCTCACCAGCGAGTTAACTTGCCCCTCAGCTTTGTAGGATAATTTGCTTCCCCTGTCATTTTTTTTAGTTCTATATCAGTAGCGATACTTCTGCTATACTACTATTTCTACTTTTCAATATCGCTGCAATCTGCAGCTCAATATGAAGTCTGTATTTGTCACATTGTCCACAGCACCCCACTGTTGTCCTTAAGCTGTTTTGCTTCCAAATGTCCAACTGTTGATGCTCAGTGCCAGAGAGAGAGAGAGAGCAACCTGTAATCTAATGTAAGCATTACCAGTTGATTAAATGGGATGAAAAAGTAAGATGGATTCTTGACATTAGCTGAAAGTATTAAGGTTAAAAGTATTTGGCTAAAATATTCTGATTTCATGCTAACTTTGAACAATTTATTACCATTATTCCTCAGTATAACTTTACATCAAAGGTCTTTGAAATGGGATTTATAGACAATTTAAGACATAATTGTATAATAAATCTATAGACAATTAACAGACAAAAATGTGAAAACAAATCCAAACATTTATCAAATTTGACATTATTGATTTTCAGTGCATAAATAGGTCTACATGACTATACTTGTACAGCTGAATGAACTAACCCACAAAAGCAAACAAACCCCCTTGTCATGCTATATATATAATAAAAAACATTCAGAATAATAGCTTGACAGCTGTCTTCATCGCTTTAGGGAGACGGGTTTTCAAACAATCTTCTAAAACATTGAGAACACAGAGCATGTGTATTATCTATAATACCTCAGAAAACCCTTTTCTTGATATTATTTAACCTGTGCACAGTGTTCTCAGGTAACTGATGATGCTGAATGCACATATTTTCTACCTTTAAACGTTTGCATTTGCATGCAGAACCCGTTTACACTGTTTTCTAGGGTTTTCCCACAGCACCATCAAAATATCCTAAGAATATCCTAAGCCTCAATGACCTGGAAAGAAACTGTGAGACCTTTTACAGTCTGCTGTCGTGAACACCACCCCTTTAAATTCAAATTGCAGTGCTGTCTCAATAAAAGAAATACGGCATCAACTGATTTGCATGCCTTATGCTTTGGGGGAAGAAGTCTTTCATTTTGGGTGTAGGGAAATTTGGATCATTCTAGCTAAGCAGTGGAGCAAGAAAAAAGTAGCTCATTTAAAGTCTGTGTTCAAAAGGTTTTCACTCCCTGTTGTGTGTTTATCATTGTGAATTACTTTTTTAATTGCCTGTGAGATGGAACTCCTATTCAGTAGCTGATAGTAGCAACCACAGTGTGCATTTTGTATTGATTTGCTATTAAAATCTTATTAGCAACTGATCGGGTGGCAGTCAATTCACCTTCCTTTCAAATATTATGAGTACCCGGATTAATGCATCTAGTATCTAAAGAGCTATGAAGCACAATATGAAAATTCAATATGTGCTCAAGCTGTTGTATAGTTGTTCGGGTGCTTTGGTTGAAATCAAATCCCAACTGCTCTTTTTAATTGTAAAGAGAGATTTATTCATCCCTAACCTAGATTAAAAGGACCTACATATTTTGCTCAGCAGTTCCACTTCAAGGCGCCGGATAAGCCTGTGGGTGCCAAGCATATGCTGGATTTTTATATTTCAGGCTGCTGTAAATTTATGAGGATGCCATCACACTTCATATTCATAAATCTCAAGCGATTTTTGAAATCACATCCACAGTTAACAATACTGAACCTTAGAATCACTTATTATTTAACATGCAATTTTGTGTGTAATCAAGCGAGCATGCAATGGTTCAGTTCCACAACTTTAAATACATAAAGAACTTCTCTTAATATGACATTTTGTTTACACTGTAAGATTATTACTCTTTGAAAAATAATTTTCTTGATTATATAATATTACGCAAGTATACAAGTTAAAAATGGAAATATTTTGTAGTTCAGTCCAGTTTCTCTTCCCAGCATGCACTGGGTATTAATAACATGGTGTCATCGCTTGCCAGTTTTATCCAGAATTAATCATTTCATCAACCGAATCATTCAAAATCATGACAACAACAACATGTTGAATATCATAAATCTGGATTACATTCATACTATATAGAATCTACTTTTTTAACAGTCACAAGTATGCAGTTTTGGTACATTTCTATTTAAGCAACTGAAATCTTATTAGTGTAATTGTTTCAATAATGGCAGATTGTGATTCATGGCAGCTTGATATTTAAGTCTTCAAGACAAAGTCTAAAAAAAACATATTTAAACTGGTGTTTTTTTTATGTTGCATTAACTCTTCATTTTACCCTGTTTTGTAGACTTTAAGATTTTTGTATTAAAGCTGAGTTTAAATGCAGTCTCACGGACCAGTGTTGCTTATAGTATAAATATAAACAGTAAAACAGTTTAAATGGTAAAAAAGTGGCAAAAACAGAACTGCCAAGTCACTCTGGCATTGTCCTATCCCAAGGTGGAACAGATCATATCTGCTTGCCCTTATTTTCCACTTCTCTGACGTTCTCTCATGTCAGAAGAGAAGATATTAACTCATTCACAGATACAAGCTTGCCTCAGTGATATTCCAGAGAAGACGGCAGCAGGGTTGTTGAAGACTATAGCGTTAGCACACTAATGTTACTCAACCAAATCAATCAGCAATCCCAAATCTGCCTTGTGGTGGGAATACAACTCATCTACTCACAGTCTACATTAAAAACCATTTAACAGCCTTGATGAGTCATTTAATCCACATTATAGCCTCTGAGAGATAAGACACTTGCAGGACTTGCGGTTTGGCAACTATTCATCCAAACACAACACACTGCAATAATATAAACCCTCCTGATGGATGAAACTATTTCAACACCAATTTAAATGAGCAGGAAACTCTTCTTGAGATAAACTGAACCGTTTGTTGAGAGCTGTTTATAGTCTGCAGAGCTTCATGGAGCGCCACACTCTGAGAACAAGTTCCAGTTTCACTTGTTGCTATAGTATTCATTTCTGCACCTCTATACCACTGCTCTCTAAAGAGCAGAGAGCACCTCAGTTTACCATTCGACCCAATTAGAGTGAAAGGTGAGCAAGTGTAGTTGTGCTGCTATGGTGCTCATATTTTATCTTTGTCCATCTATTTTTTCTCTACGCCAGTGGCAGCCCATTGGAAATCCATATGTAGTAGTTCTCTCCCTGGCATTCGCTCTATTGATTATGTGTCTGGATAGCTAGCGAGCAGGTCTGTGTGAAGTGGTGCAGAAAGAGAGGGTGGAGAGAGGAGAGGAGAATGAGAATGAGAAGGGAGGAGCAGAAGAAGAGGGTAAAGTAGCTGTTTGAAATGTTTGGATTCAAGAGAGAAGGCTGTAACCCTAAACTCGCCTGCTATTTTACAGAATGGCGTTTAAGCTAAATATTGATGAGCGCTCTGCACTTGTGTTCCTGGTTCTCCTCAGAAACCCAGATCAGAAAATGTCCAGTGTCAGTGCTAATCAGCCAATCAGAGCTTACCGCTACCACTTTAGATGCAGAATGGTTGTATAGCTGTGCTTGAAGGGATAGTTCACACAAAAATGAAAATTCTGTCATTAATTACTCACCCTCACCATGTCGTTCCAAACCCGTAAGACCTTTGTTCATTGTCGGAACACAAATTAAGATATTTTTGATGAAATCTGAGAGCTCTCTGACCCTCGAGTAACACAGGGAGAAGAATGGTTTTATAAATAATGTTATTTTTGTTTTCTTTGCACACAAAAAGCATTCTCGTAGCTTCATAAAATTACGGTTGAACCCGATGTCACATGGATTATTTTACCGATGTCCTTGCTATGTTTCTGTGCCTTGATCGTGGTAGTATCCTTGCATTTCATTAAAATGTCTTAATTTGTGTTCCGAAGATGAACGAAGGTCTTATGGGTTTGGAATGACTGGGGGGTAAGTAATTAATAACAGAATTTTCATTTTTGGGTGAACTGACCTTTTAAGTTTTATGTGTTTGGAAATTACGATGAGATGTGCATTCAAATGACTTTTGCCAGAATAAAATAGACTGAGCAATTTCATCTTTCCTTTTCATTTCCTGATCTCTAATTTTCTAATTGTAATTTATTCCTATGATGGCAAAGCTGAATTAGTCTTCAGTGTCACATGATCTTTCAGATATAATTTTAATATGCTGATTTGGTGCTAAAGAAATGCGTATTGTTATTATATTATTATCATCATGTTGAAACCAGTTGTGCTTCTTAAAATTCTTGTGCTAACTGTGATACCTGTACATTTTTTTCAAGATTTTTCAATGAACATAAAATTCAAAAGTTCAACTGCATTTTGTGTGTGAGGAACAGCAATTTTTACAGTCACTTTCAATCCGTTTAATGCATCCTTGCTAAATAAAAGTATTTCTTAAAATCTGACCCAAAGCTAAAACTATAAGGCAACGTTTACACAAACTAAATTAAACCAATACACACTCACAATTACAACATATAATGATCAATTCTTCCGCCTTAATTATTTATTGACATGGCCTCAAATTGGAATGTCTGGGCTTAAGGAAAATCAGCAGTTCCCTTCTGGTAATTATATCTTTATGGTGCCATTTATGTGCACTTAACTCATAAAGACATTCAATCTGACATGAATGCAACATATCATAAAGAGAGGGTTTTAAGATCTAGAGGTCCTGAGTTTATGCCTGACTTCCTTTTTTTCTTGCTGTATTTGATTGCACTTTATTTTTGTCATTTTAAGAGATGGAGCGTGTTTAATTAATAGGGTCTGTCTACAAACGCTGACATGCATGATTTATTCTAAAAGAGCAAAAACAAAACAAAAAACATTGTTCTTGATTACTGCAGGAAAATATAATTCTGTTGAAGATGCGTGCGTTTGTGTGTTGGTTTTAAAAAATGATAAACAAGGGAGAGGGGGAGAGAGGTGGGAAAAAACTGGAAAGACAGGCAAGAAAAGAAGCAGAACGTAACTGATGACATTTGTGAAAATGCCAATGTAGCTGATGGATGGAGGTTCTCACTGGCAGGCGGGAAGACTCCTCACGGCAGGACATAGGACACAGTCAAAGAGAATCGGCAACCTTCTTAATTATCACCACAACTGAATATCATTAGGCCTTCTGTAGGAATGTCTATCCATAATTAACTCACAACATATTAATAATAAATACACTTTGATAAATTTTTAACAGCTACATACTGCTGGAACTTTACTGATCATGAAGTAAAATGTAACTTTTGACCTGATGAAACAGGGTCTTTCTTCATGAAGAGCAATGGTATGTGAAAAGGAAGGCGTGCATAAATCGGTTCCTCCATTTTCTGCTTGATTGCTTAACACACTGCTCTCCTTGACTCCCCCCCATCCTTTATTTTTTCTAATCCTTAATTCATTTTCTGTGCCCCTTAACTTCACTTTTATTCTTCCCTACATCTCTCTCAGAATGAATGCAAGGCGCTGGATTCTCACAATAATTTGTCACATTATATTGGGTTTTGGAAACAAAGGTCAAAACAAGTAGATGTTCTTTGGCGCCGAGACAAATTCAGCCTGTACATTTTGAAAATCTGTGTTTCGGCATTTGCAATGTAAAAATTTTAAGCACATTATTGAACATTGTTTGTTGTTGCACCTCATTGCCATAAATAAATCAATAAAAACAAACCAAAAATATTATAATATTAAATGTAATATAATAAATATTCCCAATATTTGACCAAAATCAGAACTGATTACTTTTTAAAAACAAGTTACTCATCATTAATCATAGTTGCACCTTATTCCAAATAAAAATAGCAATATTATTAAGTAATACAATTTTATAATTTTAAATGTCATATAATAAATAATCCTAATATTTTACCAAAATCAAAATTGACCATATTTAAAACACATTACTGAACACTCTTCTTTGTTGCACCTTATTTCAAATAAAACATGCAATATTATTCAATAATGTTCTAACATTAAATGTAATAGGCCACTATGAAATATTCCCAACATATTACCAAAATCAAAATTGACCATATTTACAACAATTTACTGAACACTGTTTGTTGTTGCACCTTATTTCAAATAAAACATGCAATATTATTCAATAATGTTCTAACATTAAATGTAATAGGCCACTATGAAATATTCCCAACATATTACCAAAATCAAAATGGATCATATTTAAAACATGTTATTACGCATTGACCTTTGCACCTTATTCCAAATAAAAAATGAAATATTATTCAATAATAAATATTACCCTATAAAATATTATATAATAAATATTCCCAAAATATTTTACCAAAATCAAAATTGACCATATTTACAACAATTTACTGAACACTGTTTGTTGTTGCACCTTATTCCAAATAAAAAAAATCAATATTGATCGATAATTAATATTAAATGTTATATGATAAATCATTCCAATATTTTACAAAAAACAAAGTTGACCATTTTTAAAACACATTATTGGGCATTGTTTCATCAATAATTCAATCAATAATTCAATAATAAATATTATAATAATAGATTTTATATAATAAAAATTGAAGCGTCTTTCTTTTTTAGTTGACATTATCCCACCTTCAATTTCATCCCCTCCCTTCTGATTTGGTAACGTCTGCTTTTCACAACCTGTCCCGTCCCAATGTATAAAATTCATCCCATCCTACAATTTTTCTCATTGAATATACATGGTAATAAATCAGATATTGAAAATATCTGTACAGATGTAAAATGGGGTTGTGATGCTGTTTCATGCAGTATTTGGCATATAGACATTCACGTGCCCATATCTGTGAAGACTGTTGTGTCCCATTTATCATGTTATGATTCTTAAGGGTGCTCATAAGTGCTGCTGTACACCCTCAAATAACATGAATTTGCAGCTCCACAGTGACTGTAAAGCCTATGCAGCATTATATCACCAAAATATGACACATTAGGACAGGACACATTTGAGGTTTTACTTCATAAAACATTTTGACAAATTGCTTCAGCTGTAAGCCTCCATGATTCAAACACTGCTGTCAGCTTTACAGCAGTGCAATGTCAAAATAACAAAGCTGTGTTGCTCTCCAAATTAAAGCAGGGAGAGGTGATAAGGACAGAGTAGCAGCACTAACAGATGGGGCGATCAACCTTCCATTTATATCTAAATTGAATCTATTCCACCACCATCTAAAGAGCACCACAGTGTGTCTTTTGAGAAAGCACAGACATCAAAAGACGCCTCCTGCACTTCACGCAACAGTAAATATCTCAGGAGATAGATATGATTTGGATTCAGCAGCACATATACATGGTCCTCTCGTGACCATAATGAGATATTGTTTTCATTTTCTCATGATAAGTTATTTATTCTCTCTCTCGAGCACGCTTGTTTGCTGTGGTGAGGAGCAGTGGGGTTCTGCTTGATGAGAGTTTCTGTGTTTGCTGGCTTTGTACCATCGTACTATGAATAAAACACCAGACGCTCAAAAACTAAACAAACACTAGGCAGGAGTGCAAAAAGTAATATCAAAATATGTTAGTATTCTCACAAACATATACACACAAAGGCTAACATGTACAAATATTGTATACGTGTACATATATCCAGAAAACACTATCGTCTTATGTATACTGTTTGACATATATTATACTTTTGAAAGATCTCCTGTGGTTGTTATTAGCTCTGTTCCAAAACCAAGAGAACTGCCCGGCTGTGCTCTGCCTACACAGACAGCTGCCTTCTATGTGCAATGGAAACAAAGTCATTGGAGCACAGGTTCAGAATGAAGGAACTACCTTTCAATTATTAAGTTGGAATTGTAATTAAATTTGACCATACCCAACATGAAGTTGAAATCTTCTATTGTTCTTTCTATCATTCCATCTGTCTGTAAAGCCTATAGGAGTTACAAACAAACAACAACAAAAAAAGCTTTTTCAAAAACTTTCAAACAAGGCTTTGTGAAGTCAGCCTTCAAAGTCTCTAACTTTACTTTTCTAGTTAAAGTACAGTTTATATACATGAATTTCAATTCAGCATTTTTCTCGTTTGTGCTGTGCCTTGTTTGCAAGCAGAAGACAGACACTGTACATAAAACAGTATTCGTAAACATGTCGTAAACAAGATGTCGACTGAGATGATGACTTGCAATTTTTTGCCCAGCCTTATTTGAACCAGAATATAAAGACAATGTACTAAGAGAGATTGTACTGTTGTGAACACACGTCAAAGACTGACATGGAAGAGAAGAAATTGTTGAATAAAACCGTTATTCAAGCCGTTTTCTTTGAGCACAAAAAGTATTCTCATAGCTTCATAAAATTATGGTTAAACCACTGATGTCACATGGACTATTTTAAAGTCCCCATGAAATCAAAATGAAAGTTTTTTGGGTGTTAGTATCAATAGGTTAGTCTTAAGGTTATCTATAAGGCAGTGTGCTCCAAAACAGTGACAAAATTCACATTTAGAAGATAGAAGCATTCAAAGCTTGCAGTACGTCACGTCCGCCAAAACGGCTCAACGATTTTTTTTGAAGTCACATCGTACTTCAGCTTCTCATCAAACTTTCTGTCCAATCAAATGCTCTCTAGAATCCGAAGCGCCCGCCCCCTACACTATAAAATAGATGCTGAAGCCATGGCTGAAATCAGTCACTTGTCCACAGAATTAGTATTTTCTGTACAGTGAATGGCACGTAGTGCTCTATATAGGGGACAGGGAAAGATTCAAACAGTGTAAATATGCTTTCCATTGAGGAAAAAAATAAGTCTGGTTTTGCGCTGTCACGCTAAGCACCGCACCGCACACACACACTCTGCTCCGGTCCAGAGACACGATAGCACGGAGCGGATCACAAAATGTATCGGAGCTATTTGAATTCTACACAGAATGCTATATTTTATAGCAATATGGATGAGATTGTGGCTGGCATACCCTGTCAAATGC
>NW_015505182.1:242129-278761 GCF_001515645.1 Sinocyclocheilus grahami
AGTGCACTATATAGGGGACAGGGAACGATTCAAACAGTGTAAATATGCTTTCCATTGAGGAAAAAAATAAGTCTGGTTTCGCGCTGTGTCACGCTAACCACCGCACCGCACACACACTCTGCTCCGGTCCAGAGACACACGATAGCATGGAGCGGATCACATGCGCGAGTCGGCACAGACCACAAAATGTATCGGAGCTATTTGAATTCTACACAGAATGCTATATTTTATAGCAATATGGATGAGATTGTGGCTGGCATACCCTGTCGAATGCGGCTTTACGGAGCTCAACGGCTCTGAACAGCTATAGCCCAAGCTGTGATATAAACGAACGCTATTGGCTATTTTAAAAAGGGGCGGGGCTGCTTGATATGTCCTGCCCTGTCTTCCTGTTTCAGTTAAAATGACGTCAACACAGAGTAATGCTGCGTGTTTCTAAGCATTTCAGGGGACCTTTAATGTCCTTATACCTTTGTGGGCCTTGAACGTGGTTGTGCCGTTGCTGTCTATGCAGGGTCAGAAAGCTGTCGGATTTCATCCTAAATATCTTCATTTGTGTTCCGAAAATGGTTTGGAACAATATGAGGGTGAGTAATTAATGGCAGAATTTGAATTTTTGGGTGAACTATTCCTTTAAGTATGTGATGCTGCCATAGAATTGGCCAAAAGCATTTTCAGAGGCTTAATTAAGTTATATTTTGAAACACCCTTTGTATAAGAACAGTGCCTGTGATGCCTTAAAATTCTGCCTACAGAGACAGCTCATTAGGTTTTGGAACAGAGCGACCATCTCCAGCTGTTTGTTATTATGATCAAAGTCTGTTCCTCTTAACATCTCTCAAGGAACAGAACGGTTACCCTATACATTACAGTAGCAAAAGCTGTGGTCTTTCGAAACTGTGATTTTTGTTTTAGTACACGATGGGGAGCTATGGATAAATATAGCACCCAAGTAAAAAAGGAAAATCATATGCTAAATACAAAAAGAACAGAGAAATCTATTAGCTGAGCAATTGCTTGCATTGTGAACCATGCAGCGAGTAGATGATATGGGCTGGTTTCCGCCCATTCTTGCTGGAAGCCTAGGCTTGATATGAAGGATGGGGAATTAGAAAAGCCTCTCTGTAATCTCCAACACTATTGCAGATATAAATCCTTCCATGAGTTTTTGGAACGAGATGCTTCCGCTGGTGAGGGGCAAAGTCTGATGGACAGTCCAGCCTGCTCTCGTTGATGACATCCGCAGATTAACGGCCCATGTGCTGCTATTACTTCAGGCTGGGGGACCACAACTCAATGTGTCATCCCGTCCACTAGCAGCAGTTGGTATGTATATGGCTGCGTTCAAAGCTCTCCCAACTGTTTCCTTCATAGCTAAAACCGATATGCAAATCCCCACATATACTGCAGTATGATTTACCACAAGGAGGTCTGTAATACCAGGAGAAAGCTATTTGGTAGCATTCCCATTCATCTTAATGGCAGTTCCTCGATAAGAGCATAACTCGTTTCTCACTTCACACTTTTGAGAGCCCTCAAAAACGGCACTAGCAGAACACTATACATCAATGTAGTACATTTTCATTTATATACCTGGGTATTGACTTAATTAATTTGACTTTCAATAAGCCTTTTTCTTTATTGTGATATAGGGTCAGTTGTATCACCCTGATGTTTTTGACATTCTAATTCATTTTAATTCAGAAATTAAAAACATGCTCATCCTAGAGGATGTGTTTTCAAGTCATTACAGGTAGGACAAAAAAATTAGCATCATGACACTCCTTTTTTTTAACCACAGGGAAAAGATGTCTTGCCTACTTAAGACATATTAACAGCATCTACCAGGGGCTAATTGGCCCATAACCAGCCAAACCTTGACCCCTGGGTTTAACAACATGACGCTTATTTAAAATACCACTTCCTGAGGTGTCAACAAAAGTTTGAAGTTTATGCCTGCAGTTCAGTTCACACAGTCATCGGTCTGACACCCGATTCCTCCCTCAGGACAAACCGATAGGACCAAAACAATGAGAAGTGCTCACTCTAGCATTCTGGGCATTTTCTCTAGGATTTCCCCCTGGCTTTTGTTTTTGTTTGGAGTTATTCATTGGGCACAAGCACAAATGTGCAGTCTGTGAAGAGAAATGTTCCCACAATGTTCCTGAAATGAAGCCATTTAGTGCATATTCTCTCTGCTTGGTTTTAGGTGCTAGATCTCCCCCTTCAAGCTGCCACCATGTTATTGTTCAAATTGAGAGAATTAATTAAGATGGGTGATGTTGGCGTAGTTTGTAATTAGTATGATTAAAATTATATCACATTTCACACACCCAGACACAAGCTTGCATGCAAATCGCATAAATAGAACATGTCAGTAAGAAGGGGTGGGGTGAGAGGAGGCTGGTTGTGACTAAGGCTGAGTTACTGTATGTGTGAACACTGACTACAGCAGTGCAAGAAAGGGAGGGAGATAGACAGAAGGAGAGAGAGGGGGTGAGATAAAGGAGAGTGAGAACAACAAGAAGCAAGGAGAGAGGATGCGAGATATAAGCTCACATGTGCAAGAGCTCAGAGAGGGGGAAAATTCAGTCGATTTAAAGGGGCAGTTCACCCTAATGTCATTCCAAACCTGTATGACTTACTTTCTTTTGCAGAACACAAAAGCTGAATTTTTAATAAATTTCCTTTAATAGGAATATCCACATAATATTTTAAAGAGTATATTTTTAATGTAATGAATTGTATATGGGCCCAGGTGCTAAATATATATAATTCATTTTGTTTTATTTAACTTTGAATTGTAGTTTTAGTAATTTTGTTATGCACTTTGGTCATTTTTTACTTTTATTTTATTTTTTCTGAAATTTAATTTAAGTGTATTATCTTAATTAATAAAAAAAAATTTCAGTAACACTTTAGATCATAATAGATCATTAGGGAACACATTCAATATTAAGAGTTTTCCCTCAAACTCCACATTTGCTGCTAATAGTTAGTAAGGTAGTTGTTAAGTTTAGGTATGGAGTAGAATTAAGGGATCTAAAATATGGTCATGCAGAATAAGGTAAGTTTTATAAGTACTAATACACTGCCAATATGCTAGTATACACATGGTAATAAGCAACTAGTTAATAGTGTCAAGCGGTAACACTTTATTTTCATGAACTGATCCCTAAACTAAAGTATGACCCCATTTTCATAGCTTTATTTAACATTAACAACAGAGGTCTGATTTGTGAACAATCCAATAAATATTCAGTGAATCACAAAACCTCACTGGCAGATTATCAGTGAATAATAACTTGAATTAGAACATTATCAGTGAATAAATGAATTAAATGATAATAACAAATGAATTGAAATGAAAACTCAGATGACTTTGGAAAATTTGGAACATCGTACATGAGTCGTATAGCCTACTTTGACTGTGTATTTGCATCCTTGACGCTTGAAAGCTCTGGCAGATGATGATGTGTTTCGAACAACATGAGGGTGAGTAAATGATCACAGAATTTTCACTTTTACTTTGACCTCCATGCTGTTTTGTAAATGAATAATCTCCTTATTTAATTTCCTTCTGTTCTGTCCAGATCTTTTTTTCCTCTCTGTCTCTCTTGCTACTCGCAAAGCTAATGAGAACTGGTCACACTCCGGGCCCTATAAGCATGCGTGCTCTGTTCTTCATCAGTCTTCAGTGGCATTGAGGTGCACAGTAGGAACTAACACAATTATCCTCTATGACCTTTCAGCAACTCCCCCGGCATCGCATGCCTATCCTGAGAGACTCCGGCCGGCCCTGAGAGAGTATGTACGTATGTGCATATGTGTGTCTGTGCCTCCAGAAGGACAGCAGAGCTGGCGAGGACATGTCGGTCCCGCCCTGTGATTATTTTGTGCTAGTGAGCACACCAGGCAAACTGGGAGTCGCTCCAATCAGCATGTGGCTTTTCGCATTTTGTAACAGGTGGAACATCCGTGGGGATGACAACCTAACATTATGATCTAATAAAACGCTTCACATACTCTCGGTCTCGATCTTATCACTTCCAAAAAAGTACTGCGTCTTTCAGAAAAAGAATTTAGTTACACTTAAATAAGTATGGAGAAAAAAAATTTAGTCAACATGGTTTTGCTATGAAAGTTTAATTTAAAAAATCCTAAAATTTGATTCCTAAAATCACAAGATCGATCATTTACTCTGCCTATTTGCAGTGATTTTTGTACAGCAGTTTCTTGTACTCTCTAACTAACAATAGTTTGGGTTTATTTTTTAAAATGAATGTTTTCTGTACCGCTTTTAAACAAATGCAAAATCTTCACTGCCAATGCAAATAAATACATTTTTTATACGTGACCCTGGACCACAAAACCAGTCATAAGGGTCAATTTAATAAGCTTTCCATTGATGTATGATTTGTTAGGATAGGACAATATTTGGTCGAGATACAACTATTTGAAAATCTGGAATCTGAGAGTGCCAAAAAATCTAAATACTGAGAAAATCACCTTTAAAGGTATCCAAATGAAGTTCTTAGCAAAGAATATTACCAATCAAAAATTAAGTTTTGGTATATAGAAGAAAAAAAAAATCGGCCAATGCAATTTCTATGTAAATGCACAACAGAGCCAGGCAAGTGACTAGAATAGAAAACACTGTGGACGTTATTACACTGACAGAGAGCAGCTACAAATCAAGTTGGGATAAGAAAATCTACATGACTACAGCCTACTTGTTTTCTCTCTGACCCTCTGAGCAAAGCTGTGATTTAGAAAGGATATTTGCCATTTACCCCTTACAAGAGTGACCTTTTTCCCATTCGACAGAAAGGAATACACACACACACACACACACACACACGTAAGAAAACACACATACATACCTGTACAAAACAAGGTCCCCACTGCAGCTCCAACCCACTGCCACTGTCGTCAGTCTGCTTTAGCAGAAGGTGGACCGCCTATAAAAGTGTAATTGATGGTTGCTAGTGAATGGACATTTCTTTCCCTCCCTTTTTAAGAGTAGCTAAGGAAAATAAAAGCACACACAACGCCTGGCTCATTTTATGGCACCATGGAATTCCTTCTTGGTTCCACATCTCTTTCAGAGAATGTGGTATCCATGGGAACCAAAGTCTGAACTTCCATGTTCTGTCCAGTAGACCCTTCTGCCCTAATGACCATATGCTGTCACACTGGAATTCTCACAAAACACTGCAAAATGATCAAAGGCAAAATAAGACAATGGACTCGGTCTTCCATCAAAGTCGGGATGGCTGCCATATATTAAAGAGCTATGGTTATGAATGGTTATTCATTGTGCTTTGATTCCCTTCATAGAATGTATCTGTTTACCTTTGTGTAGTTGACTTCATCTGGGAAGCTTAATCGCAGCATCAGTTCCACACATGTAGTCGTCTGAGATCTACTGTAATTTGATTCCTCCAGTAATGGTAATGCAGGGTTTGCATGACAAATGCTGAAAAATATAAATATGTAATGGGTTTGCTCAGATGCTCACTTTAGATTGCAGATTCAATCTGTCTAGTGTAGTTCAGTTACCTAAAGGCAGAGCAAGGGCACATCATGAAAAATGTCCTTCAGTTTAAATAGTCCAGATCTAATCTGAATTCCATATCTAATTTACAAAATATGGTGATTTTCTGATTTGTTTTGAATGCAGATTGTACCTATAGTGTGTGTGTATGTGTAGACAGTAAAGACTTTTACATAGCTGCAAACAAAAGATCATTATTTCAAATAAATAATGTTCTTGTGAATGTTACTCATCAAAGTATCAGCAATTTAGAATGATTTCTGAAACTGAAAAAGGTCTCTTTATTTATCTGATAAAAAGTAAAAATAATTAAAACAATTATATTGTAGTAAAATATAAAAAATGTGAATTGTTTTCTTTTTAAGATTAACTATATTTGTATGAATTTTCAGTCACATGTTCCTTCAGAAATCATTCTAAAACACTGATTCTTTGACACACACTGCCATTAAAAAAATACAGAAAATAACAGTAATATTGTAATATATTGTTGCAATTTAAAACAACAGTTTTCTATTTTAATTTACTTTAAAGTATAATTTATTCCTGTGACAGAAAGCTGAATTTTCAAAAGTTTTGAAATTCAGCTTCATTGTCACATGATCCTACAGACATCATTCTATTATGCTGATTTATTATCAGTGTTGGAAACAGATGTGTTGCTTAATATTTTTGGAACTTGTGATACTTTTGTCAGAATATTTTGATTCATAAAAAGTTAAAAAAGAACAGCATTTATTTAAAATAGAAATCTTTTGTAACATTATACACTACTGTTCAAAAGTTTGTGGTCAGTACATTTTTTCTCTCTTTTTTTTAAAAAGAAATTAATACTTTTATTCAGCAAGGAAGTGTTAAATTGATAGAAAGTGATAATAAATACTTATGTTGTTAGAAAAGTGTTCTATTTTGAATAAATGCTGTTATTTTTTTACTTTTTATTCATCGATGAATCCTGAAAAAAGTGTCACAGATTCCCCCAAAATATTAAGCAGCACAACTGTTTCCAACTTTGATAATAAATCAGCGTATTAGAATGAGTTTTGAAGGATGTGACACTGAAGACTGGAGTAATGATGCTGAAGACGCAGCTTTGCATCACAGAAATAAATTACATTTTAAATTATATTAAAATAGAAAACCATTATTTTTCTGAACAGAAAACTGTTTTTTTCTTTATTTTGATCAAATAAATGCAGCCTTGATGAGCATAAGAGACTTCTTTAAAAAACAAATTATTTCATGTAAGCTAAATAATAATATCTTTTAGACAGTGTTTCCTGAATATTTAAATTGTTTTTATGACTGGATGTCCCTGTTACAATTTCCCTTTCACAACTTTTTTCCCTACATTTTTCCATTCAAAGGCACAATATCAACTATTTAACTACTTGCCATTTTAGAAAGGTCAAACTGTTGTAAAACATTAAAAGTGCAAAATGGATCAAACTGAGCGATTTCAGCAAACACAAGATAATACATTAAGAAGTTAACAGCAACATCACTTCTTTCAGTTACTGTTTGACAATATATATGTGATATATTATCTAAATTATTTGTTGAGATTCTTTGCCGGTATCTTAGCACTTTTCTGAAAGCGAGAATAGCTGTAGATAGAGAACACAGGTCAGTGAAACCAGCCCAAAGAGCAGATCAATGAATGAGCGCTGCCGCTATAATGAGATCAAGCAGGAACCAGTGTGCTGGGGGAAAGGTGTGAGTAGAGAAGGCATTTGTGATGTGTCTGAATTAAATAAGGGCTGTGAAATGGGAGGAGAGGGAAAGATGAAGGTGAGTATTGAGTGGTTTTAATCAACATACTCGGAGTTCATCAGCACTAACACATTTCACACGCTTCGTTGGATATGGGCACAGCGCCACATGCAAATAGATTATCAGCACCATAGGAAGCCTTGTGAGTCTGAAGGGTACACAACTCAAACACCAGGATGATATTGCTCATTTTTCCCCAAATGACGATGCTTTGTGTTTTAAAGAGTCCACTCCATTAGGCTTTTATTCACTACTAGGGTTTCCCCAGCCGCCCGATTGGCTGGAGTTACTTTCAATGATTTCCCATTGATAGCCGTGTGTGTATGATGAAGGGTTTCAGAGTGAGAGAGAGAGAAGAAATCCATTTTTAGGCATTGTAAGGTATGTGCGCAAACCGGACTAGAGGACATATTAGATTGAAGCACTCATGAGAGAGAAAAGTTTTCCCTGAGGGGCTTAGTTTTAAAGAGCTATTTTTACCTGATCTGACCTATAAAAATTACTTTTGTTTGTGTAATGTAATGTAATGCAATGATTTAGACTTATTAAATACATTGACTGATTAAAATCAAACCATTTTAAACTGTTACCACTTAACAAATTTTATTTTTACCTGACAAAGCAGTTTTTATAGTGATGCTTTGTCATTTTAATTACATCAAAATGGAATATGTCTGTCTAAAAATTACAGAGCAAATTACATACTGATTTATATGAAGTGCAACAGTCGGGTTTCGGAAGTAAAAACTCAATTAATTTTTTCTGTAAGGAAATTGATTTTTAACAATAACTTATAAAGCTTTAAAGACAGACCTACTGTACTGTGAACTATGAGGTTGTTAATTGATTGTATGCTTTTGTTGAAGCTGTCTGCTTGCATTATTTCAACTTATATTGAAAAACATCATGTTAAGAGCTGAATTTGTGGCCCAAAAAAAAAAAGCTGCACAATTCACACAAATTGAGCAATTCACACCAAAGAAAACCTGCATGAAGCACTGCAAAGGACATAAACGAAGCGGTCTCACTATGCTGTCAAAATACTTGAATATTTGTTGATATATTATTTTGAAAGGTAGCAAGGACATTATTTTTGTTTTCTTTACGCACAAAAAGTATTCTCAGAGCTCCATAAAATTAAGGTTGAACCACTGATTTTTAACGATGTCCTATACCTTTCTGGGACTTGAACGTGATTGTTGCGTTGCTGCCTATTCAGGGTCAGAAAACTCTTGGATTACATCAGAAATATCTTAATTTGTGTTCCATAGATAAACAAAGGTATTACAGGTTTGGAATGACACAAGGGTGAGTAATTAATTACAGAATTTTCATTTTTGGGTGAACTATCCCTTTAATGATATTAGCACTTGAAGCTAGTAGCAGCATGGTTCTCAGATTTATTAATTCCTTTAATGACATACATATTATAATTGTATAATAAAATACATAAACACATTTAAAATACGTGACCTTCCATAACAGCCACATCCAGATAATACCTCAATATAGATCCCAATCCTAACCACATCTGCATATAAAATGAGTCAATGTGAGTAACTATTACTCTCAAGTCATTTTAGAACACTAATCCAAATAACACTTAAGAAAAAGAAGGACTTGCACATGTGGCGCAGTGTCGTGTATGTCATGTTAAAGGGGTCATATGATGCTGCTAAAAAGAATATTATTTTGTGTATTTGGTGTAATGAAATCTGTTTATGCGGTTTAAAGTTCAAAAAACACATTATTTTCCACATACTGTACATTATTGTTTCTCCTCTATGCCCTGCCTTTCTGAAACACGTCGATTTTTACAAAGCTCATCGGTCTGAAAAGCGAGGTGTGCTCTGATTTGCCAGCTATCCAGTGTGTTGTGATTGGCCTCAAGCGTGAGACGGAAATGTTACGCCCCTACCATACTGTTATGCTGCCCTGTCTGGCCTGAGCGACAAGACAAAATTTTAGTCTAACGTTACTCTCCCAGGATCAGTAAACAGTCCTCCATAAAATGTGCCGGCGATCCACAGCACTAAGTTGAAGTATTCCCTCAGCGACCAGCACAGATCAGCTCTAGGCATGACGAAGCGATATCGTCCTCTTTTGGAAGACCAAACAAAGTAGTTTCGCTTTCACAACGAAAAACACAGCGTCCTAGCGTGAGCGAAATCCCCGGCTTAGCGTGAGCTGAAGCCAGGCAAGAGTGAGCTGAGGCTGCGGGGTCGAGAACGGCAGTCCCAGTGAAGGAGCGGTGAAAACGGTGAAAGCCGATCCGGCGATCCACAGCACTAAGTTGATGTATTCCCTCAGCGACCAGCACGGATCAGCTCTAGGCATGACGAAGCGGATATCGTCCTCTTTTGGAAGGCCAAACAAAGTAGTTTCGCTTTCACAACGAAGCACACAGCGTCTTCAGGACATGGCGGCAGCGGCAACAATACTACAGCGAGAATAAAAGTTACTCCTTCTTTCTTTGCGTGAACATTTGGACGGTGTTATGCAAATCTTCCCACATAGTGAGGTAGATATGTGGGGGCGTGTTCGAACGAGC
The DNA here is from genome assembly GCF_001515645.1 of Sinocyclocheilus grahami. Taxonomy (NCBI): domain Eukaryota; kingdom Metazoa; phylum Chordata; class Actinopteri; order Cypriniformes; family Cyprinidae; genus Sinocyclocheilus; species Sinocyclocheilus grahami. The sequence continues at coordinate 252,011 of NW_015505182.1, forward strand.
CGTTTTAGGTAGGTGTGGCTGACTCTTAACTTTTATAAAGAATATCTCTTTGGATTTGAGACTTTAGTCTTTGCAAATTTACAGATCTTCTTTATGCACCAAGAGCTTGTAACACTCCAAAGAGAAAGGAAAAAATGAAATCGCATCATATGACCCCTTTAATGTATTCATTAGACGTAACTGCTGCAGTATGAAGAGAGAGCTGACTATGGAACCTGCCAGGCTAGTTTGTCACTTTGTATCTCTTTGTCTCACTCAGCAGTCAGGAGACACGCCTGTAGGAAGGGCCTCATGTGTGACAGCTTTCCAGACACCATGTCAGTTTAACTCCAGGGGGACGTGGCCAGACAGCCCCGGCAGCCAGTGCTCCGCTCTCAGCGGATTGCTTATTTACGAAACACCCTGTTGTTAGAATGTTGATGAACACTGCGCTCTCACGCCTGCTCACTACTGACCCCTATTGCCCAGTGGTTGAGGTTCAGACTCGGAGTAGAGTGGGGTAAGGGGAAAATGCTGCTGATGATTGGCATGACAGGAATGGTCTGATGTTTTGTAATACAAAAGCAGTTGGTTTACATCAGTCAATGCATGAAAGGGATAATTCAGAAATGATTTTTTTGATTTGGCTAAATTTCTCCTTTTGTGTTACAAGTCATTCCAGTTTGGAATGACATGGGGGTGAGTAAATGATAACAGATTTTTTTTTGTTGTGAAATATCACTTAAATTGTCAAAAACAAATAAATATAATGAAATATAATAAATAATAATACATATATGATACAACAAATAAAACAAATATAATGCACTGCTTAAAAAAAGATTCTGTGGCAACATTTAAATACGTAAAATCTTTAAAAGAACACACACACAAAAAAATCCCCTGTGGATTTACAGAAAAAGAGGCAGTTTGGATTAAAGTCTTCCACTCTTACAATGCTTGAGAATTTAATGTTTGAAGAAATACAAAAGACACCAGAGAGATTTAACTCTGATACACATATATAAAATATATCATTAAAGGGGTCATAGGATGCCCATTTTCCACAAGTCGATATGATCCTTTAGGGTCTTAATGAAAAGTCTGTAACATAGTTGGGTTAAAATGTTTCAATGGTAGTGTAAAAAACACTTTTTTTTACCCTGTCAAAAACAGCTCTTTTCAGATCAAGCCGTTTTTGTAGCATTTTCCTTTAAATGTTAATGAGCTCTGCTGACCCCGCCCCTCTCTTCCAAGCTGCTCTCAGAGAGACTGTTTACTTTAGCCACATCTTGAAACTTGCTAATTAGCACATTATTAGGAAAGGCGATTTGCAAAGATTCATTACAATTAATTTTTATCATTATAGGGTGGTTGTGTACACACTATACCAGCGGTGGCGAACTCCGGTCCTGGAGAGCTGCAGCCCTGCAGAGTACAGCTCCAACCCTAATTAAACCTCACCTGCCTGTAGCTTTCTAGTAACCCTTCAGACCTTGATTAGCTTGTTCAGGTGTGTTTGATTAGGGTTGACGCAAAACTCTGCAGGGCTGCGGCTCTCCAGGACCGACGTTCGCCACCCCTGCACTATACCAACACACATTTCAGTTCATTTGGCCGAGATACAGCTATTTGAAAATCTGGAATCTGAGGGTGCAAAAAAAAAATATATATTGAGAAAATCGCCTTTAAAGTTGTCCAAATTAAGTTCTTAGCAATGCATATTACTAATCAAAAATTAAGTTTTAATATATTTACAGTAGGAAATTTACTAAATATCTTCATGGAACATGATCTTTAATTAATATCCTGTAGATTTTTGGCATAAAAGAAAAATCAATAATTTTGAGCCATACAATGTATTTTATGGCTATTGCTACAAATATACCCCAGCGACTTAAGACAGCGACTGGTTCACAAATGTGCTTTGGGAACCATATTTATTGTGAAAAGTGCTATGCAAATGAATATGAATTGAATTGTAAACATTTAAATTCAGGTTTCTTTCTTTCCACTATTACATATTATATGTTTATGGCTTTAATGCAGTGACAACACAAAATGGTTGGTTTTTTAATTATAATGCTTAATATTGCTAAAATATAGTTGCATATATATTTTAGGAATTGATCATCTCATATGGATAGATTTTTGGCATAAAAGAAAAATCAATAAATTTGAGCCATACAATGTATTTTATGGCTATTGCTACAAATATACCCCAGCGACTTAAGACAGCGACTGGTTCACAAATGTGCTTTGGGAACCATATTTATTGTGAAAAGTGCTATGCAAATGAATATGAATTGAATTGTAAACATTTAAATTCAGGTTTCTTTCTTTCCACTATTACATATTATATGTTTATGGCTTTAATGCAGTGACAACACAAAATGGTTGGTTTTTTAATTATAATGCTTAATATTGCTAAAATATAGTTGCATATATATTTTAGGAATTGATCATCTCATATGGAGCATATTGTAACCTGCATGGATGTAGTACATTGCTCAAATTTGAAAGTATATGTCTAAAGTATTCAATTGAACACTGAATCATGAAACACAGAAATGCAAGAAATGCATCATTTAACACTTACAATTACGCTTCTACCATCATTATCAGACACTCATGTTAAACTCATGCAATTTGTGGAAGAAACCTAGAGCAGGCACACCCATTATTAAAAACCCACAACCATTTTCCACTTCACATCAGTGTGCTGATGGTGCGACTGAAACATATATTAACTGATGGTCTCTGACCGCCTGTCCTCTACACTCTCTCCTAGGCAGCCCTCCAGAAGTCATATCTGTGGGATCAGTTCTGTCACCACAACAGCTAGCCGCTTTAGCAGCTAGCAGCCCTCCATCTGCAGTGTTTTATTCAGTGACCATCTCCTCAGTGGCCATGCTGAAGGATAGATTAATTCAATTAAATGCATCTCACAGCGAAGAAGCGCCTGGTGATGCTGACTACTAAGAGATAAAAGTCTTCCAAGCTCGCAGCACACAAAGGATTCATAATGAATACTATACTATTCTGCAGAGATAGAATTGAGACGTGCACGTTTTATGTTTGACTACCCTTGATAAAAGAAAATGCCTTATGTCTTTTTGCAATCCTATGAGACGGCGCATCTCATGTCTGCACAAAAGGAACAAATTAAGAATTTAACTGTTGTGTTTTTCACTAGATGAAAGATTCTATATAATTATGCAATTAGTAAGCATGTATATATTTGTAAGTGTCAGTGTCTCTTCATGTTGTCTCAGTTGAGCAGCAGGTGAAAGTTTATGAACAAACCTGATGGGGTTCATAGAGATAAAAACTGGTGAAAAAAATCTGTTTTGATCACAATCTCTCACCTGCTCAGTCATGCACTTGCTGGGAAACCATTTTGACATCAGACAGTGTGTACATGCCATGGATGCTCACACTCACACACACACACGCACGCACGCATGCACGCACACACACACACACACATACAGACAGACGGACGGCTTTAAGCAGCATGTTCTGGTGTTCGATAACTGTCAAACAGTATGTCAGCCTCTGGACAACACAGACCAAATTCTTGAGAAGTTATTGATGCACAGAGCATGCTTCTCATCTTGCGGCTTATGAAGGTCTACACACTAATACATCAAGCTTCAAGCCACCCCTTTAGCTATTCAGTAGGTGTCAAGCACAACATCTGTATTATTTTTACTATGCAACAGTTAGTTCTGATCATCGAATTTGATTGGCTGATTGGCACACAATCTATAAGACTATTCGAAATGTGTTTTTATATTTAAAACATGTTACTACTTTTAATTTGAGCTACTAGCAAAAGAGATGCAAGCGCAATGGCCAAACACGTCATTCTTGTACATTTCCATAGAAAAACAAATGACAAAACAGCAAAATAAAAATAAAAAACACATTTTTGTGTGAACCGTAATCTTTCACATAGAACAAGGCGCAGGGCAGTGGAATGAAAAAAATGCAAGGCTAGTAGAGACCTACTTTTAACCACTATTCCAGAACTCCATGTCATGCGTGGGACGTTACAAAAAACGTGAGACGTAAGCACAACAATCAAACACATCCATGTTTACATAGAAAAACAAACAAAAAACAAGAGTGGTGGAATGCAAATGCATGTATCATTGGTACAGCAATAGATGGCGGCAAGGGACTTTCATTGAAGGAATCAGTTAAAGGAATGATTGAAGGAATTGATTGCTTCAATTGAGAGAGACATTGAATCATTCACTAAACAGATTCCATCAAAACCACTGATTCCTTTAGAGAATTAAATCTGCTGCTGCTTTTGCTCGGAGACGCAGCAGTTCTGCTTTGGTTTCTGGAAGTGGAGCAAAAACAGACAATGCAACTCAATATTAACTTTGTATTTATTAAACCGTTGTATAAAAACAATAACACACTCAGAGTCATGCAGTTGGTCTGAATATGTGATTGCCTGCAACACTTGCACTCGTATGATATTGCTTAATTGGTTCAGAAAGCATACTTCTGATTTAGTAGCTTATATAGGTCTCTTATAAATGACTGTATCACACAGAAAGTAAAATGTGGCGCTAGGCATGTCAAAATCATTGTTTGTTTCCTAAATTGGATTATACCTTGAATGCATTAAAGTGTCTGTTAAATGCATAAATGTAATTGTGTCAGTCATTTGGAATCCATTTGCATTAATCAACACTATCAAATAAATTAGCACCATGTCTAAACTGGCTACCTGATTGATGTGTTATACAGCTCTGCAAACACATTCTTATATACTGTAGTGTGTCCAATGCTTAATGCTCTTTTAATTAGGAAACTTGTCAATAATGTCCAAATACCAGAATGACATTTTGTTCTCCTTTTTAAATGATTAAGAAACGAAAGAGAGAGATGGAGTAAGAGAGAGAGAGAGACGTTTCCCAATAGTATCACATTGATCTTTTTGTTCCAGCCACAGACTGGATAACATCCCTGGCTGGAGTCGATGAAATGATAAACCTTTCCTTTCTGAAGGTAAGACAGTTTAAAGAGGATCATGTCATTCTCTGAGAAACTCACATTAAAGGAGGGAGAGGTGGTGGGAGGAGGCAGACAAACAGCTTGCTGTAAACCTTCCTGTCATCTGATGATGATTGGACCACAGTACATAAAACATTGTGCTTTCAAAGAAATGTTGATTGCATGCATAGACGGATCACCTGGGCAGATTTTTGGTTTATGTCAAAATACAATATGATTTATTGTGTTTCTGGACACATGAAATCAATGTTCAAGATTTATTGAATGCCTTCTGAAAATAATATGTAACTCTCATATTTCCTACTGAGTGCAAAGAAATTTGATTTGCAATGCTGTTTGAAGGGGCTTGGCTATTACATTTTTGTAAAAATGTATATTCAACCTACTACATACAAATCACATCTGCATGGACATTTTTTATTTATTGTTAAAATGATGTTTACAAGCTCCACAGCTACTTGAATGTTCCTTTATACAAGTAATCAGAATATTCCAAATAAACTAGGAGATTGATTTTTTTCCGGCTTTCTCGAAATACTGGAGATGCCTGCTCATTCCATTTATTGGAGAATTACTTCTCATTCGTGTCTTTTATAATAATATTGAACACCCTGGAGCAGTGGACTGTGAAATGTAACTCATGAGACTTTTACAAAAAATTGAGTCTCTTGATTCAAAAAAGTATTTCTTCAATAGTTTGATGCTGTCTGTGTCTAATATCACCCAGAATAACTTTTGTTTACAACATTCGCTGATATAAATGTTCTGTTACGGAGGATATTCTGAATACAGTGTTTACATGACCAAGAATTCAGATCAGTGCAAGCATATTTCAGCTGTCCTGTTCTGATTTCTAGAAACTGGAATATTGGCTAAACCATATAAAAGCATATATTATATTTCATGAACAGCGTTCTAAAGTCTCTACATCATTAGCATGATAAATATGAACTTAAAAAAACGTTTTTGTATACAATCTACTTACATGTCTTCTGCCCCCAGGTGGATAATCCATGATCTTCATGAAGTAGAAAAACCTCTGTTTTCCGTCTTTTAATTTAAAACAGACCGATTTGCGGCACAAAGCGAGTTTATAAGTATCATTACATTGTAAACCGTTTGACATACAGTACCTGAAACAGAAATACAGTAGTATTCCCTCCTCAATTCGGGAACTGTGGGCTTCCACACTCCCATATGAAAAGACTTTCCTTGACGGTGTGAAGGGCGTGGCTTCAAAATTAAAGGGTTACTCCATCCCAGAATGAAAATTTTGCAAAGAAAACAAAAATAACGACTTTATTCAACAATTCGTCTCCTCCGCGTCACCGTAGCACCATTTTGGAGAGTATCCACTGAATGTAAACAGCGTTAGGCCTGTCGCAATAATCAATATATCGACTTATCGCGCAATATATGTACATGACTGCAATAATTTTTGGTGACGCAATATATCGCCCATTATATTTACTTAAAAATTAATGTCACCATGTTTTTAAGTGTACATTCCACTTGCGCCTGTGTCTTTTGCAGCTTCTCGTACATAACGTGGTGTAGTCATGAGGTGCTAGTTCAAATTTAAAAAGTGCTTCTACAAAAAAAAGTTTCATCTGCAGATATGGCCTTGTTTAGGGATCTGTGTCTTTGTGCATACGGACGTCTGACTGCTAAGTAGTGATTGTGTTTTCCAGCAATAGTGTGCACCCTTAATTTACAGAGAAAAGAAGGTCAGGGAAAAATCTGTAGATGGAAAAATTAAGGTATCTAATATTTTGATACTTAATTTCCATGATCTAAATATTCTTAAAAATGTAAAGTTTGTTGTCATTTGGAAATGTGTAGGCCTTCTTGCATTATTATGCTGTTACATTATGATTATATATTCAGTGGCATAAAATGGTCTTTAAAATGACAATAATATTTCTTATCGCAATTATTTATGGCACAATATATTGCACAACAAAAAGTTGTTATTGTGACAGGCCTAAACAGCGTTTGCTGTTCTGTGTCAAGCTGGCTGCACACTAGAAGATTTTCAAATCTTAACTGATTTTAAAACCATGGGAGACCACAGACATGAAGACAGTTCAACCGATTTTTAGCCTTATAATCCTCTGAACGCGCACACTAGACGTTTCGACCAGACCGCAAGACCACACACTTATCGATTGTAGGAACGATTTCACAGTGACAGGTGATCTCACGGAGACTCACGAGATCAAACGTGACTAGAGAAGAAAAACAAATAGAATACAATCAAAATGGTCAGCTGGCTCTCCCGGCGTGCGGTCTGTTTCACAGTGAAAAACAAAGTCTAACAAAGAATATGGGTGATGTTCTCTGCTTTCATGGCATGTTTGCGGCTGCCAAGTTTCAGCTATAGAAGCACACAACATCCGGTAGGTGACGCTTGCTCGCTCTCATTGGCTATCGCGGGTATCACGTCAGAGGCAGCCAGATCAAGAGTCAAGATTTGAGGTCGGCGACGCTCCATCTCGATCGGGAGTAGTTAAATAATCGTAATGACACCACACAATAGAGGATTTTTTTGGACAAAAAATCGCTTGCGACAAGCCGAATCGGGCCACACCCTCCGATCGTTCTGACACAGAACGCATACACTGTTTACGTTCAGTGGATACTCTCCAAAATCGCACTATGGTGGCGTGGAGGAGACGCGGGTATCACGTCAGAGGCAGCCAGATCAAGAGTCAAGATTTGAGGTCGGCGACGCTCCATCTCGATCGGGAGTAGTTAAATAATCGTAATGACACCACACAATAGAGGATTTTTTTGGACAAAAAATCGCTTGCGACAAGCCGAATCGGGCCACACCCTCCGATCGTTCTGACACAGAACGCATACACTGTTTACGTTCAGTGGATACTCTCCAAAATCGCACTATGGTGGCGTGGAGGAGATGAATTGTTGAACAAAGTCATTATTTTTGTTTTCTTTGCGTACAAAAAGTATTCTCGTAGCTTCGTAAAATTACGCTGAATCCCTGTTGTCACATGGATTATTACTCCTTGCTACATTTCTGAACGTTGATCGTGTTACTTACATAGCTGTCTATGGGAGGGTCAGAGAGCTCTCAGAATGCATCAAAATGTCTTAATTTGTGTTCCGAAGATGAACGGAGGTCTTACGGGTTTGGAACAACATGAGGGTGAGAAATTAATGACAAAAATTTACTTTTGGGGAGGAGTAACCCTTTAAAGGTGAATGATGCAAAATAATGCCTGCAGGGGTCACTCATAATATAACTCATAAATAATAAAAAAGTTAATTTGCTATAAAAAAAAGCTATTGGTTTTGTTGCTAAGTTGTTAAGGGCATTGCTCAGTGATACACAGAACTGCTAAGTGAAGCGGTCACAGCCATGCTTTATCGTGAATAAAGCACAGCTGTTGACCAATCAGAATCAATGACTGGAACTAATCGTTTTATAATTATATACAAAGATCACAATTTATATATATTTCATTATCATTTTAAGACCGCTACAATAAAAATATAATACTTTTATAATGAAATTCAATTAATTAAAAATCTAAATGTAATTTGACTATATATAGCTATTTAGAATGGTATACATAAATACACACCACCTGGTTTAACATTATTAAAATTTACAGGGCTAGTCCAGCTATAGGAATCAGTTAAACACTTTTACATAATTGGAATAGTGAAGTGAAGTGAAGTGAAGTGACATGTGGCCAAGTATGGTGACCCATACTCGGAATTAGTGCTCTGCATTTACCCATCCAAAGTGCACACACACAGCAGTGAACACACACAAACCGTGAACACACACCCGGAGCAGTGGGCAGCCATTTATGCTGCGGCGCCCGGGGAGCAGTTGGGGGTTCGGTGCCTTGCTCAAGGGCACCTCAGTCGCGGTATTGAAGGTGGAAGAGAGCGCTGTACATTCACTCCCCCCACCTACAATCCCTGCCGGTACGAGACTCGAACCCACAACCTTTGGGGTATGAGTCCGACTCTCTAACCATTAGGCCACGACTTCCCTATATGGAATATGACCAATGTCTAATTAATATTGGAATATTCTTGTTCATGCAGTTCACTTTAAAGATGCTTTAAAGTAAAATAATAAGCAGCTCTTCTTGTGGCTATATGCTGGGTCAAACCTTCCCTTAAATGGTCAGGCGACATGCTTACTCTATACAACAAACAGTGGCTTTGAAAACAGATGTCTCCTCAGAGAAGGAGGAGAATGGCTAGTTGCCATACTTGGCTATGAAGGGGTGAAGGGGCAGCATGCTTTTGGATCTGGCTCACTCTATCCCCCTTAATTTCTCTACTCTTCCCGTACTCTCTGGGGGAGTGAGTATCTTTTCAAAGGTTGGCCTCTGCTCACTGCATACCTCTACCTCAAAAGGAAGTGCGATTTGCAGGATCCAGTGGTCGTTCGTAAGTTTCCATACTTTTGAGACAGCTGTCTCCACACGAATTCGGTTTGACCCTTTTTTGTCAGTGAAATTTGACACCGTTTGTGTTCGGCAAGGTATTGGGCAGCATTTTATTTTCAGGGGCATGCTGAGTGAAGAGACGTTACACCATTTTGAATTTATGCGACCAGAATCAGATGCCTACCCATTTTGGTTCAGATTCAGATTCATATGGATGTACAGTGACACTGGTACAAATGATGAGTGGTTTCATTTACCGAAGTGTTCTCATAAAATACAGAGGGGCGTAAAGAAAATGACCTCAGAATTTATTTCCTTCTTCATCTCTGTGCCACATTAAAGTGAACTACTGCTTTAATTCACTGTTCTTTCTTTCTTTCTTTCTTTCTGTCAGCAGAACATTCAGTTATTGATTGCACACCCACTCCAGCCCTCCAGTGTTCCTGCCTACCGTACAGCTATTTCTCTCTGTTCGCTCTTACTTGCTTTCTTTCCCGTTAATATTCCTTATACTTTTAGTTTTCATCTGTTTCATTTTCCCTCCTCCTCCTCCTCCCTCCAGCCTGCTACAGCTCAAACGTCACTCTACTCTGCAGTAGAAACAATGCTTTGAAGTTTCAATGGCTTCTCCTCTCTTTTGTCTTTACGCTGATTAGGACCCAGCTGTCTATTATTCAGACATTTTTAATTTGAGTTTGAGGGCTGGCATGTGCATCTTTGATTTAATCATTCAGAAGTGGGGAGAATGGGGTAAAATATGCCACCCCCTTAATCTAACAAACTGTGCATTATATTTTAGAAAGACTTTCATACCCAGCAAACTCAGAACGTTTCTCTAACATTATTGTATGTAACTAACATTATATTGTATCTCTAACATACTGTATATTGTATCTTGTTTGAATATTCCTTTGGGAACTAAGTCCTAACATTCTAGGAATATTCTTATAAGGTTTTTATTTTTTACATTTCCAGAACATTCTGGGATCCAAAATTGTTAGCTGGGTATACAGATGCAAATGAGAACAGCAATCAGTATAGTTATGCAAAAAAATATAATTTGCATGTCAAAGTACATTTTCTACTTAGCAGGTAAAGTAAATTTTATGTAAAAGCAAATTTATCCAAGTCTAAAAAAATAGTTTATACATGTTGCTGAGCTTCCACTATACTCAAGTAGAATATACAGTATTATATTATATTATATTATATTATATTATATTATATTATATTATATTATATTATATTATATTATATTATAGTATAGTATAGTATAGTATAAAGTAGAGTATAATATATCCACCATACTCAAGAATACTGAATATTAAACTTTTGGCTTATGAAAATGCAAATAATGTGAATCAGATAGCCTAATTAATATTACAAAAACTGTTAATTAGCCATTTATGTTAGTAACTGTTTTCCCACACAATTTTACGTGCATACTTTTCATTAAAATTTACTGTTAAAAGTTACATGGGGACTGATTCGGCTTACCTCTTGACATTACACAACTTACACCATACATTTACATTTTTCAATTTCAAAAATGGTCTACTTGACAGGTAAAGTGTATTTTATGCTTTTTCAGGTCTAAAAAATTGTATACATGTTGGTGAATGTTCAAAGTATAAAAAAACTTGCTAATTATTTGGCTCAGTATTAGTCAGCAAATATTAAAACCTTCTACCAAAATGATAGCTGTGCTTTGGGGTAAGATGTGCCATTTTTAAAACAAAAATAAAATAATATTACTTTTTTGATAAATTAAATAAAAATGTATTTACTTTATTCAAGTATATTAAATATTAAACCTTGAATGTGAAGCAAATTAATGTTACGTAAACATCCAGAAATATAACTGGTGTATTAATAAGTGAATAAGTGACACACAGTGTTGCCAAGTCTGCCGTGTTGAAGCTACCCCAATATTGTGATATTTAGCCAATTTCACCAGCTGGAAACCCTGCCAAAAAATTTACTTTAACCCCCAGAAAGCCCCCCTCGGAACACGATCTTTACCGGGGGACCCCCCTCGAAACACTATTGGGCTACTCTTGAGTAACAATTGGGCGGGTTTTGTTGCGAAAACCTGGCAACCCTGGTGGCACATCTTACCCCACTCTCCCTTACATTTACTGCAGAGAGTGACCCTGCTTAATAGAATGTAAACTACTTCCCTCAGAGATTCAGATATCACAGCAGTGAGTGAGTTTGTCTTCGTGTGGGAGGCAGGAGAGAGCATTTGTATGTGTGTGTGTGTGTCTTGTTCAGGCGGGGGCTCGACTCAGTTATTTGATGGCTGCGGCTGAAAGGAGGATGGATGCATGTTTTAAACATTCATCTCTCCTCACCTACTACCTACACAAACACACACACAGGACTGCTGAAATACACCCCCACAGCAGATGCACCTATCTGTGGCCCCTCCCTCCCCTGAATCATGTGGGAGGGAAGCCTGCAGGTCCTTTCAGTGATGAGATCAATGAATGAGCTCAGGCAGAATGCAAGGTCACCTTCATGGACCCAGCGCAGAGCGGGAGAGAAACAGAGAGAGCCGGCGATGTTGAATCCGTGACATTAAAGCTGGTGCACGCTTAGCCCTTGTCGCAGCAATGCGATGTGTTTTCAAAATCATTGTTTACAAAAGCACTTTATTTCTTTGCTTTCTCATCTCAGACACTCCTGCTTTTCATGTACCAATTAGTCGCTGGTAGTGTTCAGGCTTCAAACACCCCTTCCCTCCCTCACTGTAAATGCTCCTGCAGCCGCAGGGAAAGGGATCGAGTTTTCTCTCGTCTTTATTCATCAAGTGAGTCACTGGCAATGGCTGCCCGGAAGAGGTTAAAAAAGAGTTATATGCGACAGAGGAGAGGAGGGATGATATAATCCCCCGTGAAAGCAAATAACAACGAGGATCATTCGGGTGAGGAGAATGGAGCCCAAAAAAAAGGAGAGGAGGAGGAGAAGGAGAAGAAATTGTACCGATTGTAAAGCTTGACCATACTGGGAGATTAGCAGCGCTTAGTCTCGCTCTCTATCTCTTCCGCTCAATTGATGGACTGCAGACCAGTGGCTTTCAGCTAGTGGGCTGTAAACCAAAATGGGTCGTGGGCTTGTTCTGACAGAGTTATGAATAGCAGGGGATCTGATATCTTTTCATATCTTTTGTTTTTGATGTCAATGGCCACAAATCAGTATTTGGGCACAAATTTATCTCTCACTTTGTAGAAGCTACCCAAATTATACAGATGCCAACATGAATAGGTTGCATAACAGGCCTTCATCTTCAAACTATGAACAAAATGACATGTGAATGCTATAAAGCTATGAAGACAGTCCTGTCCCGTTTTTCATAAGGAAATAATGGGGCCTGAACACTGCAACCTTTAAAAAATGAATACTATTAATATAATTTATGGAAAATACAGTAGTCCCACTTATGCTGTTTTTATGCATGTACAAAATTGTTAATTTAAAGGGACAGTTTACCCAAAAATGAAAATGCTGTCACTATTTACACACCCTCAGGTTGTTCCATGTTTTTTTTTTTTTTTTTTTGGTGAACAATTTTGAACTATTTAGCATATTTCATGTTTAATTTTAAAGGAAAATATTGTTTTCAATTCAATCTACAACATTTGTGGCATAATGTTGATCACAATCATTTCTACTCAAAAATCAAGATTACAGTGAGACATTTAAAATGGAAGTGAATTGGGCCAATATTTGGAGCAAAAATGTGAAGCGTAGAATTTTATAAAATCCCTTACAATAATTTATCTTCTAAAACTTTAGCGATATTTGAGCTGTAATGTTGTTCTCACCAAATTTATGGATGTTTTAGGATTTTAGGAGTCACACTGTCATGCCAACAAGTTTGTAAAATTGGAAACAACTTCACAGAGAAAGTGTCGTAAATACATGCAGTTTACATTTCGGGCCTTTTTTTTAAACAGTATTGGTTTGGCCTCATTTTGTAAATACATTGTAAGAGTAGATATTTATTTATGTATTTTTAAATGCGGGACAAGGTTTTTTTGTTTGTGGTAATCAATATTATTGTACAAATGCTGCAAGTGTACCTTAACTTGTATTGAACCTGGAATATTTCCTAAATTACTGTTTCATTTTAAGGACAGTTTTGTTTAATTTTGTGTGTTAAAAATTTTGTTATTGTGCCAGTTTGCCTCTTTGTCATGTGTACATATAAAGAATCAAACCATTTGAGAACTACTGCTGTTGATCTCAGTAGCATGAATGAGAGCCAAACTGTAATTTTCTGCTGTTGTGTTTAATTTAATGTTTGGACAGATATCTGGGCTTCATTCAAAATGTGGCATTAAATGGATCTATGTGGGATGTTTGCAGTGAAGACCTGTGCGGCACTTTGTCCAATTGGACATCGCGCTTATGGTATAGCTTCAAAGCTGAAAGAATGAGCTCACACATTTTGGTGTGTGAAAACCTGTTCATTCTCATGGGATTACATTTATGTCGTCTATACAGGTGCTTAACATCCAGTGTAAATAATCTAGGAGTATCTTTACATTGTGCTCATGGGTAAATGTCAAATTATAAATATTTGACAGTTGCTAAGTAACCTCAGAAACCACCTGCAGTGGTACATGAACGAATTGATTTAAAAATAGATGCAGCTGAGTTGTCACTGTATATACGTCCTGAAAACTGTTGAATGGGAAACAGAGATAGAGCAAATCAAGCAAATGTGCAGCATCATTAATAAAGAACAGTGCATTCTCAAAGACCATTAGCATGAGTCTAAGATTAAATGACAAAAACAGCTGACAGATGGAGCTGAGTGTCTATAGAAATGCAGAAATGTGTTACAGCAGATGGAAAGTACTGGAGAATGGCGCCACATTGTGGTGAATATTGAAAATCAGATGTAGTTGTGCACTATACTGTTGCTAATGTCTCTGTTCCAAAACCTAGTGATCTGCCTACAAAGACATTTTAAGGCACCATAGGCATGCTCGCAACATGAAGCGTGTTCCAAAAGGTAGCAAACAAAACAAATTTTAAGCAGCATTACATATCCTTCATGCAGAAGGAAATCCTAGAATATACTGCAATGCCATTAGAGAAAATAATGCCCACAAATGGTGGTTAAATCACAAAATTGTCATTTATAAAAAATACTTCAAATTCATTCAATAAAGAGAATGTTACAAAAATATGCCTGTGGTGACATTTACGCAAAAATATATTATATTGCCTGTTGCACATTTCACAACACTTTTAAAGTGTTTTAAAGTGAAATGTCCAGTGAGTGCTGCTAAAAGTGTGTTCTGTTTTATTTGACACAAACGAACGGGAATTTGGAAATGTTGGTTGTTGTATGTATTGTACTGGTGAACGGCGCTTAAAGGTTAATGCTCTATTGCATTTGAAAACCAGGTGAGCTACTGAGCAAGTTTACTATATCAGAAAGGTCATGCATATAGAGCTGGTTGTGTGATGCAAATGTCAAAATGCATTAGTTTAAATCAAGTGCTATGGCAAAAGTATTTTAAGAACTGCGCAAACAAAAGCCCCGTAATCATAATTTGTGTAAAAGGAGAGTTGGAGTTTTACTGCCTGTTCATTTCAGCTGGAAACAACAGTGAATTTTATGTATAACTATGTTTTTTGGAGTTTTGTAGGTGGAGGTTGAAAAAGTTAAACTGATTAATACATGACTAATGAATTTACTATTTTACCACATATTTGTGTGTGCTACTTATTTATATGGCTATTTGACAAACAGTTCCTTAGCTTAGCAACATGCTAACTGCAAACACTGTTAAAATCAACTGTGAGTGACACGGTAAGGACATTTTGTTGTACGTTGATCAGTTTGATGTAAGTGTATTTCATGCTGTCCTGACAAAATGCCAATAAAAAAATTGGAAATAAAATCAACTGTGAGTTGCGCCTCCTGTTTTTGCAGTGTTGCTGCCTATGACGGTTTCCAATTGGTCACTTATTTTGCCTTTACATTTAAGATTATGCCTATGGTAGCTCACTGGATTTTGAAACAGAGCCATTTTGTACTTGGACTGTAATGAGTGCAAAGTCACTAAATGCCTAGTGTGACTGGCTAAATAAGAACTAACTTGGAATTTAAAAGATAGATATTGATTGCCTATTGATATGGTGACATTTTAAAGTATTTGATCTTTTTGCTCCAAATTATTTTGCTGTGGTCACCGAGGAGTTTTGAAGGTCAGAAAATACACACATACACACACAAACTGCGGAAAATATGGGGACGCCGTCCTAGACTGGAGTTCCTATAGGTAGTCGGGGTAAGCAGACATAAGCATGGGCGTAAAGATTGATGTCCACAGGGTTGCCGTCAAGCCTGATGTCCTCCAGGGCTTTCCGTATGTAGTTTATGTCGTGGGTGTTGCAGAAAGTATCTTGGCCTATGCTCTGTATATTGTTGTTCTGGAGGAAGAGAGAGAAAAGCAGCATTAAATCTGAGGATATTATTTGTTAGAGTGAGAATAGCAGGAGTTGTTTTTACCTGCAGGTGGAGCACTCGTAGGCTCTCAGGGAGGGGTACGGGAATGTAGTCTAACTTGTTGTTTGACAGGTACAGGAACTGCAGTTCCTTCATCTTCTACTCAGGAGAGGAAATGAACACAAACAAGATAAGATTATCAAGTTCCATGTGCTGTTTGTAATTTGTCAGTGGAAACGTACTTATTTGGTGAGGATAGAAAATGCAATAAATAAAAAAGGCATAATGTCATGGTTTGTTTTTAGAGAATGTATCTTCAACATAAGTGAATTATGTTATACTACATTGGCAGTTTTTTTTCACTCATTCTAAGTGTAAACCTAGAAAAATAAAAAATCTGCCAGCACAGACAAAATTGACTCGTACACTCTCAGAAAAAAAAGGTCACTAGGGCGGTACCCTTTCAGAAGGTATTAATATAAACACTTTATATACATTTAAGGTCCTAATAGACCCTTTTTAGGGATACATAAAGTACAAAGGTGTTCATTTTTAAAAGTTATAAAAAGTGATTGCTTTTTTAGAGAGTGTATTAAAGATGCATTCTTATATTTAATATATTCTAATATCTTATGCAGTGTTGCTTCTCAAGTAAATTCATCTTATTTTAAGGATTTTTAGAAATTTTTACTGAAAAACAAGTTTTTTTATTATTACTTTTATTCAGCATGCATTAAATTGATCAAAAGTGACAGAAAATAAATTTATAATTTATATTTTACATAAATGTTCAAATGTTCTATCCCTCAAATAATCCTAAAAAATGTATCACAATCTCTACAAAAATGTTAAGCGGCAACATTTTCAACATTGATAATAATAAGAAATGTTTCTTGAGCACCAAATCAGCATATTAGAATGGTTTCTAAAAAAATCTTACCAACCCCAAACTTTTGAATGGTTGTGTACATACCATAAAGGCCTCTGCATGCATGCCTGAACTCCTCAGCTGGTTATTGCGAACGTCGATGTGTTTGAGGGTAGCTGGGAGTTCTGGAAGGGCCTGGATGTTGTTATCAGCCAATATGAGATCCTGAAGCTGAAGCATTGAACGAAAAGCATCGTCGTTCACTTTACTTATCTGGTTTCCACTCAGGTCGATCCTTTTTAGCTGATCTGAGAACAGCATTAAGTGCAGTTTTCTTAAACATACTGTAATTCAGTTGTATTCGTGATACAATTAAGTCTTAAATCTAGATTCTTCATTAGCTAACTATCTATGCATTTTATTCCTGATGTAAACTGCGTAATACAGCATGTGTTTGAAAAACCACATTTGTATTTGCAAGAAAGAAGACGTCTCTTCGAGTCTTACTGAGATTGATGAAGTCTGTGGCCCTGACCTCCGTGATCTTGTTGAAGCGAGCGTAGAAGTGTGTGGTTTCTTTAGGGAGAGGGGGAATCTGAGTCAGATCTGAGTCATCACAGTACACACTGCCACTGATACACACACACAGCAGGCAGGAGGGCATGCCTGCAGTAGAGAGGGAGAGAGGAACATATTATGACGGTTTACATCACTAGAGGGCAAAGATTCGCGATAGAAAACACAATATTTCTATCCCTTTCAAACCAATTATCCATCTACCTAAGCCTGTGTCAGGCCCAAACAGACCCGGACCATGGAAGTCTAGAGTGGAAGGGACGGGTGACTTTGTCGGACGGGGCGGCAGTGTCACTTCCTCCACATAGTCCTCTGGAGGAACTATAGCAGGTGGCTGAGTGACTGCTGGAGGAGGAGCCAGCGTCCCAACCTCAGTCAGTGAGAAGAAACAGAGGTCAGACAAAATAAATTCACGGAACATAACAAACATTCCTAAACGTGTTCATAGTGACTCCTTCTGAAAGGGATAGTTCACTCAGAAAACTACAAATTCTGTTATTGTTTACTCACCTGAATGTCTCTCCAAACCTGTATGACTTTCTTTCTTATGTGGAGCACACAAGCTGATAATTTTTGACAAATGTCTCTACTTTTTTGTCCATACAACCGAAGTCATTGGGTTTAAAAGCTTGTCAGCCTTCTTCTGCCGCACAACATATATGTTGTATAAATGAAAACATACAATAGTAATATATTTCTGACATACTTTCTTAAAGTTAAACTGAATTAAACTCTCAGAGCAGCTCTGGAAATGAAGTTCAGTGACTTTAAAAGTTAATTATCGATATTATGGTCAAATAAATACCAATATTGATACCTACTTGGAATATATACGTTACTTTTTGCTTACTTTTCTTTAATGGTGTTGTGTGTGTGTGTGAGAGAGAGAGAGATTTTGGAGAGAAATAGCACTTATCCTCCTTTACTCTGATTATGTAGTAAAATACAGTTTGATGATCCACCTAACATCCGAACTTTCTTCTTTTGAGCTCAGTGGAAGAAAGAAAGTCATACAGGTTTGGAACAGCATGATGATAAGTAACTGACGACAGAATTGACAAACTGACAAAATTCTTGAAACCTCGCCTCACCTCCTCATCCAGGTCATCATAATCATAGGTCTCTCCGTACGGGTTTAGATTCCATGTGTTTGAGTCATCGTAATTCTCCAGGTCATATGCTGCAGGGCCCAAAGTAACTGGAGGGGCACTTAGACTGAAGCCCATCAGGGTCCAAACAAGGTACAGAGCCATCTATAGTAGACAAAGTGAATGATCTGTGTAGATGTACTTAGTACTTTGTCATTGTGGATTTGTGATGATACATTTGAGACTCCTTATGGATTCAACATCACTGAGCGTCATGTTAATCCACAACTTTCTTATTATCTGAAAACTGAGCTTTCATTCTGTGGTTTAGGCAATGTCCTCTTTTTTTGCTCCTTCGCAGGAGCTCTTTGTCTACAGCCCTGTGTGCCTGTCACGCCAGTGTTTGTTTAACCTTTAAGGTCATTCTTTCTGGCTGCATAGACACGTAAATCCATAATAGCCAGAAACATCACACATAATGACAGTGTGCAAGTGCATACACTTTAGACCCTCCACGTATTTGAAAACATGAAGTGCTTGTGTGGTTTGCAACATTAATCTATCAGACGGCTGTAGTTGGATATGGAACATGGCCTAACCAGAAGAGTTTTGGAAAGAAGGCTGTTTGCTTTAATCGCTGACAAGGATGTGCAAGCAAAAGTATGGGTTTTCTGCACATATATCTTTTATCAATAAATCCTCTGGAATTGCTTTGCAAAAAGAATCTAAATAACCTACCAAATATAACATAATAAATCCAAATCACGCGTCATCCTCCATACTGAATCAACACAGATGGAGTATATAATACACATCTACATGGTCGTCAATGCTGTGCGATCAGGGGATGACACCAACCTTGCCTTCCCATAAACTCCTAACAGCTCTAGCCTGACACATCAGTATTCAGAGCTCTCCTGGGCCCATTCAATTATTCATGTAACTCGGTTCTAAAATATTAAGAATGAGACCAGTTACCAAGAAGTCTTCACGCAGCAGGAAGGAGAAAAATAAACCTACCTTTGATGTTTGTCTGTGAACAGCCATGGCCCAAGAGTGGATCTTAGGGGAACAGTGGTATGGAAGCTGGACCTGTGTTCTTCTGAGGTTTAAGCAATGAATAACTCACCCAGGATTGAGGACACGAGCAGGTTAGGTGAGGGGGAGAAGTGGGAGCTCAGCTGGGGGATGGCCAGATCAGTTTGCTCAGCTGTCACTAATTCTACACCCAACAATAGTGTAGTCTCAAGACTCAGTCTGGTTTGGTAATTTACCACTTTCTACCGGCAGGTTGTTATCATCATGTGGTTTTCAGACATGTGTCCTAGGGAGGTGTTAGGATTCCTGTTTTTGGCACTATGTTTTATAATGTTTTGGTGTTCCAGAAGACAATTTCCAATTCCTGGAAGCATCTTGAATTGTTTTGGGAGCGGTCAGTTCACCCTTGTGGTTTCCAGTCTATTTAATCCTACACTTTTTTAGACCTCTTTATATAATAGTGAGAACTGAGAAGAAAATTGCAATTATGCTTGCAATTTGACTGAATACCCTTTAAAGTCTGATTTAAACTAATGGACTTAATGTTATTTCATGCTGTATTAAGCAGGTCGGTGAGGTCAGCTGTTTGTGATTTAACTCGGACTGATGTCCAATAGCAAACCTAGAGAACGACCTTTGACATCGTCTGATTTTTTACCGGCGTCTGCCTGACGAGACAGCTGTTTCAGATATCAGACATTCCTTTGCTAAATACTTTGTACAGATGACGAGGAAGGAGCTCAGGAGGAAGCACTGAGGTGCAGAGGATAAAACTTTTCCCAGGACTATTTTCACAAAGATTTTTGTTAATGTTTTTGAAAGAAATGTCTTTTGTTTAACAAGGTTTGATCCAATATACAATAAAAATTTTATTATTTTGAAATATTAACTATTTAAACATTTTAACTATTTTCTATTTTAATATATTTTAACATGTCATTTATTCCTGTGTTGACAAAGCTGAATTTTCAGCAGCGATTATTCCAGTCTGCAGCATCACATGATCCTTCAGCGATCATTCTAAGTTGGTTTGTTGCTAAAGAAACATTTATTATTGTTATCAATGTTGAAAACACTTGTGCTGCTTAATATTTTTGTGGAAACTATGATACAGGAGAGCTGTAAAGCCTTTTATAAATTAGCATATCTTCAGAAATTTTCTAATAATTATTTATAAATAGATTTTTAATAGGGGTGCTCCATTTGATCGGCTACCGATCACTATCGGCCGATAATCGCTTTGGGATGATTGATCGGCGGTCTCTAAAAAGGCCGATCTAAAAAAAAAACGGTCTCAAGCTGATGACGCGACTGCCGTGAGAGGTTTGGCACGACAAGAAGCGGCACCGTCTCAGTCTCTGTCCGGCGCGTGTGAAATAATTATAATAATTCATATTTTTTAATTAAATAACTTATAAAGTAATTTGAAAATCTTGTGTGAGACAAACAGCATGAGTGAATCACCACGCACGCTCGCTCTCTCTCTCTCTCTCTCTCTCAAATTACACAAATGAATTGACACGAAAATGTAGTAAATACACCATAAATGCATATTATTAAAGTCTACTGTGTTTCACAGTCAACACATATGGCTTTTTAGCAAGGTTTAAAGGGAAAGAGCACTTTTAGATAAACAAGGCAATAGATGGCACTTGTGGAGGTAGTAAAACAAAGTTCTTTATGAACCACAGGATTGCTTGAAATAAAGATTTAAATGCAAAATGAAAGGCAGTAGAGCTGACTATTTCTGTCAATGGTAAGTTTGTGATAACGTAAGAAAAGTAGTTTAAATGTTTTGCCACTTGCTTGAACAACTTAATAAATGCAAAAGTAAAAAGCATTGAATAATGTGTTGCTTATTTTTTTTTGTTTAAACATGTATGTGAAAGATTGTATTACTGTACTGTGTAAAAAAAAAGAATTGCAATGCTGAAAAAGCATTTTCAGTGACAATGTTTGGATTTGAAATCAAAATAATGGATAAATGTTGTGTTTGTGGTAAACAGCCACAGATCAGTAGTGGACTCCTGTGTGAAAGCTGCTTCTCCTCTCACAAGAGTCACCTAAGAGGGGAATTCCCCCCATTTTCAAAAATGAAATTCAGGCCCTGAATAAATGTCTAAAAATCCTGATGGGAGTAAATAAATATAAATGATAAAAAGAAGGCTTTAAAAAAAAATCGGTATCGGTGATAGGTATCGGCAGATACTGCTTTCTGTGATCGGCCTCAAAAATCCTGATTGGAGCACCCCTAATTAAAAAAAAATAATTTAATTAAAAAAAGTTATTGTTTTTATCACAGAAATTAGAATTAATTCTCCATTGCAGTAATATCTGTTGCCACAATACAGTGCAACATCAGTGTGCAATAATTTAAATCTTATATAATACTGGGGGGGGGAAGAAAGTGTTCTTCCCTGTTAAACTGACTGACTTTAACAACAGTTGAAATAATGACAGTTGTCAAGTTTTGATATCCACCTGCTGGGGGAGCAAGCGTGCTAAGCTGTTTGTAACATTATACAGCATTTCAGGAAATATTTTCCATCAGCCACCTGAATAACAGTATAGACAAGCCATGGAGGATGTAAAAAATTACAGAAAGCTCAATAGGATTCTTTCTAAGAACGAGGACGATATGGCCACTGTTGGCATTCAGCTGTTGTAAGAACTATTTTAGTATTTAGTGTATAACGCTGCAATTTTTTGGTGTTGTTTTGGACAGCTGGCAATTGAAACAAATTTAATTAAAAAAAGTTATTGTTTTTACCACAGAAATTAGAATTAATTCTCCATTGCAGTAATATCTGTTGCCACAATACAGTGCAACATCAGTGTGCAATAATTTAAATCTTATATAATACTGGGGGGGGAAGAAAGTGTTCTTCCCTGTTAAACTGACTGACTTTAACAACAGTTGAAATAATGACAGTTGTCAAGTTTTGATATCCACCTGCTGGGGGAGCAAGCGTGCTAAGCTGTTTGTAACATTATACAGCATTTCAGGAAATATTTTCCATCAGCCACCTGAATAACAGTATAGACAAGCCATGGAGGATGTAAAAAATTACAGAAAGCTCAATAGGATTCTTTCTAAGAACGAGGACGATATGGCCACTGTTGGCATTCAGCTGTTGTAAGAACTATTTTAGTATTTAGTGTATAACGCTGCAATTTTTTGGTGTTGTTTTGGACAGCTGGCAATTGAAACATTCTTTCAAATATTTTCTTTTGTGTTCCACATAAAGAATGGTTTGAAATGACACAAGGGAGAATCAATTATTCTTTTTTTTTTCATTTCCAGATGAACAATCCGTTGAAGAAATAATAACCGTCAAGACGTGACAAAGCAAACAAGAGCTGTTTCTACTGAGTAGTACTAATGGGAAAACAATATTATTGAAAAAGATACACCTGGGAACATGACATTGAACAGAAAAACATGACCAAATAGACACATGAACTTATATACTCCACACCCCAGTCTTTAAAGTAGTTTGTTAACTACCAAAAGAAATCACTAAAAATACCATATACAACTAGTGGTGATGTTTATGATTCATAACTATTGATTTCGTTCAGATTTGTTCTCTGATTTATTATGGTTTCTCAAGGTTCCACCAGTAGGTGAGTGTTTATTATGTATTTGCAGTGATTTAGTCACTCAACAGATTCAAAAACATGCTTTTGTTCACAAGGTCCAAACTAAAACTACATTCTTTCCTTTCAAAAATTCAAAAATACCATCATCCAAGCCAAGCAAGTGGAAGTGTGGCTTCTATAACAACCTCTGGGAAACAATGTGCAGTTGGCTGGTAGGTAGGATTACTAAATAACCAGAGTTTTTGAGAGCATGACTAATTGCTCACTCCTTCATTAATGTTCTTGTGTAGCAGATAGTAATGATAAAATCAAACTGCTCTTGAACCCGGTAATGCAAGTTTAGAGAAATAGAATGAAAACGTCTCGGTTATGTATGTAACCCTCGTTCCCTGAAGGAGGGAACGGATACGTCACGTCGGAGGACCAACGAAATTGGGATCTCGCTTAGAGGGACCAATCTACTTCGAGTGTAAACTAAACGAGCCAATGCACATTGGCATGCGATTATTGCATCCAGCTGCTGCTGATCACAGCGTGAGTATAAGTAGGCAGCAGGTGCAGCGCATATTCAGGTTTTCGCTGAGGAGCCGAGCCGGTGACCCGGCCGCTCAGCGGTGGTACAGGAGCTGTGGCGACGGGACGTGACGTCTCCGTTCCCTCCTTCAGGGAACGAGGGTTACATACGTAACCGAGACGTTCCCTTTCAGTCGGTCACTCTCGACGTCACGTCGGAGGACCGACGAAATTGGGATCCTACCAAAGGGCCACAGCTACTGCCCCTTCCAGTGTCCTGTGGAAGCCACCTGCGCCCCTATTTTTTGGCGTAGGCCAGGGCTTCACAAGAGGACCAGCTACTGCTGCAATGGCACTACCCAATGAGTAAGACTGGATAACACTAGGAAAACGTACCCGTTCTACTTGGAACAGGGGCGTTACGGAAGCTCGAACCTTCCCGAAGGAGGTTTCGGAAGCAATACACATATGAACATCCCTTAGGTGCATATGGAAGAATGGAGGTGATTGAACCCTCTTGGAATGGCAGAAGTCTGCCGGGGAAACACGGGCTCAAGGAAAAAGCTCTTTTAGCGTGCTGAGGCGCACAGGGGAGATGATCATTTGCAACACGAACAGGGGGTAGTGCAGCCTGATGTGTGCAACCCACTCGACACGGGAAACCACCACCGCTGAAGCGCCGTCCGCCAACACGAAGAGCTCTCCAAGAGCGTGCTGAACTCGTTCAGTCTTCTCTCCGTAGAGTAGTCAGGAGCGGAACGATGTGATCGCTCGGCTCCGAAGCGAAAAGCTGAATATGCGCTGCACCTGCTGCCTACTTATACTCACGCTGTGATCAGCAGCAGCTGGATGCAATAACCGCATGCCAATGTGCATTGGCTCGTTTAGTTTACACTCAAAGTAGATTGGTCCCTCTAAGCGAGATCCCAATTTTGTCGGTCCTCCGACGTGACGTCGAGAGTGACCGACTGAAAGGGAACTCTCTGTTTCTAACCACGACAGCCTCAACATGAAGGTATACAGTATACAGTTGAAAGTATACAGTAAATTAAAGTATACAGTTACCACGCTAGGGGCTTTTGCAAACACAATGTAGTATCTACTTACTCACACGTTTTTCTTCACTGACCTGTGTATGTTTATTTTTATGAGCACACAACATGGTGTCTGTTGTTCTTTAAGCAGAACGACAATGTTAAAAATTCACTTGATTATATAGCTTATAAGAATTAGTTTTTTGGGGAGACCTTGGTCCAGAGTTTTTCTGTCTCTAAAATAGCCAGAGGGTATGCAGATGATTCATGAATTGTGATATTACAACCAATCTGCAATAATGGTAGACTATAAATAAATGGTTGGCTTTACATTATTGACTGAAGTGGATAGATATCTCACTTTGTCTGTTTTAGTGATGCATCACAATGGCAGAAAATGATAAACAATGCGAAATGCTGCTGGTATAAGGTACCATACTATAATAGTCTACTGACAGGACATTTCATTTGTTTTGCAGTCACAAGACTGTTGTTTATTTCTCGACAGAAGACTTTGATTGGTTGCAGGTGGTAAGATGACAACTTTTTGAATCCTCATATTTGTGAAGACATTTCAACAGTGCTATTTTATACTTTTATATTATACTTTCATTTATTAATATTTTGAATTAGCTTTTAATTTACTTATTTAGTTTTGATTTAAATTTTATATACAGTAAGTTTTAGTAATTTGTTTTTGGTCTATTTAATGTATTTTTATTTCAGTTTTAGTTTTTGTAATTTTAGTACTTCAACTTATTTCTAGCTGTCAAGGGAAAATTTCTAGTTTTTGTATTTCATGTAAAATGTATATTTTATTTCAGATTTATTTAAATGAATAAAAATGGCTTTTAATAGATACATTTTAGCTAACTTTAACAGCACACCACATTTCAAGTGCTTGGACTAATACAAATAAATCACATAATCAATTTTGTCCCCTTTAAATGTACTGATATACACAAGTTTGTGTTAAGGTTTGGTTTAGGGGTGGTTCAGGTTTGGGATTTTCCAAATATCATCCCCTCTGTATGAAGCATGTGAGATGTCTTCACTAATACAGTTAATCTGTAATGTGTGTGTGTGTGTGTGTGTGAGTGATTGTTTTAAGGTTTTCTCATGAAACGCTGCTGAGAGCCACAGCAAACCTGCTGACTACTGTGCTTTTGTTGAACTGCATCCAAAACACACTGCTCCTGAGACATGGAGGATACATTTACCTCAGCTTATCAAACACTTCTTGAGAAGTGTTTCTTAACTTCTTTAAAATGGATTTTGTTGCTTTTTCATTATCTATGTCTACATTTCTTGGTTAATTTTTTTTTTATCTTCCCATCCAAGCAGGGACGGATTATGACACAGCGGTGCCCTGCCTGGGCACGGACCGATTAAAGGCCCCCCTCGGTTGAAATTTTGTTCCTTTTTTATTCAAAATTTTCCCAAACTTGTTAACTATATCATAAAATATCACGATACTCAAATATAAGTAAATACATTTTGCACCTTTATAGATCATGTTAGTTTATCTGTAATGGGCTATGGGAAAAGTAGCCTAATATTAGTGTAATCTATTAACTAGCCTATGCATAAAACCCGTCTTTTAACTTGTACTAGATGGGTGTCATGTCATAGAATATTTTTAATAGGACTGACTTTGTATTTAACGTAAATTGAATAAAAACATTGTAAGTTACTAATTATAACACTTTCATTGTACATAAAGAGAGCAAAGAATATTTGCATTATCAAAGAATATTAACTTCAGTCTAGACAGAGTTCAAGCACTCTCAACAACTCCCATTATAATCACTGAAGCTGTTTATACTGTGAAATGAATATCTTACTTACATCATACACACATCTGCACTTTGTTTCTGATGAGAGAATTTGCCAGAGAGCAGCATTCAGTCAGCAAGCGCACGCACTAAACAAAACACGGGCTTTTCAGCGATGACTCATCTGAATGCCTCTGATTGGCCATTGCATTCATAAGCTCAACAGAATCCTGTGTGATTGGTTATAATGCGCAGCACTGTAAAAACAGTCTTGCTCAGCCCAGCCAAAGCATTGAACGCAGATTTGAATTTGGCAGCTGATTCTGTGCCGCACTGAA
>NW_015505182.1:278826-330306 GCF_001515645.1 Sinocyclocheilus grahami
TGAATAATTATATATTACAAATTATTACGAATTTTGAATGCATTTTAAGATTACTTTTCCCATCAACTGGTCAAAATACACAACACCGCTGTATGCTGCGTGCGCACTGGATGAAAGCGCACTTTCACTCTCTGACAGCAGATGGCGTTAAACTGCAGAAATAATAATAATAATAATAATAATAAATTTAAATGCAGCCGTTACCCCGGAAACCCTGTAAACAAAGCAGCTGCACTACTTTCTGTTTCTGAATGGTGTTTAAATGATTTAAACCGCTATTCAGATTTGTGTATTTGCTATGATGTTCATCACAGCCAAATACTTAAATATTTAGACTTAATAGGCTATTTATTTGCAAACTTTTTTTACATTTTAATCTGGACTCAACATGCCCTAGATATTGTTTGAAAGTGTTTTGATTCTTTATTGTTCGGTCACACTTTACATTAGGGCTTCATTAGTTAACATAAACTGCCAATGAAAAATTCTTCTGAACATTCATTAATCATAGGGATTCCAATATTTAATAACAGGTTGTTCAAATCGAAAGTTGCAACTGTGTTATTTAATGAGCTAACATGAACTAAGACTTGTATATTTTAAACAAAGATTAATAACTTCTGTAGCAAATGTAGCTATTGCTCATTGTGAATGTTAATGCATTAACTAAGGTTAACTAATGAGGTCTTATTGTAAAGTGATACCTATTGGTCTTTATAGTTTTTTTGCACTTTAATCTGTCTAAAACTTTTAACTTTATACATTTTTCTGTATTGCTTTACTGCATTTAAATGTTCAGTTGTTTTTGTTGTAAGAAAAAAGTTATTAAACCTGTTATACTATATTATGACAGCACATTTTTAAAACTAAATTTCAATATTGTGATAATACTGCATACCGTGATAAAAGCATTAGCAATTAATCGCAACATGAAAATGTGATACCGGCATATCCCTAGTTATGCCCCTACCATACTGTGATGCCCTGTCCGGCCGGTGCGATGAGACAAAAACATGAAAACCCATTATAAATGAGGCATTTGTTGCATCCTGTGGGGACATAATTACTGATTATAATGACTTATACTGTCTTTTTACGTGTTGCGTTGCGTCGCGCCGCGTAAACATAAAACCATGTCTGCATTTGTGATCGGAGAAATGACAAACAACAAGCCCTACTCTACACTGCTCAAAACTCGCGTTTGAATCATCAGAGCAAAATTCTTTATATATAAAAAACATACTTACAGTCTGTGAGTCAGAACAGCCGGCATTGTAGTCTACTCTACCAGGATCAGGATACAGTCCTCCATAAAATGTGCTGCACACATCTGAATATTTGGGTTGAAGTGTTCTGGAACAGTGTTGTAAATACAACTTAACCACTGATTTCTAGTCGTGTCCATTTTTGGAAGGCCAAACAAAGTAGTTAAAGCGCCACACACCGCGGCCCTGAGTGAGCGGCAGCTGGCGGGCTTGAGAACAGCTTGCAGCAACCACATGTGACCGCCACGGTGAAAGCCGAACCCGTGATCGACAGCGCGAAGTTGTTGTATTTCCTCAGCGACCAGCATGGATCAGCTCTAGGCATGACGAAGCGGATATCGTCCTCTTTTGGAAGGCCAAACAAAGTAGTTTCACTTTCACAACGAAACACACAGCGTCTCCACGGCATGGCGGCGGCGTCAACAATACTACAGCGAGAATAAAAGTTACGCCTTCTTTCTTTGCGTGAACATTTGGGCGGCGCTATGCAAATCTTCCCACATCGTGACGTAGACATGTGGGGGCGTGTTAGAACGAGCCGTTTTAGGTAGGCGTGGTTGACTCTTAACTTTTACTAAAGAATATCTCTTTGGATTTTAGACTTTAGTCTTTGCAACTTTACAGATCTTCTTTATGCACCAAGAGCTTGTAACACTACAAAGAGAAAGGAAAAATTGAAATCGCATCATATGACCCCTTTAAAATCCCGAGGGGGCACGGTTGAAATCGCGTTCCTGGAGGAGCAGTATTTCTGCTGGGCCCCCCTCTGGTCTAGTGCCCTGGGCACGTACCCGGTAGGCCGTGCAAGTCATAATTTGTTTGTGGTGGAGCACTGTAAGTGCATTACTGTAAACGTGTTTTTGATTTTTTTTTTTTTACAAAATGAGGAATGAGTTGAAATTATTTTATGTGTTACTCCACAGCAATGCGGTATACCACAGATGTTGTCTATAGATGTTAAGTTATAAATAACCCAGCATATTTAATAATTCATTATTACACAGGAATAAACTTTCAAAAGTTTCATGTTTTCGTCTTAATTAAACAATTAATTTAATTAAACAAATATTGGCTACATATCCTGTGGCCTGTTTATACTAGAATACTGTTAAATAAATTTGTGATTCTGATTGACATCTGTTCCAAGGATGTTGATTAATTTTGCATAACTGAAGCTCCACATTTGTTGACCGCATGTTCTTCCAAATTAGGGACAGGTGTCGGGCCATATCCTTCTGCGGAATCTCATCCATTTAGACTCTAAGAGTCAGCCATTGGTAATGACTCTTTTTGTTCATCAAATGATGAAAATATTGTAATAAACACTGATAGCATAAAATAAGAGCATGCAAGGCTGGCAAGCTTATCATTTAGCACTGTGCTAAGCTTGTAAACTGGTGCCCCACTGTCCGATTGTTTTTCAGCTGATGATCAGTTGTAAGCTTTATTTACATAATCGTTGACGAATCAGCAGGAGTAGATGTATGCGGTCACATTTTTCAGTGTGTGCACAGCGCTAACAGCCACAGTGACTCAGCTCCCTGCAGAGTTAATGGTTCTGTCAGCTCAGTTTTTGATATTATTGCTGATAGTCGGTGGAATGGTTATTATGCTCGGAACGGATCTAAACATTTTCCCCAGCGAATGAACAACCACATATCGTGAACGCAGATTGTTATCCATTGTGTAACCAAGCTTTTTGGTGGTCTTTGAGCACTTTAATGACATTCACATGTCCATGGTAAAATTATTTTGTGAACTGCATCCTAATTTAGTATTTTACCAATTTTTGTGTTTGTATTTATCTAATTTTAATGTTATTTAATGTCTCAATATTTAGGCACTGAATTGCGAACCCATAAAAATTGGGTTGTTTTTAAGCAAAGCATAGCGATGTGTGGAAGCAGTTCTACAAAATATTTTAGGACTGAAAATTTAAAAAATGTCTTGTGAAACACACATGTACATGTGGCATATGCAGAAAAATATGGCTCTGGGGCATTGAATTATTGAAAAAAATTAATGCATACCTGCATCATGTTCGCATTAAATTAAACGTCTGTCATCAATTATTCCTCACATAGTCAACAAAACTAGGTTGGTATAATATTGAAGGATGTACAAAGGACTACAGTAATCCCAAAACATATGTTTTTTTTATGTCTCTCTTTCCTGTCTCATCTATAAATCTCAGTTCTCTTAGCGGAAAATATTGAACTGCTTGAAAAGTATGATCCTGTTTGTCTCCCTGTGTTCAGGTAAATCAATTCTAAATTCCATTCTTGTTGTCTCACACAGAGGGACATTATAAAAAAGATCATTCTCAGACGATTTTGTTTCAGCGTTTCATCCTCTCACAGTGGGAAGGAGACTGGGATCATCTGAAACCTAAAACTTCAATGATATTCTATTCACCCCTACAGATGCACTGCAGTCAGTGCATAATCAGTTTTGCAAGGACAGTCTTGGTTACATAATCATTTCCAAATGACTTTGAGCTCTTTGTCGAAAGTGTTAATAGATGGATCTCAAAATCCTACAGTCACTGCTGGAAACGATAATATGCAGAATATGCTAGAAAACTGTATAATGTGCAGGATCAGGACAAAAAAAGAGACTCATAAACACTAATCACAAAACAAATGAGTCATTGATCATCCAGGTAACAATACAAAGTAGACTGAAGATTCAGGGGTATGTAAACTTTTGAAGTGGTTTATTTGTGTGAATTCAGTTAATATTGTCTTGTGGACTGTATGTAAACATCTATTATGTGAAACAGCTTATTCAGGACAGCTCTAAATAAAAAATAACTTGCTATTTTATGACCCTCCTGTTTTGTTACAATAATTAACATCTTGCGTATTCTGCAAAGGGTATATAAACTTATGAACAGAACTGTACCTCAGGAAAAGTCATTCAGCATCCAGTGTGTTAGTTTTCTAAGGGAAAAAAACGTCAGAGAAGAGCATATTGCTAAAATCATAAATATATCATTAAATATATGCACCAGATCATAAATACATTATATTTTTACTTAGCCTGTTGCTGATGCTTTAATTATTTAGTTAATTGTTCTGTAAATCTCCCAATTGTGAAATAAATAAATAAATAAATAGTTTGTAATCATCAGAGGCCATTTAGCCAAGACATTTTTTTTAAATGAAAGCCATTTAAATGATTATATCTTCACAGCGGTTTAGTACGGAAGTTCTAAGCGGCCATGCATTATTTTTTTTTCCTTCTTGTTTTCTCGTTATAACGACTTATTTTCTCGTTATATCGACATAACAAGAGTCGTTTTCTCGTTATAACGACTTAATTTTCTCGTTATATCGACATAACGAGAGTTGTTTTCTCGTTATAACGACTTAGCAGTTATTATTTTATGACACAGAACGCGTTGGTGAAACTCATGCATCTAGCAAGAACTTAATACACAAAATAGTCATATTGATTCAAGCATTTAACATTTATGAATGAATTAAATGTCAGTAGCCTAATGAACAATACTGTACAAATTATAGCGATCACGAGGTAGCTCATATTCTATCCCAAACGCATACAGTAAAGTGGACATACAGCATAGCCTACAACACTCCATCAGTTATATTCAGGTCAATTGTGCCACCTGTTGGCGCAGTTTTGTAACTTAGAGAAAAACTTTTTTTATGTCGAGATCACGAGAAATTTAAGTCGTTATAACGAGAAAACAACTCTCGTAATGTCGAGATAACGAGAAAATTAAGTCGTTATAACGAGAAAACAACTCTCGTTATATCGATATAACGAGAGTTGTTTTCTCGTTATAACGACTTAAATTTCTCGTGATCTCGACATAACGAGAGTTGTTTTCTCGTTATAACGACTTAAATTTCTCGTGATCTCGACATAACGAGAGTTGTTTTCTCGTTATAACGACTTAAATTTCTCGTGATCTCGACATAACGAGAGTTGTTTTCTCGTTATAACGACTTAATTTTCTCGTTATATCGATATAACGAGAAAATTAAGTCGTTATAACGAGAAAACAAGAAGGGAAAAAAAAATAATGCATGGCCGCTTAGAACTTCCGTAGTAGATCAAACAATCATTGTAAAAAAAAAAAAACTTTGTCGAGATAACGAGAAAATTAAGTCGTTATAACGAGAAAACAACTCTCGTTATGTCGATATAACGAGAAAATTAAGACATTATAACGAGAAAACAACTCTCGTTATGTCGATATAACGAGAAAATAAGTCGTTATAACGAGAAAACAAGAAGGAAAAAAAAAATAATGCATGGCCGCTAATTATAATAATTAGAAAATAGAGAATTTCCTTTTTTCATTTAGGCTATTGTTAAGAATGTGTTTCTAGGTCAGAATGACCAAATATTATGAAGCATATTTGTCATGCAAGGCCTCACACACATTCTTGAGGACAAAAAAAAAAAGTCTGTGTCCGTGTTTCTGCTTTCAAGTACATTCAGGTGTGAGGAAAAGGCTGAGAAATCTTTAGATTTGAGGTGGACCTTTCAAAGAAAGAGACAAGGAAGATGGATGACCAGATGTAGCTGCTGCCAGGTTGCAGTAAAGCTTGCTTGAATTTGGGGGGCCCAGGACAAAATATTTATGAGTGATGCTGAATTCACAGAGCCTTGGGAAAAAAAAAAGGGTGGGCCAGGACCCAGACCCCCTACACTTAGCGGCGTAAAGGCATGTTTATTGGAATCCCTGCATCACAGGGACAACGTCCAAAGTCCTGGTTATTCCCACCAATGATGGCCCTGAGTTGTGAACCAAAAAAAAAAAAAACTGAACATACCAAGCATTACTCCTGTAAAAGTAAGATCTGACTGCTGATTAAGGAAACCAGAGATATATGCACTAACTAACGCAAACAACACCTGGGCACAATTACATGAGGTGACAGATGCAATCAAAATCACTCCCTATTCCCTATATAGTGCACTATATTGGATGCTGGCCATTCTGTAGTGTCATCTGAACTATACAATTCACTCTTTTTTCTTTTTCTTTTGTTTTGCACTCAGAATGCAGTCTGATTTATTGTATAAAGCTTTCCTGTAGCTGAACCATGGAATGATGAACATAATCACTTATTCACGTGGTTGGATTATTATTCTATTATACTGAATTAACTATCTATTAAATTTGACATTAAATATGAGAATGTGAACAATTTATTAATTTATTTTCAACATAATATAGATTTAATAACAAAAATCTTTAAAAAAAAAAGTGTATGTGTAGTTTTTAAATAAAGTTATTATTATTATCATCATTATTATTTTATAAGGTGCAAAATAAAGTTATTTCTACACTCTGGCACACAGTCATTATATCAGCATCTGAAGTTACTCACTCACTTTTGTTTCTGTTTTCCCGTGCATATAGTTCATTATGTGCCATTCACTATATAATGAACTAGTGAGTGATTTAGATGCAGCTCAGATGTACAAAAAAATGTTTAAATGACAAACTAGACAAAACTTATAATAAAAGCCAGACAGAAACAATAGCTAAAAAGCAAAAGGGGCAGAACTAGACTGTGGACCCAAGTGGCGGATCTAGATAATACAATTTACAATATTTTTATGGGCAGGCCCCTCTCTCATGAGACCAATGAATGAATGAAAGGCTGTAGTGCGACACATGTGGTTGCCGCTGCTACATACAATGTTGTGGGGGGTTAGAGAAAATATTTTTGGACATACAGTCCCAAAAGCCCAGGGCTGCTGAGAGGGGAGGGTAAAACTTGTAGCAGTCCAAACCATTAATCTGGGCAGTTACCACAACCACCACAACCGTGAGCACATATTGGTCAGTGTGGTATTAAATAAATCCCTGAAAGCAGATTAATATGGTTGACAAATTTCCAAGACCAATACAACTTGTTGAAACAATTATAAAGCCAAAACAGTTCTAAAGGACATAGTGTGCTACAGTATAGTTTCTGAAACATCCAATGTTGGGAAGTAATGGGACACAGTGTGCCTCTGCTTCTGAAATTCAATAAGCAAAAAGAATATCAGATGATATAAGGTTAGAGGAGCAAGAGTGTGTCAGAGAGAGGGAAAGAACAACTGAAAGCTTTAAAAGTTAGATGTTATTTTGAAGGCCATGTGAAACATCTGCAGTTTAATGGAGTAAAATACTGAACCTGTTCAAGCTTAAAAGGGAAGACAACATCGCGCTAGTGGATAAAAGAGGACTGAGGTTCCTGAGAGATTTGCTGCCAAATGCATTTCACAGTGCTGTTCATCTCACAGGACTGATCCAGTAGCTACATGTATGTTGTGATGCACAACACCAAATTCAGTAATGCTTGCTGTTCCTTAAATGAGTTTGAGTGAACTTAACTTAGAATGTTGGACAGTTACAAACAAGGCAGATTGAAAACATTTAAACCCACATGTTAATTAAGTGCATAGTTTAAGAGGTTTTCTGTTCTGCAACATATGGCAAATAACTTTTTATTTGAAAATGATCACAAAAAAGTAGTCTATATATCTTAAAACAAACATGTTAACAACTGTGACATGTTAATGCACAAGCATTGAAACTTTTGATTAGATTCTCTTAGATTGCTTGACCACAAAAATGCATTTAGATTTTGTCAGAATTATGTAACTCTGGCTTAAAGCATGTGCTTTACATTGTCTAATTAGAGCTGCTGTTTGCATATGTGAAATAACCTGAGTCACCTAAAAGCGAAGCAAAAAAAAAAAGTCTAGTTTTTTTTTTGATCCAGTTTTAAGGCTGAATATCCCCACAGTGTCCCAAAGGAAGAACAGAACAGGGATCTACTGACAGCACACATGCTTTAGGCCTGTAATGGATTTCGCTCTGTCCATCTTGAAAGTGACGGCACATATGTAACCCATGTGCATATAGTTACTGTGGTGTGAAGATATTTATGTGGGAGTTATGCATATTTAACTCTGCCATAGAATGTGACTGATAATTCTGCATTGACTCCATTTCGAGGAAAGTAGAAAACAAGCTCATGATAGATGCTACAGATGTTATCTGTAGTAATAAACATTGTGTTAGCTTTTCAATAAAAAAGTCCATCTTATCCTAAACTTCTTAAGACATTTTAATGTAATATAGTGTTAAATATATAATTTTGAATATGTTTTGATATCTGCTGTACCTTACAACATGTATGGTTAATCTACGTATATATCTATCCTTTATTATTTCATTTATTTTTATTATATCTATTTCATTTATTTTTATTTATTTTATCACCGGAGTAAGTAATGGGGGAATGGATAATTTTTTTAAATATCTCCTTATAGTTCACTGGAAGGTTGTGATCATAGTTTACACAACTGGTTAAATGCCATAAAAATGACAAATTCAGTTCTGAATTGCTTACAGGAGAATAGTTAGCTTGTGTAAGTCATATTTGGCATACACAAACGAGTTTATATGAGGTTGAAAATTAAGGCTTTGCTTTGTTTTGTTTTGGGTTTTTTCTTTGTGGCTGTAACGACTAATATAATGACATTTTCATAATCCAGAGCTCAATGACAGGCAGTGAAATATTAATTCAAAAACATGAAAATATGAACTGTTCCAATCTTAATTTGTACCAGCATCTCAGGCTGTTTATATCACCACACATTTGATCATTCTTCATGGATTTGTGTGTTTTAGACTGGATGTCTGAACAGAACAATATGTCATTGAACACCTAATTGATTTATAATTGGAATGAATCAACTTATTTTAAGAGACTAATCACACCCATTTCTAGCAGAGACGAGTGAAGTTTAGAAGCAATTTAATTAGAGTAAGGTCTTGGATATTTGAGGTACTTTCGTCTGGAGGAAGTATCTCTAGAAAACAAGTCAAAGGTCATCTTTCCTATCTGTACCATTCAGCTTAATGGCTAATGACATACTGTATATTAACTTCACATGTTCAGGATTTAGGTGAATTTCTATTTTTGCATGATAATTCAATTCGTTATGTAATGTATAAACATCTGGCTTTTTCAAATATCTGGAACAAATATGTGAATGAATAGAATGAAAAAATAGAGTTTTTCTTACAGACTTGCACAAATGGGGAGAATGCTGTTTCATCATTGTAAAAGAGTGAGTTATTTATATTCTGTGACCATTTACTCATCTTCACATCTTGTCAAGTTGCGCATGTTTCAGCCTCAGAACACAAGATAAAAATGTAACCCATAAACAAAAGTAAATAGGGACGGAAGCTGTCAAGCTCCAAAACATGACAAAAAGCACCTTAAAGGGCTGTAAAGCATTCATCTGTCATGAGACACATGGAAAGCAATGCTATTTGGTGTCATTGACGTCAAACTGCATACTGCATATCATATATGAACGTGAATGAGCCTGATAAAGATTGTGGAGGGAAGGATTTTCAGCTTGTTCCTCAACGAAACTCAAATCTGCAAATCTGTTGTATGCCTGTATCTAAAAACGTTTAGACAAGAACATTTTTATGCTTAACTTTCCCTCTAAACATGTATTGTTTATCAAGAACAAAAGCAAGTCTTATAGGGTTTGAAGTGACTTGAGAAGAAGTAAATGAAATGTTTTTTTTTCTTTCACAAGAAAACTACTACAAGTTTCGCTCAATGGAGAAACCTAGCATTTAAAACATCGTTACAGCTTGTAGAATGAGCAGATGACTTGGCATCCCCATTGGATTTTAAACTTATGCTCAAATGTAATTTTTGAGAGGTCTTATATTGGTCTGGAGGGAGCTAAAACTTCATCAATAAAATGAAAGGATGTTGGAATGATCTGAGTGAAGAAAAAGTGAGAGAGGTCTTTTTATAAGCGCAACTGTGGGAGAAGAGGAGGAGGAGGTCTTTACCACAGCTCACTTTATTGGTCCACCATAGACCTCAGGCAGAAACATTCACCCTCTCAAGGTGGCACACCTCAACTGTTTCACATGCAGATCCGTTTCAAGAGCCTTCAATATCTGGATGCTTGAAGCCCACAGAGATCTTTGGTGGAGCAGACCCTATCTGCAAATCTGTTGTATGCCTGTATCTAAAAACGTTTAGACAAGAACATTTTTATGCTTAACTTTCCCTCTAAACATGTATTGTTTATCAAGAACAAAAGCAAGTCTTATAGGGTTTGAAGTGACTTGAGAAGTAAATGAAATGTTTTTTTTCTTTCACAAGAAAACTACTACAAGTTTCGCTCAATGGAGAAACCTAGCATTTAAAACATCGTTACAGCTTGTAGAATGAGCAGATGACTTGGCATCCCCATTGGATTTTAAACTTATGCTCAAATGTAACTTTTGAGAGGTCTTATATTGGTCTGGAGGGAGCTAAAACTTCATCAATAAAATGAAAGGATGTTGGAATGATCTGAGTGAAGAAAAAGTGAGAGAGGTCTTTTTATAAGCGCAACTGTGGGAGAAGAGGAGGAGGAGGTCTTTACCACAGCTCACTTTATTGGTCCACCATAGACCTCAGGCAGAAACATTCACCCTCTCAAGGTGGCACACCTCAACTGTTTCACATGCAGATCCGTTTCAAGAGCCTTCAATATCTGGATGCTTGAAGCCCACAGAGATCTTTGGTGGAGCAGACCCTATCTTCATTAGGATCAAACACAAAACAAAAAGACTAATCCAATGAATCTACATGTGGACTTCATTGCTTTCTATTTGCTCAGGTCAGCCAGATGAACACACACATAACAGCCCACAAAGCCAAGGTAAGTCTGCTGCTCTCCTTTGACATAGACTTGTTGCTTAAGGAAGGTTTTGAAGTGAATATTTGTGTCATTTGAAAATTGAAGATCCATCGATTTTCTTTTTAAAACCCGTTTCAGTTTCTGCTTCTGCATGATTAATAGATACCGTTAGATTGATGTGTAGAATGAGGTTTGTTTAATGTCAGATACGATGGCTGAAGATATCCCTCTTGTGAAACTTGAGAACACTGTTTTCCTTTCTTGTTGAACCTTTTCCCATATTTCTTGATTTATGTCCATCAAACTATTTCAGTGTAAGAAAGCCAAACCATTAAACAACTGTGGGCAAATTTCGTAAGACATGGAACATGCAGAAGAAAACTGTGGACTGTGAAATTTCATTGCTTCAGTTGGCTGCTTTCTTGTTCTCTTGGCTGTTCTCTTCAGTTAGCAACTGCTAAGAGAAAATATCACTGTTAGTTATTCTGGCTATATTGTCGACTGCTGAGTTGCTATGTCCACTCTTAATCCCTTTTTTTTTTTTGGTCTCACACATACAAGTGGTTTCATACATCAGGTAATAAGAAACATAAGCTCAGGTAATGGAAACATTCACTTTATGGGGTCTTTATTCTTCTTACCTGTTATCACTACATGCTTTATTGGCTTGATAACCCAGGACTTCCCAGATCCATGGCAGGAAACACTAGTTCAGTTGTTTTTTACAGTTGTCTTATTGAAGCAGTTGTATTGCTTTGACAAATAAATAAATGGTGTATGGTATTATTTGTCTTGTTTAATAACATTTCTAATTTTGGACTTTAAATTTGAATGATATGTTTAATAGGATGTTTATTTATTTTCAATACCCTAAAATATATATATATATATATGCATATATTTACTAGTATATTCATTTTCAACATTCTTAACAATATATTTAGTACATTTGCTTGGAGACTTTCAACACACGGAAGAATATATTTATTCATTTCCAACACCTATTTGATATTAATTTATCATAGATATAGATATTATTATAGCAAGTAACACACTGAATAAACATTACAGTCTGAAGTAGAAAAACGGCAATATTATTATGATTATTATTATTGCAAAATGTACCCCAAAAATCTTAAACAAAAAAATAATAATAATAAAACCCCATAAAAGTATCTACATATCTGACAAGCAATAAATGGCGACAGACTGTCTGAAATTCATTGTACATTTCCTTGGTGATTTTTGCATTTTATTGCCTAGTTAAGCTAAATTTGCTTGTCACCCTGACATCTACAAAGCCAATTGAAATTAATCTGAGACAAACTATTTGCAGTTACTTGTCATAAATGAGCCTTGTTAAGCTATTTTTTCTGTCTCCGATAAGGCAGAGCTGAAGCAGCTTGTGAGGTTTTGTCAAGATGTTGTTAAAATGCTGTCTGGCTTTTATCAAACTCTTAAGAGGTTGACGTGAAGCATCACATCTGCTGTACACATGACTATGAGTCCATTTAGCTCTCCTGTGGAGAAAAGCTTCGATAACTTTTTGAGCAACGATCTAGTCATCTATTTCTTGTTTTTCTGATCTTGCCAACATCATAAACAGTTTTATAGTTTCAGTGGGTTTTCACACCAGAGATTTATGAAATTTGCTTTTGTGTTCTGAGAGGTAAGGAAGTACTTATGCCCACGTTATGACTTTATTAATTGTAGTATATAATATTGTAACATTACATGATAAGTCCCTGTTGTGTCGCATAAACGGTGTTGCATAGTTCAGAGGATCAAAAAATGCAATGAATATGAATTCATCAGTAACTCCCCAATCTCT
Source organism: Sinocyclocheilus grahami (assembly GCF_001515645.1). Classification (NCBI taxonomy): domain Eukaryota; kingdom Metazoa; phylum Chordata; class Actinopteri; order Cypriniformes; family Cyprinidae; genus Sinocyclocheilus; species Sinocyclocheilus grahami. The sequence goes on from NW_015505182.1 coordinate 291,631, forward strand.
AAGTCACTCCAACCCAGAGATTGGGGAGTTACTGATGTTACATTCCTTTCCCATCAACATTTTCACCGTTTCAACACCAGGTTGCTCCAGGGAGATTTTCACTGTTGTTGATATAATATTAAGTAGCTTTGGATATGTTCAAAGTCACATGCAAGCTGGAAAAAAATCAAGCTGTTTGTTATATTTTCTTAATTTTGCTAGTAAATTTCACAAATAATTACAAAGAAATGGCAAGCAACACATTGAATTAAACGTGAATAGTTTAAGTAGAAAGGCTGAAGTAGTATTGAAGCAATATTAGGTTGTCTGGATCCAGAAAGATCCAAACCTCTCTCAAACTTCTCAGTGAGCTCCACCTGCGATCCCCACAATCGGAGACTCCGCCATGCCTTGGCAGCATTGAAAATAGGGACAGGCACGAGGGATGAGACACGGAGTTTTTTCATTAAAAACTTTCCACAACAAGTGCAATCAGCACCCTCGAGCAATGAACGCACATGCTCCTCTCCCAGACACATAACACATAGGTTGTGTGTGTCCTCGGGTGTCAGAAACCTATGACACAAAGTCACACACTTCCTAAAACATTTGGTCGAGCTCTTAGTCATGTCTCACACATGCTGGACAAACAAACGGCTCCTGAAGACAAAAAAACCTGGCAATGTGCATTATAGGTGTCCCTTTATACTTCTGGGTGCTCCTCCACAGTCTATGGCTCCACCATAGACTTTATAAAACATGGACGTAGTGTCTGGGATTTCACCCATAGGTTTCTGAAGAGCAAAGTGGCCAGAGCCAGCCAGAGCAATCTTGGCAGCACGTCACTCCCAAAACATCAGAAATGGGCAAAGAGGCAGAAAAGAGGATGTAATATGGGGTGTCTATGGGATTGACTCCCTTTTGGAGGCTGTGTGGCCAGTCAATGAATTGCAGTTTAATTCAATTAGTTGGATTCAAGAGAGAGGTTGCTGGATTCAAGGTTGCTGCTTGGTTCCCACTCAATGGGTGGACATGTAAATTCATGTCAATAGTTTCTAAATATATACTGTATGTGTGTGTCTTTATATATACATAATAAATATACACAGTACACACACATATATTATATAAACAAAAACTTTTATTTTGGATGCGATTAATCGCGATTTATCGTTGCCCAGCTCTAATAAAAATCTACTTTATCTATGCAGTTTTATTGTAATTAAAACTCTAAATTACAATAAAATAAAAAAAATAATCGTTTTGTGCTTGTAGGTAAGGCATCTGTGCTTCTTCCTTATCCTGGGCTTTCATTTGGTGTATGCTGGTGTGCCAGGTCCATGTAAGCACTCTGTCACCCAGGACCATCTCTTGAATTTAAGACGTCTGGTAAGATACGCTGCTTTTACTAGCAGTAAATCACCTTGTAGACTGAACAAAATGTACTTGTATTATAAAATTACACATAAAAGTATTTATTATGCTTTGTTATTAAATCCCACAGCTGTCTGTAATGTTCACTCACATAAATTATTTGGATAGTTTGAATTCAGAAGTATTTTGGCATTCAATCTTTCTAAATGAATGGCAGCACACTAAATAGCGCACTAGATAAAAATCTAATGGGAAAAAGTTGTATGAAAGTGTGCCTGGCCTCTTTTAAAGTCCCTATTAAAATTGATACTGATGTTGATAAATATGAGCTAAACATATGGCAAACTATGATTTTTCACACTGAATTCTTTCCTTTGCAGATGAAGAACCAGTTGCAAAATGGTTGTTCAATAACCTACACCTTCACTGAGCACCAGAACCTGGTATGCACATTTTCACTTTTTTCATGTAATGACACATATAGATTACCAGCTTTCCTATGGGTATTTCAACAGTTATGAACAGTATATGAAAGACCCTGATATGGTTGTTGGCATTCTGGTATAATAGATCTTCCTACCAAGCCACAAAATCGGTTATTGATCTGAAACAGATGTTTCATAAGATCATGTTTTACAACAGAGAGGCAGCAAAACCATGTGATGCAAATTTAAGCTATTAACTGTCACCCATTTATTAAAATAGGCATGAAAGTGCACTATCCAAACTTAAATTGTTGTAATTTATGAACACTTTGGAATACAGACCTAAGGTGGGTCTCTTTTTAAAGACGAAAATGAGCAGATTATTAAGTGGAATTTTTTCAAAAAATTTAAGTATCAAAAAGTTATAGAAGTTTAAATTTACTGTAAAGAAAATGCACTATACTAATTTTATTTTATTTTATATATAATAAATATTTTACATAACAGGTGCCGGGTGCCATCCAAACTCCATTGAATTTTTTTAATGCATTTTTCTGTCACAAATGTCTAGATTTCGCTGTCAATATGGCTTCTATATAAAAATAAATTTAATTAAATGTTTTGATTCTAAAAGACCATAATGCATTTTGTAATATGACACTTGACACCGCCCGCTCAGGGGGAGGAGACCGCAAAAAGATTCTAAAGTACCATTTTCATGGTAACGCAATGTCGATTTCAAAATGGTTTTCACAGGATGAATCATGGGTTTCTAAGCTTTCAAATGATATATAATTTATGATGATTACTAAAAGATTTGATAGAGAAAAAGGACAACAACAAAAAGAGAGCCAAGCGTCCCACAGGTGGGACAGTGACACTAACTATATATACTGTACATACATGCATATAGACAATAGGTGCATATATGGTTACAGTTACCTCGTGACCCTGTTTGTCATGACAGCTGATGCAGCTGCACTAGAACTCCTTGAATTTTTGGAACATGACTGTACAGTTTGCATAAGCAGAAGCTCAGTTCTTTAGGGAAATTATCCTGGAGGTCACTATTATATGGTCGTGTCTCTCAGCAGCTCAGCTCCTTTTTCAGATCCTTTTGAGTTGTTCTTTAATATATACATTTATATACACTGCCAAAGATCAAAGGTTTGGGGTACGTTTTATTTTTTTATTTTTTTATAAAAAGTATTTTGTGTAAAGACTCTAGCACTGAATCCCTGTTAACTGGGGCTGGATAAGCCAGACAGGCTCTCAGTGGACTGTCTCAGAATAGTCTACTTGCTCACTGGTCCAGAGCTCCAAAGAAGTTTTGAATGCATCGTTCAGGGCCCCAGATTCTTAACATGGCCAAGGGAATTTTTGGTGGAGGTGTGAGATGGCTGCACACTTATAATAACTTTAACTTAATACTTTATTACAGTGAGTCCTGGACAAAGATTTCTGGTCAGTTTTATTGTTAAGGCAAAGTGGCTCAGATTTTTTTAATGCATTTTTCTGTCACAAATGTCTAGATTTCGCTGTCAATATGGCTTCTATATAAAAATAAATTTAATTAAATGTTTTGATTCTAAAAGACCATAATGCATTTTGTAATATGACACTTGACACCGCCCGCTCAGGGGGAGGAGACCGCAAAAAGATTCTAAAGTACCATTTTCATGGTAACGCAATGTCGATTTCAAAATGGTTTTCACAGGATGAATCATGGGTTTCTAAGCTTTCAAATGATATATAATTTATGATGATTACTAAAAGATTTGATAGAGAAAAAGGACAACAACAAAAAGAGAGCCAAGCGTCCCACAGGTGGGACAGTGACACTAACTATATATACTGTACATACATGCATATAGACAATAGGTGCATATATGGTTACAGTTACCTCGTGACCCTGTTTGTCATGACAGCTGATGCAGCTGCACTAGAACTCCTTGAATTTTTGGAACATGACTGTACAGTTTGCATAAGCAGAAGCTCAGTTCTTTAGGGAAATTATCCTGGAGGTCACTATTATATGGTCGTGTCTCTCAGCAGCTCAGCTCCTTTTTCAGATCCTTTTGAGTTGTTCTTTAATATATACATTTATATACACTGCCAAAGATCAAAGGTTTGGGGTACGTTTTATTTTTTTATTTTTTTATAAAAAGTATTTTGTGTAAAGACTCTAGCACTGAATCCCTGTTAACTGGGGCTGGATAAGCCAGACAGGCTCTCAGTGGACTGTCTCAGAATAGTCTACTTGCTCACTGGTCCAGAGCTCCAAAGAAGTTTTGAATGCATCGTTCAGGGCCCCAGATTCTTAACATGGCCAAGGGAATTTTTGGTGGAGGTGTGAGATGGCTGCACACTTATAATAACTTTAACTTAATACTTTATTACAGTGAGTCCTGGACAAAGATTTCTGGTCAGTTTTATTGTTAAGGCAAAGTGGCTCAGGTTTTTCAACTTGGCCAAGATTTCTTTTAAACCTGTCAGTACTTTTATAAAGAAGCTAGAATTTATTTAAAATCTTGTTTGTTGAGGTTTCATTTTTGGATCACACAAAATCTTAAAATAACACATACAGTAAGTATCACCTCTGATTAGTGTGAATGTCATGCCACAAAATTGGTTATTGATCTGAAACAGATGTTTCATAAGATCATGTTTTACAACAGAGAGGCAGCAAAACCATGTGATGTAAATTTAAGCTATTAACTGTCACCCCCCATTTTTTAAAATAGGCATGAAAGTGCACTATCCAAACTTAAATTGTTGTAATTTATGAACACTTTGGAATACAGACCTAACGTGGGTCTCTTTTTAAAGACGGTTATTTACACTGACAATGTTTTCACACAATGAAGTGCATCACATTCTTTAGTACTAGGAATTAAACGTAATCAAATTAAGTTGTTTTTACTGATTGTTGAGGTCAAAGAAAGTCTGTTTTTAAAGGTTTTCAAACTCTCAGCACGGCATGTGTGAAGAGGAAACGTTTACTGAAGGAGACCACTGGCAGAACAAAAATAGTGAAACAGTCGAAACGTGCTTTTGGATATTTCCAAGGCCATCAGTCATGTTAAAAGTTTGAAAGATCACAGCTTGAAGACTGCTCTGGACACAGATGTGTTTTGGGATCCCTGCAATTCAGCAGGAATTGTTCATATATATGCCAGATGTCCCTTATATTTGAAGAATGCATCTTGAATCACTGTCTGTGAGATAACGAATGAAGTGACAATTCAAAGATTTCAGGCTCTCAAACTAGGCAAGCGAGCAATAATTCTACTGTAATCGTGTGCTTGACCAAATCACTTATCCCTGAGGGGACTATTTGTGTGAAACTACTAAACGTTTGAATGGATAAATAGTTCAACTCGACTCAAATAGTAGATGGGAAAGCCTTTGCATGAAATGTCAGTGAAAAAAATCTGGTAAATTAATTAAAAGAATAGTTTACCCACAAATAACAACTTACTGAAAATGCATTCACCCTCAGGCCATCCAAGATATACAGTAGATGAGTCTGTTTCTTCTTGAGAACAGATTTGAATAAATTTAGCATAACATCCAATGGATCCTCTGCAGTAAATGGGTGCCATCAGAATGAGAGACCAAACAGCTGATTAAAAAAAAATCACTAAGAAACAAATCCATCAAGACGTTTTAACTTGACTGATATACAAGTCCATCCATAACTGGAAGAAGCGTTAATATGGATTATGGACTGGTATTTTGATGGGAAGTTACATTTTTAGGTTTTAAAATGCCTTCATGGTGGATTTGTTTCTAACAAACAAATAACTTGTCAAGTCAAGTCACCTTTATTTATATAGCGCTTTTAATAATACAGATTGTGTCAAAGCAACTGAACAGCATTAATTAGGAAAATAGGGTGTCAATAATGCAAAATGACAAGAGCAAACACTCATTTTTCAGTTAAAGACAGTTCATCATTCAATTCAGTGATGTCATCATCCAGCTCAGTTCAGTTTAAATAGTATCTTTGCAATCAAGTCAACGATATCGAAAATGAAATGAAGTGTCCCCAACTAAGCAAGCCAGAGGCGACAGCGGCAAGGAACCAAAACTCCATGAGAACTTGTCACTTCTCAAGACATTAATTGATGGTCTGGATTATTGTGATGTTTTAACCAGCTGTTTGGACTTTCGTTCATGGCACCCATTCACTGCAGAGGATCCATAGAGCAAGTGCTGTTGGGTAAAGACAATTGAAGACAATGAAAAGACCATTTATTTTAGGCAATGCAGCGTACATTTCCTCCATTTGTAAGAATGAAAAAGTCCTGCTGGCCACGTGTACATGTACCCTTCTGTAGAGAATTGAGATACCCCATCAGCATTCAAATGGAGTGCAAGCTCTATGAAAGAGCAGGTTTGATTTGAAGCATGAAATTTGCAAGCACTGTCAATTGGAAAGCCTGTATTACAATAGGAATAAAAAGTCACAAAATGTAGTCTAAAAGAAACTTCAGTGTGTGTGTGATAATATCAAATGTTCATTGTGGTTGTCATATGTTTGTGTGTTCCAGAGTGTTGTGTGTTATGTTAAAGCAGCATTCCCTCACATACTGGAGCTACTCAACACCCAATTCAGATATGCCAAGGACTCGGACAATTACCGTTATACTAATTCACTGAAGAACTTGATCTACAACATTTACTCCCAGAGATGCATCCCTCCAATCAATGAGGAGATTGAGGTGAGTCCATATATATTCTCTTTGAGAGCAGTGGTGCCTAAAATTGTCTATTAGTTATAAATAATATGGAAGAAGATTGTTGTCTTTTACTTCTTTGTTTTAATAGCAGAAATAATCCCACGTCTTTTCAATGACAAATAACAAAACATCTGGCAGCTTTATTTAAGAAACGAGCTACAGGAAACATTAGGCATTGTGCTGTATGTACATACATTTGAGATGTATAAAGTTTCAAGAAACCAAAGGTCTTGGACAGTAGCTAGTGGTTTTGGCAACAATGGTCAATGGTTTTTATTCAAATAGATTTTCTTGCATTAGTGTTGGACTGTTTTGTTAAAATGTTTTATTAAATGTTTAATTCTGGCCCATTTTTGGAAAAAAGGAATTCAGAGTTATGATTATTTTGTTATTTTAACCACTGCCAACATGAAGTTCATTGGACCACAAAGTCCAGAGGAAACCTTTCCAGTTGCAGTCCTAATTAAATCACAGATAAATGCCATGGTGCATCATATGTCTTTGTCTACTCTATTTTTAAAACAAAGTCAGACAGTTTGTTGTCTTTGGCAGGATGCACACAGGGAAAACCAGTGTATATCATATAGCTACTTTTATATATCCTGGAATGTTTACCAAAATTATAAAATTGATTTAACCTCAAAAGGCAATGGATATATAATTAAATGATCTGCTTGAATTAAAATATTTGCATTAAAATAACTTTACAATGACCCGTGTAGCCTACCACCTGCTTCCCCAGTTGTTAGGGTTCAGCCTAATTCTTCTGGGGAAAAAAACATGTTTTACACCCTACAGGATAGCCCAAAGAAGTTCATAAGAACCCACATGACTTTGCCCAGGGCAGCTTTGGAGAAAGTTGAGGAAGTGATTCGCATGTATATGGGTCTGATGATTCAGAGCAACAAGCCTGTGGACTGGAACTGTGAGGAGGAGTACACAGAAGATTACCCAGAATCCACCACTGAACCTCTCAGCCAAACAGCAGGTAGCACAACTGTTAAGTCCAGCAATCATCTGAAATGACACGCTCATTCTCATTGCGAGAGCTTTTATGCAACAGTTAACAAGAATTTAAAGAACAAGTTTGCCAATTTTAACTAGCTTTGTATTGTAACAATGTTGGTAGTAAAATTTAACAATGTTCTAGCCAAATGGAACCCATATAAGCCCTCTAATTTCTCAACAAAAAAAATGCATTTCTACTGCAGACAGACAAGTTTTATTAAAAGCCCATCTTGCTAATAGTGAATAACCCCTTTAAACCAGAGTAGCTGACATTTTAGACACAATATTGCCAGTTTCCTTTTTGCACCGCTTGTGAAAACAGTTGTAATGAAGCTGAAGTACTGTAGAATCATTGAGCACCTCCGAGCAACACACCATAGTGGTGTTTCATTCCACTATTTCATTCATGTTTAGTGGTCAGCAAATGATCCAAAAGGGATTCATAAACACTCACTTGTTTTATTTTTTAATCAGTTTTTGATCAAATTCAAACAAAATGACTCAAGACACTTTCTGCCACCTACTGGTGTAACAACATAACCGACAGAAAGAGTCACAAATACCCATCAGTAAATTTATCTGGAACACACAACACAGACAAGCAGTGTAATTCGTTAAAAGGGGGGAAAGAAACTGAAATGGGGCAAAAAAGGCTCTCAAAATGAACCTCATTAGCAAAAGATTAGCAAAGTACCAGCTTACCTTGCTTTAGTTGTGTTTTTATCAAAATGTCCATTACATTTCCTCTAGGTGCCTCCGATTGCCCCTGCATTTGTCCAGCGGTGAGCATTAGACCAACTAAGTCTTCTGCATCCACAAGTCATTGGAATATTTACCCGAAATCTACTCAATCCCCACAAAGATCAACCTTTTCACTTGTGGAAACCTTGAAGGGTGGTAATGAAAGGACTAAACAATCTAAGTCTGCTGTCCCAGTAACCAAACACCAAACACTAGATCTAGGAACACCTGCCACATGGAGATCAACACAAGAACATTTATCCAACTCCCTCTTTGGTAGCACTCCAGCTTTTCATGAAGAAACTTCAAATTCAGAAACGGACCATGTGCCATCACCAGATCTTTTCCCTTCATTTACAAATTTTCAGGATGTATTTCCAAACAGAACTGACTCAAGTGTTGAGACAACCACCTCTGGCCCCTACCAAAAAAGCACAAGCGATAGCACGCAGGACGATGTGGAGAAGAGCACGCCGCTTTTACTTGCCAAAAGGTCTTTAGATTCCAAAATCCAAGAAGGACCATCCAGTTCCCTTGTAAAATTATCCATGAACTCAGTTACTACAACATCTCAACCAGCATACAAAAATATAAAGAGCACAGAGATAAAAAACAAGCCTTTCCAAATGCTTCAACTGAGTAAACACATTGCACCAGTCACAACCACAGTTCTGTCTTCTTTGAAAGCAGCTGCACATTCATCAGAAGGCTTAAGCGCCCTTGTTGAACAGCCAGGTCATTTACACAGCCCTCCTAAAAATTTCCAAACACACACTCAAAGTCCGGTGAGGATGCCAAGGAATTTCATGAGAACCGTCCATAAGGCAAAGCTCAGCAAAGGTGAGGTAGTCAGATAGTAGCAGTGCTATTGTAGTATTATTTATGCACTATTTTATTTTGTTATTCATATTTTCCATTTTCTTTTTTCATTTTAGTAATATTATTGTGTGACTTCGTCATTTTTTAAATATCATTATATTAAATGCTTTTCATCTAATATTTATATTTTATTTAAAGGGGTCATATGATGCAATTTAAATTTTTCCTTTCTCTTTGGAATGTTACAAGCTCTTGGTACATAAAGAAGATCTGTAAAGTTGCAAAGACTAAAGTCTAAAATCCAAAGAGATATTCTTTATAAAAGTTAACCGTCAGCCACACCTACCTAAAACGACTCGTTCTAACACGCCCCCACATATCTACGTCACGATGTGGGAAGATTTGCATAACACCACCCAAATGTTCACGCAAAGAAAGAAGGCGTAACTTTTATTCTCACTGTAGTATTGTTGCCACCGCCATGTCGTGAAGGTGCTGTTTGATTCGTTGTGAAAGCGAAACTACTTTGTTTGGCCTTCCAAAAGAGGACGTGTGTGTGACGCTGTTTCGTTGTGAAAGTGAAACTGCTTTGTTTGGCCTTCAAAAAATGGACACGACTAGAACTACTGGTTAAGTTGTATTTACAACACTGTTCCAGAACAGTTCAACCCAGTTTTTTTTATATTTAAAGAATTTGCCACTGATGATTCAAATGCGACTATTGAGCAGTGTAGAGTAGGGCTTGTTGTTTGTCATTTCTCCGATCACAAATGCATACATGGTTTTATGTTTACGCGGCACGATGCAATGCAACACGTAAAAAGACAGTATAAGTCATTATAATCCGTAAATATGTCCCCACTGGATGCAACTAATGCCTCGTTTATAATGGGTTTTATTGTTTTTGAATCATCGCTCCGGCCTGACAGGGCATCATCACAGTATGGTGAGGGGCGTAGCATTTCCGTCACACGCTTGAGGTATTCGGCCAATCATAACGCACTGGATAGCTGGCCAATCACAGCACACCTCGCTTTTCAGACCAATGAGCTTTGTAAAAATTGACGCGTTTTAAACAGGCGGGGCATAGAGGAGAAACAATAATGTACAGTATGTGGAAAATAATGTTTTTTTAACCTTAAACTGCATAAACACATTTCATTACACCAAATACACAAAATAATGCTCTTTTTAGCAACATCATATGACCCCTTTAAATGTAGTAGACATCAAACGTGAATGCATTCAAGGTCGATTCAGTCATGTGTTATTAATTCTGTGATGATTCACCAAAGATGCCTTTGGTTTTCAAAGACAGCAGATCCCAGGAGGATAGGCAGGAGATGAAGAACCAAACTCATCCAGACAGAGAAACACAGAGGAACCCTGCCACAGAACAATCCAGCAGTACAATCATCTCCTTTGGCACCGTGCTCATTATTACATTAGGGTGTGGTGGACTTCTGCTCATTACCGTCCTGTTTTACAGACAGCAAAAAGTAAGTGACTCACAAGTCATTTTTGCTCTTCTGAGAAGACCCGCTTAGAATGGCATCTAGGTCAATGCTGGTCTGGAGAGAAACATGCTGTGACCAGTAGCCAAAACATATGCTTGTTACTAGCTCTGGAGGTCTTTTCAGCAGGATGTCCCAAGTGATCTCGTTCAAACAGAAAAATCAACATTCTTTGATGTTTCCAATATGAGTTGATGGATTAAATTATTTATTCCAAACAAACAATAAATTGGGAAACAAAATATCAGCAGGTTGCTTTTTCTCATTCTGTATATAGAATTATAATACGTTTTAAAATACATCTTTTATTGCTCAAAAGGTGTCTACAACTAGGATATAGCACTAGAACAGGAAATGACTTGATCTGGCAGATGGTCCATTGGAAAATATGAAAATATTTTAAGCATTTAAACACACATTCATTTGACACATTCATTTTCTCTTTGCCTCGGCAAACTGACCATGAAATGTTGAACAGAAAATATAAATTATTCTTTAAAAAAAAAAAAAAAGAGAGAGAAGAGATTTTTCTTTCATGTCGGTTTAAGATTGTTCTCATATTCAAACACAAATATATATGGAGTGTAAATAAATCAATGAATATATACTGTATGTATACTGTATATACAGGGCAGGTGGAATGAAGCCGCATTCTAAGTGCCGTCTTTATGTCAGAAGTAAATAATTAATCTAATGTTTTGCTTGGCTCATGTTGTTAAAAGGAGTCTAATAGCAATATATTTAGTTCCGTACCAATAAACAAATGAGTAAAACAGATGGGTGCTTTGTGGAACGCTTAAGAACAGTCAACCTGAACAATGTGTTTCTCATTAAAACTATCCATTTACAATAAAACAATCTCATGTTAGTTGGTTTCAGTTTTTTTCATTTCACGTCACTGTCTTGACTCAGATGTGTATCATTTTCTTGCTTTCAAGTCACATGTTGTTTCTCTCCTCTAACATATGACTTGAATAAAATAATAAATGTCAGGGCAGAAGTGTGTGCAAAGAATTAGTTTGAAAAAAGAAAAGAAAAATACTGTTGTTATTTACATACCCTCGTTTTTTCAAATCGTATACCATTGTAAGGACCAGTTTAATAATAGTTTCATGGTGCTTTCACATCTACATGTGGCCTAATTTTGTGAAAAATAGCAACTGGGACTTTTGCTTCACAAAAGAAACAAAGTTATACGAGTTTTGAACAACATGAGGGTGAGTAAATGAAGACAAACACATTTTTGGGTGAACAATCCCTTTAAAAACACTTTTAGGCATTAAGGCAAACAGTGTGGTAATAAGGCAAGATAAGTTTATTGGTGTAAGTTTTCAGTGGTTAAACTTTCATTGAACAAAATTAATTAAACACATTCCAGGGATTTTTTATTTTTATTTGATCACAAAGCGATTGTGATACTGTTTACATACTGAAGCCTTCAACATCAAACAAAAAAAAAGTTTTTTCCCTTTCTATCATTGGTTATTTAAGTTTTACAACTTAATTCGATTACACTGGGTTATTAGCAATGAATTGATAACCACTAAGTAAACTTCTTTGTGCAAAGCTTGAGTTTAAATGTCAGAATCTTGAATTAACATTTGTATGGTATGATTTATATTACGAGAATAGTTTTTTAGTGGGGATTCCTGAAAACAGAGTGCTGTTGTTTAACCAAACCACCAAATTTCACAGGCCAAACCTCTGGATGTTCCAAAAAAATGATTGAAATCCTCCCTGTATCATTGCCTTACATTGTGCAATAGTCAATTTCTTTTTACTGCCTGCGAAAAAAACACTTTTGTAATTAAATGTTTGATTATGTGACAATGACACTTTGTCATATAAAGAAAAAGGTTTGGTTTCATTATGAATTTATTAAGAACAATCTATCTTGGACTAACAACATGATGCGCTCACAGCTGAGCATTTAATGAAACCAACAGATCAAAGGCCATTATTAGTCGGATGTGAGCAATGCAACAGCATTTCTTTCTTGCCTTGCCACTAAAGACGGACCACTCTTCAACTTCAGCATCTGTTATGAAATGAACTGTGTTTCAACAGAACCACATGCAGGCAACATGTTTGTTGCAAAGCTTCTATGACACAACATTTGCAAAAGCATGCACTTTAAGTTCACTGAACTACAATTATTCCATTCTGGAAGTTGAATTTAAAGCAGTCTCTGTGCAGTACCTGAAAGGAGCGCCGCAAAACACAACTCATTTGGTAATGAATTCAATTCAAATGCTAACTCAAAATAGAAGCGTTTCTTGGAACTTGGATGTCTCCTCTAATTATTTAAATATCTGTGTCTTATCAGAATAAAGAGGGTGACTTTTATAGTTCTTTTGGGTTATTTTCAGAATCTGCGGGGATCAGATATTGCAATGTGTGGTTAGGATTGGCCTTAAAATTAGAAGGATGATATAACATTGAATTTGTTTCGCTGTGCTCTTGGCATTGGCTCATGTAGAAATGTGCAACAAATAACATCACAGCTTAACACAAAGTTCACATCCTAACAGACTCTTCATACATCACTATATAGTAACACATACAGAGCTTCTGATACCACCAAGTGGTGGGACACTGGCAATGCAAGTTGATGGGATTCACCATAATATATGTGATCTCATAAAAAGTCAATATTGCCATTTTGATGTGACATAAATATCAAATATTAAATCTGTAAATATCAAACATTAAATGTGGGGGTACTGGGATAAATCTGGGATAAATTCTATTTTAAAATGATCCTTTTATAACAATGTTCCTGAGAGATTTTGCGTTACATCATGTGAGTTTTTAATGGTTTCCCTCGGGCCCTAAATGAAAAATGATGCTTGGTGGTGGAAACGCATAAAGTGTCGATGTTGAAAAGGGGCATGTTTGTTATCACAGTACATCATTTGATGACTGCACATTTAGAGTAGTTATTTATTGCTGTTAGACTTTCACAGATGCATGTCTGGTTCCTTCCTGTCAGGATGTGGTGTTTTATGATCTGAAAAATGCACTAAAATGCACGCCTGAAAATGCATTGGGAAAAAAAAAGCATCCCATTCCTTGTGTTTATGGGAACATTGTTTAAAATGTTATGTTTTTATTTGGAAAATATCAGTATTTTTAATTTAATCTTCTTAAAGAATACCCTCATGTTGTTCCAAACTTGCATGACTAACTTAAAATGTTATTTTGGACCCCACTGATTTTTTAATTGTATAGGCGAAAACATTCTTCCAAATATTTTTTGTTCCACAGAAGAAGGAAACAACGTGAGGTTGAGTAAATGATGAGCTACTAATTACACCATTTACTTCTCTGCCTTAGTAAAGACAACCTTGGAGTAATTCAGAGCAGAATCATCGCTGCTCAAACTTGTCGTACCGTCATCACAGCTCACTTGGCTTTTTCTTTTCTCCTTTTTCTGTTGGGACACTTCAACATTCACATAGTCTGTATCCATTTTTTTAAAGTCCACTAGTCCAAGGGAAGCAGTTTCTGAAACATTTATGTAGTCAGAAGTCTTTCGACGGTCTTCAAGGCTTACGTACCGTTGAGAGCTAGTGGAAAGATCTGACAGCTGACATCCAGAAACACACAAAAACAAAAGCCCTTATGAAACAAAAAATGGCAATAAAGAATTGTAACATTCTTTAAATGGTGCGTAACTCATCTGGAATACGTAGTGATGGCTTTCAGATGCGTGAGGAAGAAGTTAATGGTTTTCAAATGACTTACCGAGCCTTCAGGGGTCCCAGAACAAGTAGAGGATGAATTATCTGCACCTAATTATTGACAAGGCAAAAGTTTAGTGTGAAAACCTCAGTGGACAAACAGTAGGACTTATTGCAAAATGTGTGTTTTTACCATCACCTGAAGTAGGGGAGACACTTAATGCATTGTTCTGACACAAAGCAGTTGATTCTCTCGTGTCGCTGGTTGTGTGGATAGTGTCTCTTTTAATGGCTAAGTTCAAACAACAACAAAAATGATCACACACATACCAAAGCTACATCATAGTACTATAAGAAGCACTGGTCATTTACTATTATAATAAGGAATAAATAAGCAATTAAACATAGCACTGTAGTGCACTCACCACGTTGCATCGAGATGATCATTTTAAACAGAATTATCAGGAGAATAAGAATTACGGCAGCGAGGAAACAGACGACGGCGTACATCAACGGATGAAGATATTCACTAAAACAATGCAGAAATAAATGTTGATATCTGGAATTATCACAAGATTAAATTACGTAGTGAGGAGAAGAACAGTTTTAAGACATTACAACCAACTTGATCACTTCTCACGGAAGAAAATGCAAATACTATACAACTCAAAGGCTGAGAGCAAAAAGATTTTAAATGGGTTATATTGTAAATCTACCAAATACTTGTTGCATAGTTCACTCACAGAATTAGATATGATAAATTCAAGTGGTATTTCAGTTATACAATTATAGTAATAGTAATACATTGAGAATTATAGAATTACCAAACTGGGTTTCCTGCGTTTTTATTGTTATCTGCAAAAAAAAAAAAATTAATTTGCATTAAAACAAACTGATACAGGTGATCATTTATACAATGTGTGCTTTTTTCTATATTCAGTTTCAATATTCCATATTAATTTCCAAAAACCATGTAACTATGTAGTTACAAATTCCATGTCAAATTTATTTCACACATCATTTACATCAATATCTTGTATAGTATTTGTTCATAATAAATCATTCTGTATCACATTTATTCCACTCTTGATGCTTTTTTGTTTCATATCTGTGTTTGCCTCAATAAATAAACATCTAATTTGTCTGTCTTATTATATTTCAACTTACAAAAATTGGTTAACTGTTGTTATATACAACTAACAGTTTTTAATCATTTAAAATTAAATTTGAATTTTACACACTGCACATTTTCTTGAAGAATATTATCTTAAAACCTTAATCTTACATTTTTATTATTATGATATATTTTTATATCTATTTAAACTATATAGTCTACATTTCTGGTTTTGAACAATCATCATAATGTATTACAAAGCAAAAAATCAAATCAAATCTATGCCACGTGTCTTACCTGCCAGCACATTGAAGAGAAACATACAAAGAGTACTAATTAACAAAGGGTGTATAATCCACATGATGCCTTCAGAAACTCTCACAAATTAGTTCGATTTTCAAATTCCTTCTTATAATGATCTTTAATATTTTTATCAAAGTGTTGATCAAGTCTCCCCTTAAAAGCACAACCACGGAAATGCTCAGTGATTATCTAGAGTCAGTGGAAAGTTGTGGTTGAACGTCACCAGTCTTAAATAAGGTATAAGCCTGAAGATACAGCACTTAAGTATCCTGCTTTTGAAAGCGATTTTCTGAATGTTAAATTAAATTTCTACCTAAACACTCTTTTTTTTTTTTTTTTAACACAGAATAATCTGTAATCTGTAAAATCATAGTTTTATTTTTTGATTGCGAATAGTTCATTTTGGTTGTAAGTGCAAGAGTTTACCATGCTAAAAGGTCAATAAGCCTGAGAACAAGATTTTTTTTGAAAATGTGCATTTATCTATTGCATGAAGGGAAAAAAAACTCTAGAGGACTTGGATCAGATTCAGATCCTCTTGATTTGTACATCAATGCACTGTAAATCGCTTCGATAAATTATCTGTCAAATGCACAAATGTAAATATGCCATTCAAACCCTCCAAACCCTAACGACCATCACAGAGAATGCATACACACACACACACACACACACACACATACACACACACATGCATATATACACTTACACATACACTGACAATTATTCAAATGAACATGGCAATGGGAGTAAATGGCTTACCTTTACACTTGCTGGTATGGAGGTTGTGTTTGGTTTATGCAATCTTCAGACACAATTTATCTTTCTCATACAACAACATTGTCTGCGTCATAGCCTCCTCAGTGGGTCGCAGACCTCCACAACCCTTCCCTCTTTCCCTCTGATCTTGTCTTTTTTCCCCGGGGTGGGTCCACCACCCATCCCTTTCACAGGAACTTTCCGGAAGCACAAAGCCTTTATATATTTGAACTCAATATTATTTTCTATTTGAGGATAGTTCATTGAAGTTGGGGGGAGCAGACAGATGAAATAGAAATGAGATGATTGTAAAAGCACTGCTCTAAAATGTGTATTCATAACTCGAAGGGCTGAGGGCACATCAACAAGCTTTTAGAGATCACTGGACATTTTATTTTTACTTGTGTTCACGGCGAGAGATAAATCTACCTACGTGCGTCTTGTGCACTTCAAATCCTGATTTTTTAATTCTTCATTTTTTCCTTCATTCTTTTTTAAAGATATGTATTTAAAATAAATGAACAAAAATATTCTTGAGTAGAACAGTACTTTGTAACCAAAATGCAACTGATCTATGTAAGAAACAATAATAATATAGCAACATAAAAGGTCATTAAGAACAACTGAAAGGCTGCAGAAATTGGCAGAATCAAAATGTGCATTTATCTATTGCATGAAGGGGAAAAAAACTCTAGAGGACTTGGATCAGATTCAGATCCTCTTGATTTGTACATCAATGTACTGTAAATCGCTTCGATAAATTATCTGTCAAATGCACAAATGTAAATATGCCATTCAAACCCTCCAAACCCTAACGACCATCACAGAGAATGCATACACACACACACACACACACACACATACACACACACATGCATATATACACTTACACATACACTGACAATTATTCAAATGAACATGGCAATGGGAGTAAATGGCTTACCTTTACACTTGCTGGTATGGAGGTTGTGTTTGGTTTATGCAACCTTCAGACACAATTTATCTTTCTCATACAACAACATTGTCTGCGTCATAGCCTCCTCAGTGGGTCGCAGACCTCCACAACCCTTCCCTCTTTCCCTCTGATCTTGTCTTTTTTCCCCGGGGTGGGTCCACCACCCATCCCTTTCACAGGAACTTTCCGGAAGCACAAAGCCTTTATATATTTGAACTCAATATTATTTTCTATTTGAGGATAGTTCATTGAAGTTGGGGGGAGCAGACAGATGAAATAGAAATGAGATGATTGTAAAAGCACTGCTCTAAAATGTGTATTCATAACTCGAAGGGCTGAGGGCACATCAACAAGCTTTTAGAGATCACTGGACATTTTATTTTTACTTGTGTTCACGGCGAGAGATAAATCTACCTACGTGCGTCTTGTGCACTTCAAATCCTGATTTTTTAATTCTTCATTTTTTCCTTCATTCTTTTTTAAAGATATGTATTTAAAATAAATGAACAAAAATATTCTTGAGTAGAACACTGGGCATATTTGGTGAGTTTATTTAACATATTATAAAGGTTAAGTGTAAATAGGCTAAAATATAAACAATTAAATAAATGGACAACTATCCATCATATACATAAAAAACAACAGCTAAAATTTGAACAGTTCATTGCAAAAGCACCTCCAGATTTCCAGCATCTGCTCTTACACCATTGAGGAACTACTTACAGATAACCGTTAACTTGCACTTAAATTTAATTGGTAGTTAGATTTATGAAAGTTTTGTTCCAAGCATTGTAAAAGTTAAAAAAGGAATGTTTAAGGCTGTTGCGAGAAATCCAAAAGCCATTGGAAAGAATGACCTACAAACAATACTGAATCTTGTTATTTGCTAGTTTAGGAGAGGAACAATCTAAAAACAATGCCAATTCAAGCAGAGAAAAAAAAGCATGTATAGGGCAATGAATAGTAAAATAAAGGTTCCACAATTAGTTAGGCAAAATGCATCTTGGTTGGTTTGAAATAGGAACATCTTGGAGGCGTCTACCTTGCTCCATTAGGACAGGAAATGACTCAACTATGAAATCTACCTACGTGCGTCTTGTGCACTTCAAATCCTGATTTTTTAATTCTTCATTTTTTCCTTCTTTTTTTTTAAAGATATGTATTTAAAATAAATGAACAAAAATATTCTTGAGTAGAACACTGGGCATGTTTGGTGAGTTTATTTAACATATTATAAAGGTTAAGTGTAAATAGGCTAAAATATAAAAAATTAAATAAATGGACAAATTTAATTGGTAGTTAGATTTATGAAAGTTTTGTTCCAAGCATTGTAAAAAGTTAAAAAAGGAATGTTTAAGGCTGTTGCGAGAAATCCAAAAGCCATTGGAAAGAATGACCTACAAACAATACTGAATCTTGTTATTTGCTAGTTTAGGAGAGGAACAATCTAAAAACAATGCCAATTCAAGCAGAGAAAAAAAAGCATGTATAGGGCAATGAATAGTAAAATAAAGGTTCCACAATTAGTTAGGCAAAATGCATCTTGGTTGGTTTGAAATAGGAACATCTTGGAGGCGTCTACCTTGCTCCATTAGGACAGGAAATGACTCAACTATTTACTTACTTAAATAGAAGCACAAAGCCATAGGTCTCCACTAGCATGCCAATAAGAAGCCATCTTAGTAGAACTAAAGCCACACCTCCTAGAAAGAAGGCGGAGCTTCTGTCTCTGGAAAAAGAAGTGGGCCGTCCTCCTCAAGCCAATGACGAAGGCCAAACCAGACAGAAACAGAATCTGATAGCAGAGGAAAAAATGTTTGAAAAATACATAATATATGCGTACACACACTACCGTTCAAAAGCTTTTTTTTTATGTTTGAAGAAAAAAAAAGAAAAAAGAGAAGAAAAAAAAACGTATGCTCACCAAGGCTACACAAAGTACAGTAGTATTTCAAACAGCACAAAGTACACGCCGAATCCTGACAGACCCTCACCGATTTCTAGAATCCAAGTCACAATAGATTACAGCTGTATTCTTAGTTAGTCAATCAAGCAGATATGTTTGTAGTCATTTTAAAAAAATCTTCTAAACACTGCAAACCAAAACGTGTCTAAAATACAGGCCAGTCTTCATGTACTGATTTACATCGTTTTAATTTAATGGAGCAATAACAATTTACATTAAGTGTAAAAATGAACATAGCAGTGTCTCTAAGTTGAGCTGTAACTGTACAGAACTGTGACATATACAGTGCTTGTATATTCAAGTGAAAGAAAGACACTCTCTCTGAAACTCTGTGATTGTGATCATGGTTTTCGCTCTGTTGTCTCTCTTGGCTCAGATCTCCCAGTTTCAGTTCCTCAGTTTTTACTGGTTTGTGTCTTTCACACAAATGCTTGACTTTTGAACCCTACTGAAGGGTGAACATTAACCAAACCTATTAGACTGATGAGAGAGAACGCTCTCTGTGATTGTGATCATGGTTTTCGCTCTGTTGTCTCTCTTGGCTCAGATCTCCCAGTTTCAGTTCTTACTGGTTTGTGTCTTTCACACAAATGCTTGACTTTTGAACCCTATACCATAGGGTGAACATTAACCAAACCTATTAGACTGATGAGAGAGAACGTTCTGGCTGATGATCACTTTATCTCATCTACACTCTATCACAGTCCACTCACTCATCCACAGAAGCATGTGTCCACTCACTACTCTGCCCTCATTTCCTTACCTCACATCCCACAGCTGACAGCTTGCCACCCTAAACAACACCCTTTCACAACTTGTTAATATCCCCCTGCCCTTTAATTACCTTAATGTAATATGCCTTATTAGCATGACAAATAATTGTAAACCTGCAAAACAGTACACACACACAAAAAAAAAAAAAGTTTACAATTTTGGTGACTTGATAAACAAAATTATTATATGGCTTGTTGGAATACTTGGTCCTGATTGGTCAAGAGCAGCATTCTAGGAAAGCTTGTTCCCATCACAGAATTAAAAAAAATTAGTTTTTTAAGTTTAAATTAAGTTTATATTAAGTTTATATCTCAAAATTCAGACCTTATTCTCAGAATTGAGTTTATATGTTGCAATTGTAATTGCAACTTAGAATTACAAATTTGTAATTGCAAGTTTATAACTTACATCTCACAATTCTTACTTTTTTACCCTCAGTTTACATTCTGAAAATCTGACTTTTTTCTCAAAATTCTACATTTAAATCCCACAATTCTGTTCTGCCACTCTCTCTCTTACAATTCTGACTTTTTTCTTTTTGTTTAGAATTTACATCTTGCATTATTTTTTTGTTGTTGTTGTGACTTTTGATCTCACAATTCAGATTTTGTATTTGTACTCTTCTTCTTAGAATTGCGAGTTATAAACTCACAATTCCTGAGTTAATGTCTTACAATTCTAAGTTTAGAATGCTTTTTTTTCTTTCACAATGCTTCCACAGCATTCAGAGGTCAAATATTTGACTAATATTCTCTTTTGCCCATGGCAATGCCATAATATCAGTCTGAAACCAAAGCTGCCTTCATTTTGTATCACACCACAGATTCACTCTCTTTTATTCATGCAAACACAACTGCTGCCATCTTGTGTCTCTGTTATCAAGTGTAGAGAATCTTGAAAGACTTATGCAATTATACTGTAATTATTGCAGTGTTATATACAAATAAAAAAATTATTTTAACTAAAATCAATTTATGTCCACAAATGTATTTATTTGATGAAGAGACCTTAAATGAGCATATAATGTAGCTCACAGTCAGTACCAATACCAACTTTTTTTTTTACCTCAACCACAACCCATTCCTCTCCTGCTGTCTATTAAAACAATCTCCAACAATCTCTTTATTTTCTATTACACAAATACCTTTTCACTTTATCCACTCATTCATCCTATCCGGTGTTTAACAAATGCAACAAAGTGAACTGTCTATATAAACAACCAACTCTTCTTCACAACATAAAGTCTTAATACTTTTATTAGCACCATATGACATACCGCTGACACATTTTCTTGGCTTTCACTTTGTGGTTGTGTTGTTATTGTCAAAACACACCGAATTTATAGTCGCTTTCCAGTGAAGTCTCATCCCCAAATTAAACGCAAATGTAAAATAAATAAAGCAAATATTCAACACAAAGCTTGATTTTTTTTAGAAGAAACGTTACAAATGGCCCAGTAACAATTGTGGTCATAAATACGCGGTTGAGATTTTTGTGAAAACGTGTTGGAATGTTGAATTGACTGACTTTTGGCTCAACACTATGGGTTTGATTGTGGCTTATTCCATTTCCAACTGCCAAAACAAGATTAAGGCGTCACACTTTTGTAATAAATAGGCTTAATTTTGCTGTAATTAATTTAGTTTACCTCACAAGCTGCTGAAAAGAGCTTCTGTTGTAACTTATCTTGCAATACAGAGTAACCCTGTCTACCTCTGGGATTTGCATATTTGCAATGACATGTGAAAGATAACTTTGGCTGTTCTCTGTTTAAGGTTGAAAAATAATGCTTTTTGGACCCTGCAAGTAACACATTAATAACATTTGCATTATAGATATTTTTTCTTGTTTATCATTCACAGTAGATTCACATGAAATGAGTGAACAGTGTCGGAATACAATTATGAACGTACAAACTACTGAAGAAAAGTGATACGAACAAATGAAGATTTTTAATTACAAAAGAAGGTTTTAAATACATTCACTTTATTGCATGAGGGTACTTCTAAAGCAAGCACATTAAGTATTATTTTGTTTGATTTGCATAGCTCAAGCAGTCTCATTTTTTCCCTTAAAATAGCATTAGTTACGGTAAATATGAAGACATACAGTGTTTTGATTTTAAAATATTTACACAGACCAATGTGCTTATTTTGACTTACTGTAGTTAATCCCACTTTATATGCTACATGTTTTTTTTTTTTTATCAAATATTAGACATTTCTGCTTTGACTGTCCAACTGCAACTTTGAACATTTTGTCCAGTTACGTACAAAACACTTAAAGTGACTTTTAAACAAGGCCTTCAAAAGAATGCTGCAACGTTTCAGTCAATAAATTAAAAATATATCAGCCTCGATCAGTATCTCCATAATATATCAGATCAAAACTCTCTTTAATAATTTTACAAATGTAACCAATCAAACCTCATTTTATACATAGAAAAATATGCAATGCATTGATATTGTTTTCCTCTTACTGAAAAATGATAAAAAATATATCTCTGTCTTTCCCTTCAGGGCTGTTTTTGCTTAAAAGTGATGATGGCTAATCTGCTTCTGTGGAGCGTTATTCATTTTTCCAGATCTCATACGGTGTTTTAGCTTGATTCAGGGGTACAACATGATTTCCGTGACTTTTCTCGACGGAAGAGTTCCGTCAAACAAATTCTAACAAAACAGATCATACACAAGCTGAGGCCAGTGTTTAGTCAAGAGTTAGACTAATTTCACGTTAAAAAAAGACAAGCAGAAAGCACAGTATGGGCTAACAACTTGCATGGCATTTTAGAGGTTTAGGGGAAAAATCACCTCAAAGTACAAAACAGGAGATTAATATGGTTTGGCAAATTGTTCTTTACTTTACGATACATTATAATCAAGCTGCTTGATTACAGAGGTAATTACCAGTGATAGAAAAATAATCCAAAATATTGTTCCATTTAATTCCATGTCAATCTATATTTACACAAAAACCGTGCCACAGCAGAAAAGAAACAGCCAAATGAATCTCCAAATGGCACAACGATCCACAAATAAGGGCTTTGATATTCTGTTGGGGCAACAGGTTACATAATTTACCATCAGTATATACACAGGCTGTAATGCAAGTTGCTGGCCTCGCATGAACACGCATTGTTTCAACAAGCAGACTTACAACTCTAAGGACACTTCCAATGGTTCGGCTTTCTCTTCTCATTAATCTACCACACACACTCACAAGTATTTAGGTACCATTATTTGGTAACTACTGTCCTAGCAGTAAAAGCACTATGATGAGTCCACATGGCTTTGATGCAAAGATTAGAGTAATAGTCATATCAATATATATGCTTTCTTTATAGATACACACGGTACTTAAAGGCCTGACAATGGTTTGAGAGACTGCAACATTGACGGGAAGAGGGTTCTCAAGCCCTATCGTGAAACTGGAGAGGATTGTGGGAAAAGAGGAGGCCAGGAGGAGTCACAGTGAGTCTGGCCTTAAAGATGATGGAGGGGAAGTGCCCAATGCCAACATCCTTTGGATCAAGACAACAACGGATTCATCAACAGTCTACGATTGCTCCAGATTCCTACTGAGTTCCGTTCGTAAATCCTCAGGGGTTGATTGCGGCTTGTGTTCTGAACACAGCTAATTATCATACCAGCGGTTCCGAATCTTTCTTTCTGATGACTTGCAGATAAACTGAGCTTTGACAACTTTGCCGTAGTCCTTGGTCTGTTTTTTTCAACTTCCTCAAGCATGGCTATTTTCCTCTGGTCGCATCTCGATCTCCGTCACGCTCTTTCCAGTCACAAACATGCTTGTGTCTGCAGAATCCGCCCTGAGCAGCTGTACCCAGCATTTGTAGTATGAATCTGCTGTATGTACTCCAGTCAGTAATGTGACCGAGAGTAGATATGAATCTGTAAACATCGTCCACTTCCTGGCTAGTTTGTAGCTTTTATAATATGACTGCCATCCTCCGAAACCAAGTCAAAAGCGATGATAAATTGAATTACGTAGTTCTGCCGTGGGTTACACACTCCGAATGAGGATTGCGAGGAGATGGGGAGGCAGATAACCTCGCTCGTGAACAGCCCTCTGCAAACATCCAAACATTTTGAAATATTTCTCTGCATGGTGTTGTGTAAGTAATCGAAAGAAATACAATGTTTGGCAGAGGCAAAACATATGTTCTTGGTGTTCAGTGGGTTTTTTTCCCATCTTTTCTTTGTCTGCTGGACACTCAGAAGGGTTCATCGTCAAATTTGACAGCTGCAAGAGCTTGAGCTGGGAAAATGGGAGAAGAAGAGAGAGAACAAAGAGAAGAGGAGAACAAATGTATCGTCAGAGACTGTCGTATTTCTTCTGTTCAAAGAACTTCTGCTGAACGTTTTTCACAAACAAGACATTATTATAAGGTCCACGCTATACAAGAATGTGAATGTATCTAGAAATGCTTAAAGGGATAGTTCACCCAAAAATGAAAGTTCTGTCATTACTCACCCTCATGTCGTTCCAAACCCGTAAACTTTTGTTCATCTTCAGAACACAGATTAAGATAATTTTGATGAAATCCGAGAGCTTTCTGACCCTGCATAGACAGCAATGGAACAACCACGTTCAAGGCCCACAAAGGTAGTCAGGACAATATGGACAATATATTGTTAATATAGTCCATGTGACATCAGTGTTTCAACCTTAATTTTATGAAGCTACGAGAATACTTTTTGTGTGTGAAGAAAACAAAAATATCAACTTTATTCAACAATTTTTCTCTTCCGTGTCAGTCTTCGACACGCGTTCACAAGAGCGCCACGACGCATGTGTGCGTCGTCTTCTGCTTGTAAACAAGGTGCAACACATCCGGGTTCTACGTCAGAACACCGGCTCCTGTGTCAGCAGCACCACACACACATGCATCATAGTACTAGGGATAAGAAAAAATTGTTGAATAAAGTTATTTTTGTT
Organism: Sinocyclocheilus grahami; assembly: GCF_001515645.1. Taxonomy (NCBI): domain Eukaryota; kingdom Metazoa; phylum Chordata; class Actinopteri; order Cypriniformes; family Cyprinidae; genus Sinocyclocheilus; species Sinocyclocheilus grahami. The sequence goes on from NW_015505182.1 coordinate 316,746, forward strand.
TTCGTTGTGCTCAAAGTATTCTCGTAGCTTCATAAAATCATGGTTGAACCTCTGATGTCACATGGACTATTTTAAAGATGTCCTTACTTCCTTTCTGGTCTTGAAGGTGTCAGTTGTGTTGCCGTCTATGCAGGGTCAGAAAGCTCTCGGATTTCATAAAAATATCTTAATTTGTGTTCTGAAGATGAACGAAGGTCTTAGGTTTGGAACGACATGAGGGTGAGTAATTAATGACAGAATCTTCAAAAATGTCACCATTTACTTATGACATGTCGTTCCAAACTTATATGAATTACTTTCTTCTGTGGAACACAAAAAAATATTTTTTAAAGAAGATTTCAACTCTTTTAGTCCAAATGAAGTGAGTGTACGTGTCTGAAACAATATTGAACCCGACAGACTTTTATTATTGATCATTTTGTAATCCACAGAAGAAAGTCATACAGGGTCAGAGTGTCAAGAGGGTGAGTTATTGATTACAGCATGTTCATTTCTGGGTGAAGAAAATGCATAATGTATCAGACTGCAATTGATAATGCGAAATGTGCCACCATCAAGGTGACGCTTTATTAGACATGAGTGTGAATTATTTTCTTATATGGAACATTTTTCTGTCATAGAGAAGAAACAATTTGAAAAGAATGTCTCTGTCCCAGATGGCATTCTCAGTCATGTGGTCTGCACTTGGCTACACAGACTTCTGGGTAGTGGTGTGCTGGAAGGCCACATCAGTGTGGGTCTGGCAAAAGGGTGTATTGAGAATGCAAAGCATTCATAATTGCTACCCGCTTAAATAATTTAGAGCTTGAAATAACTAGAAAAAAAATTATATTATAAAAATGCCCATGGAGTTATAGGATTAAATGAATTTACATGACAAAAAAAAGTTGTTTATGGTGTGAATAAAACTACTAAAAATTAAGATATTTATTATTTTAAAGTCATCTTGAAGCCCCCTTGGAAGTTTGCTGCCTTGGTTTAGAACTACCGAGTTACATTAAACACACCATTTGTGACAGGGCCTATATAGTTAAAGTTTACATGTTTATAAAAATAGCTACCTGAATAATACTATCTGGCTTAATGGCACACTTTATTACCCACGTGAGTCTTTTGAACTCAAGAACTCAGAAAAACTGAAAAATGGTTGCGCTTTTGCAATGTGAATGGCTAAACATTTGCATCGGTGTTTGTATACTTGTGTCAAGTATGCTTCTGACAGGTGGAAATTGTCTTTAATGAACTGTTTATGAACCACAAGAGAAATTTAGTGTTTATGAAAGTCCACTGCAATACGATCAACATGATCCAAATGTGCAGTTTCTAACACCAGCATTGCCTTTTTAAAATTCTTGTCACATGGTTTTGATCATGGTTGACTTTTTTGCCATGAGCTGATAGCAGATGTTATGTTTATGTTTGTCTGTTTAGTCTCTGTTAAGACTTAATCATTGGAAATGATGCTAATTATACAGAATGAAAGCCAGTCGACACATTTGTAAGAGCTGTTTGTGGAATAGCCACAAATATGCAGTTATTTAAGATCAAGAATTTTCGCTGCAATGTTTTCTCCATATCGGCATATTTTTCTAGTAAAACAGGGTGGTGTAATGGCCTCAATAATCTGTGTCATTTTATTTCTTGCTCTACAAAAAGTAAAAGAAAGCAAGGGCAGTAATGAGCAGGACTAGAAAGAAAGTTTGTGTGAGGAACAGGAAGTGAAAGGAAGGGGCGGGGATTGTTGTGCAGTGGGCGGGACTCACCTTCACACCTTCATGATGTGGGAGGAGTCAGAGGAGTCAGCAGAAGGGGGAGGGACCAGGCTGGTTGGGGAGGCAGGGGGACTGGGGACACACTGGGCTGCAATGCAGTGAAATTATGGGGGGGAAAAAATGTCAAAAGAAAACATATGCCATGAAGCAAATGAAATAGGAATTGTGGGACAGAGAGGTAGCTATATATACTGTCCTCTCACAGAGCCACAAGGCAAAATTAATCCTTGCTAATTGAATTTTTGACTATCAAAAATATGGAATGAAATGAAAGAAAACTATGAAGGAAAGTCCAATGCATGATTTTAAAATTATTATTTTTTTTGCATTTTGGTTGTCCATAAATCTTAATCAAGAAACTGAGATCAAAGGCATGATGAATAAAAATATATATATACTGTATTTTTTAAAATCTCTCTATACTGATGTTTGTCCTCTCTGCCTTTGTCAATTTATATATGTTCTGATGTTTAGTGATAACAAACCTGAATATATTCATAGTCATTAAACTGAGTAAAATCTCACTCTAGAGCAGTTCCCCAGTGAATCTAGATGGAACTAGACAGTGTGCTTCAGTACCGAGGTCACACATCTAGATGTTATCTAAAAGTTTTATAAATGTGTTGTGAATTCTGAAACAGATTGTGATAATAAAAATAATTCATATAATCATTCATATTATCATTTTCTTCTGCTAAATAACAAATTTAACAATTCAACTAAGTCAAAAAACAACTCTAATTAAAGTGCAACCTCAGCACTGAAGTGTGGTGAAGTGTGCATTGAGGACATTGAGGAGCATGTGACATTGAAAGGGCATGAGGGTCAGACAGGTGGGGTCACAGCTCGCCCAGGCTCCTCAGGGCGGCAGGCTTCCTCACCGGAGAGCAGCCGGCTACGGCGGGAGGCCTCGGCAGCCAGAGCACAAGAAATCTCTATGCGCTTCTCCTGCTCCTGAAGCTGCTGCTCTGGGTTACTGGTTCCCTCCACTGGCCCGTCCAACACCGGCACCACATTTTGCAAGCTGGAGAAAGACAGACAGGATATTAATATTCAATAAAAAAAAGATATATATCCTCAGATGTAATTAAAGTCATCTTTTCAAGTACTGAGGAAATTCTGCCAAGGTTAACTTAATGTTGTTCCAAACCAAACCTGTAACCTGTTTTCCAAAGAACACAAAAGTAAACTTTTGGACTTTTATGGTGTTTTCTTATACTTGTATTTTGACAGCTTGATCTCATTTTAGAAGTTTGACAGTCCCTAAGTTGTTCAGCAAGTATGGTATGGTTTATGGCATAACAACAAAGGGTTTGGATGGACAGAACAAAAACAAAATAAAGGGTACTCAGTGTGCAGTGGATGAGGGCATGATGTGCATCATACTTTGATTTGGCAATCAGTGTCTTGATTCTTTCAACTTTCTTCCGTTTCTCCCGCAGCTCTTCTGGGCTGAGTGGTGTACTGGGCTCAATGTCCAAGTATCGCTCAGGGATCAGGACTTTATCCGGCATGGACAACTAGAGAAACAATGACACATATGTCCTTGCATATCTTTCACATCAGCCATTATTAAACAACTGGACAATGTACAACAAAAACGGTTGTTCATTGTGCAATGTGCAGTGACTTCTAACCTCTTTGTTGAGATCCAGGTCATAGTGTTCCGGTTCCACCAATCGTCGCAGACGAGCAATTTCCTGCCTGGGTGACTCCACACCTTCTCCCCTCACGGCCGCCTCAAGATCCTTAATATCCACCTCATCAGCTGTTACTCTCCTCCGCACCTGGATATCAGGAAGAACAACTGGCTCAATGCTTGGCGTGACTTAATACACTGCAAAATGGTTTCATAAAACTATTTCTCAATGGTGTAAGACAAATGAAAAATATTCTTTCTTGTTTTAAGCATATACTTTATGGCACCCAATAAATGTATTCATTATTATAATATTTAGAATATATCAATAATATATTCTGCTGTCTTGCTACTTTTCAAGCAAATTTCAAGTTTACATTTTTTTATTGGACTTTTATTAGATTTTTTTCCCCTGTGAAAAGTTAAGTGCCTTAATGATCTGACCCTTATAAATAGTAGGAATAAGAATTAAGGCAAGACACAACAGGTAAATTGGTCAAAGTTTAGCATAGCATGCTAAGACTATTGTACCTGGATAAAGCCAGGGTCAAAATTCCTGTTTCATTTTGTTGACGAGTTAATGTTATATATGTTATACATGATATATATTACATTATGTATGTTATTTACTGTAATATGAAATATCTAATTCAAATCTACAGAAGAAAATAAAGTGTAAAAAATAAACACATAAGTGTGTATTCTGGATGTTTTCTTTCCACTAGTCTAAAGCAAAAATAGCACAAAATCTCATGGCACAGAATGTCAAGAACAAAATCTAACTGGTTTTCCTAGTGTTTTGCCTGTTGTGTCTCAAAACCATGAGCTACTGGTAATAATTAGGTGCACTGATAACCAGCCAGTCTTACAATAACAAGTCACTCTTCCAGTACAGAGAGAGAAAAAAAGATGTTTAACAGTATGCCACTAACCACTCTGTAGTTAGTAGAAGATTTGTAGCCATCAATGTTCTGATTGCTGGAGAGGTTGAGGCTGCGCCTCTTGTCTCTGACGGAGCTGCTCTGGTTTCTTCGTATCCTCTCATTCTGTTCCTCCACACTCATTTTAGACTTTACCTCTGCGGGGAACACCGCACTCTTTGGCCTCTCCTGGGACACACATACAACACCATTACATGCTGCAATCATAAAAGATTACCTATAATGCCACCTAGTCCTATACATACTGAATCTGAACCCATAATTTGAATCTGTTACTCATTTATATTGATTGAAACTAATGGTACTGGTTATATTTTATAGTTCTTCATATTTTCTTATAAATGTGGAACTACTATTAGAAACAAACTATGTACTAACACAGATTTAACTTACTCTGGAAATGTGACCATTGGACACCTTCCCATTTCTTCGTTGGACGCCATCAGAATTGTTCTTGTCTTGTGAAGGCAACTTGGTCCTGGGTGGAACAATTCTAACTGCAAGGAAAAAGTCAATTATAAACTACGTTTTTTAGACCGGTGCCATTGCAAGGCAATAAAATCGAGTTTTCTGAGTTCTGAGTTTTTCAGTTGTCCATACTATAAGCATAATATTCCATAATATAATTAACTTCATATATTCAGGAAAGGTCAAGAAAAATGTGAGCCCTTTTTTCTTCATACCTTTATTCTGGTTGGATTCTGCATCAAAGTCGTTGATCTTTTCTCCTTGTGAGTTGTAGTTGTGCTGGAACAGAACATAGCAAACGTAAACCCTAGTAAAAATATCCTAAAGAATGTACAGGATTGCTAACGGAATTTCTGTTGTAATTAAAACCAGCCATAAAAAAAAAGTTATTTGATTCTTAACAGATCCTTTTAATCTGATTCCATTCTCATTGGTTTCATATTATTATTTATTTACCGTATATTAAATGCCTTTAGCAATCCAATACCTATATTTTTCAATGAGAAAACCACTTAAAAAAAATAAATAAAAATAAATAAAAAAATCAGCATGGGGCACAGTGGGGGCTTCTACAGGTTGCTCAACAGCGTGATGAATCGCAGCCTGTAAATACATGAGGTTGTTGAGGCAAACATGACTATAAATAAAAGCAATGGAAGCATTTTTACACATCACAGCATGCTGTCACCAGCTTGAATAAATGCAACACTAGCACAGACAAAAGCAAGCGCAAATAAAACGGGTACTAAGGACAGAAATGGGGCAACTACACAAGTGTGTATATGAAGAAACTTGATCTGTCTACCACACACACACACGTTGGAGGGGAAAATTGTGACAAGCTACTCTATCTGATTGATTTATACCAATATTTGCTATATCTTACAACATATGTTATATTATGATGGCGTTTCGTTTGAGATAAAGTAATGTATGACAAAATCATAAATATGTAACAGCAAACATGAAATGAAATGGAAAGAAACGGAAGTAATGAAGTTAATAAGTCCAGGTGAAAGAAAGATGCTGTTGACGTTGGAAAAATGATCATGGCGTGAAAATGGACAAAGTGGAAGTACAATTCCTCGTTCTCGTAGTGCGGCCGCCTCTCTGAGGTACCTTTCTGCTATGGAATTCTTCGTCATCCTTGTTGCCTTCCTGATGGATGCCTGAATGGGGGCCCATGCTGCGCAGCCAGGCATTGCTGTCTAAGGGTAGGGGAGGAACAGAGGGGGGAAAGGACTGGGAGGACTCCAGGGGCTGGTAAGATTTAGGAAGTGGAGGTCGTGGAGGACCAACCTCCTGTCGAAGGGAAAATAAAAAACAGGAAGTTGGGAAGAGAGAGTAAAATATATGGATAGGGAAAGAAAGAAGGGCAGGGAGGAGGAGAGAAGAGAAGGGATGGAGAAGCAGAGAGAGAGCTGTGCATCAAGAGTGACTAAGCCAGGTGGAGGGCGGAGAGAATCATGGGATGCATATAGACATGGATCCCTCACCACAACCACTAATAAACACTGACCTGCACATGACCCACACATGTACTTTGCGGTTTTTTGCTAGCAATTTCTGCTAGCAAAGGCAACTCTGAGCTAGTTTATAAGGCTTTGGCCATCAGTTTTAATATGGAAATGTGCAGTTCAGTCAGGAGCTGATTCTTTTAAATAAACAGCATGTGCTAGAAACCAGAAACGGTTAAAACTCTTAAAAAGCGGTTAAAAAGCGTAAAACTCTGGGTATATTTTGGTAGTGTGTCACTGTGGGAGTGGGTCACCTATGATTACTAACAAACATGCACAACCAAGCGTTTAAGAGTGACTACAACTAAGTAACAACAACAACAAAAAAACGAATATTAAAAATACATTAAAACAGGTATTAGACTGGAAATAATCTTTGAATCCCATTTCAGATCATTTAATCATCATTGCAGTTAGATTTATTCAACTCCTGATTAAGCTTTTTTGTGCTTTATCTTATGCTAACAAGCCAATAGAGCATTTGTCTCATTCATTTTGTCCATAGGGATATTTAAAAAGTGTTTGTTTAGGAGTTATAAGCCATGAAACAAACCAAACAGCTACAAGGTGAATCAAAAGATTACAAACTTTGATTTGAAGGGGAAAAGAAATTGAAAATCAGACAAAAGACAAAGGTGCAAGACTGTCTACTTAACAGCCTTAATGAGGGAAAGAACTACAGTCCTATGAAGCATTGTGAAGGATATAATCAAACTGAAAATGATGAAAATATATACAACTCTTGATCTAAATATTCTAATTATGTATATAGAAACAGCATATTTAACATTTATTTCAAAATATACAAATTATGCATCCAAATATTTCAATAGTTTGAGAGTGTAGGGAGACTGACTCCCATTATTATATAATTTGCAGTGATTTATGGCAGTGCGCGGATGCTTAGGCTGCAGTTTATTTTTTTAGATTCTCCAATTGATGACAATTTCTCCGCAGAATCATGGGCAATGTAGTATTTCACCAGGAATTCCACTGTTAAACATGATTATTTACAAAATAAGTTGAATTAATGCAGGCTGATGATTTAAATGCATATAACATCAATTAACATCCTCGGAACTCAATTCAAAATGTATTCCCTATGGAGAAAATGAATGGGATTTTTACTTCCATAACTGTTGCACTCTACTATGGCATCTTAACAAAATAAAAGTCTTTTGAAATTATCACCACAACTCAATGGCAGTAGACTACGGTTAGAGGTTTCTTTAAATGAGCATAGTACAGCAAATCTAATTTATTTTGAATCAGGAACAATTCAGGATAAACGAAAGTAGCGAGTCCTATGATCAGACTTGATTTAATTAGAAGCAGAACAATTTGATATCCCCTTCTGCATTTAAATTAAATTATCTGGTACAGTATATGCTGCTGTATTGTATTCTGTACACTGTAACGAGTAAGACAGTCTTTCATTGAAGAATAATGCTGTGTGAAATACCTCTGTGGCCAGCTGTTTAGTGGGAGAGGCCTGAGAGCCAGGGACAGGAGAGAAGGGGCTGAGAGGACTCGTCAGACTCACTGAACTCAAGGGACTCGCAGGACTGTTTGTGCTGAAAGAGCCGGATGCTCCACTGGCTACTGGGGACAGAGACAGATTATAGAGTTAAGGACCTATGTCACAACGTCAAAAGTAACCTAATATTCTTCCCTGTAATATGCTCTACTTTGCTGCAATTGTATTCCAACAAAAAAGTAATCAAATTATAAAACAAATGACACTGCTTATCTGTTTCCCAATTACTAAGCCTGTTTCACATCTCACCCACGGCATGAAAGCGTTGCAGCAGCATAACTGCAACAGCAGGCAAATAATGTTCTTCTCACAACATTCTTCTACATAAGAAAACTGCAGCTCTATACATAGAAAATACAGGACAGTCTGAGGGCAAATCTTAATGTGAGCTTGCAGTTGATTGCAAGAATGGAACAGGGTTTATGTAGACTAAATGACTGGAAAAGTCATTTAAGAGAAGCATATGTCATAAAAGAATGTCGTTTCACCGGACGATCCGGTTATAAAAATTACGAGCCAATTTTACAAATGAAACATATGCCTGCATGGAAGAATCACTCACAATAAGATCAATAACATGCATTTAAAAAATTTAATAACCAGAAACTGGTCAGAAAGAAGTTGTTCTTCTGCTCTGCAGGACCACATTGCTAAGTGCCCAAATAAACAGAGATAATGCATGACGCTGCGCAGTAACAGATCATCTGACCTCTGTGCTTGGCCGTGTCCGTGCCACGAGACGGGTTGTTCTTGTGCAGCCCCTCCAAAACATCCTGAACCCTCCAGAACTCCTTCTGAATGTGCCCGTGTACCAGCTCACTCTGGGAGGAAAGCGATTCAAACAGAAAAGACACATGCATTATTGAAGCTCTGTCAGGATCATTACATTAAAGCATATTCATTCTTATTAATAATTAATGAGAGAATCACATGCCGTTCAATTACTGATTGCATAATTAATTTCCATTCAGAGGACTTCTTGTTGCATTAAATAGATAATTGCTATGGATCTTAATTTAATAATCAAATTAATTCTGTATCATCAAGGTCACCTTTTTACTACAGTAATGCCCTCAAGGTAAATCAATCATGTAGAATGATCATGACAGTACTGAAAGCAATGGAGGTCATTCGCATGATGCAAACCCATAATTGCATGTGCTCATGAATAAATGATTTGTCTAAATGGAAAGATGGCAGAAGTCATTAAGGGCTTGTAGTTTCAGAGTTCAAGGTTTCCTGGTAACTAATGATGATGATGACAAATGTGAAGTCAGTATCATACCTGCCCTCCAGCGTTCAGCTGTTCCCACAGGTCACCATGGATGCTGTTTACTTCATCCTCTAGTGCTTCGAACTCCATACGGGTGGTGGTCAGGGCCTGTGAAGTACAATTAACAAATGAAATAACACCATTTATTCAAATCAATTTCACTAGCTTAGATTGTGTTTTCATAACAGTGTAAAATTGTCTGGTTTCTTACACTGGAGGCCTGAGACAGTTCTCCTCTGATGTTAATCAGCTTGTTTTGTAGACTCTCCTTCTTCAGCTGAAGTTTCTCCATGGCCAGCGGCTGGCTCCTGTACAGCTCCATCTCCTGATGTGTGGCCACCAGCACCCCCTCTAGACTGTCCTGGATATTACAGAAAACAGTGAGTAAAAAGTGAGTAAGGGCAGTATTTGTAGGCATAAATTGATCATGTAATGTTAAATAATAAATTAATAAAGCATTATTTCTGTTAATATTATAATAAAGTATATTATAATAGTATTTCATATTATATTTGATGTTGAGCCAGGAACCTTTTTTTTTTAGAGAACTCTTAAAAGCAACAAATGTACCTTTTCCATTCGCAAACGATGAACTACAGCCTCCTGCTCTTTCACAAGTCGATTCTGCTCACACAAGCGGCCCAGTAGTTTCTGTACAGAGACAAAATGAATTGTTCATGGGTCTGTTATGTGAATGACAATCATTTATAAAGTTGTACATTTATGGATGTCTTTGATCAGACAAAGTGACTTACACTGGTCTCAATCTCATTAAGCTTCAGTGTGGGATGTAGATCACCATACACATCATGGAATGGAGGCACCTATAATCAAAGAGAATGGATAAAATGGAAATATTAGTGAAAGTGAGTCTTTTTCTTTTTTTAATTTGATTTCGGACAAAAGTAAAAACAGATTTAAAATAATAGTATAATGAACAATAAACAATGATACTAATAAAAATTACAATTGTTATTAATTTATTTGCTCAATTAAAATAAACAAATACAAACACTTTTTAAATTAATAAATACCGTAAATAGATATTAGCCATTGCAATGTGCCGTTTGCATTATTCAGCAACAAAAACCATCCCAAATGCTGTGTCAATGATAAGCCCCAACGTGTGAAGGCTATACACTGAAAATGGCTTTCTTGCTTGATGGCGTGAGTGGATAAGACACATACTGTACACAGAGGACAACAGCAAGACACACAATGACCACACAATAGAGGATGTGATATTGGGGAAACGAGCACTGGAAATGGCGGGATTCAGAAACACAAAGTAAAGCAAAAAATCTTAAAACCAAAGAGAAACTGAATATTGTGGCTCTCATAGCTGAACTTCAAGGTTAAGGCTTTAAAGCTAAAGCTAAGTTCACTTAAACCTGAAGCACTATCAAAACATCCAACATGCCACATCGACCAGGAAGCACAGAGAGAGGCAGGCTCCGTCACAACCTCAGAACAGCCTTGTCTGAGCCTAACTTTGCCAGAAAGAGGCTGAACTGAGGTTCAGTAGCGTAAGAATAGCAGGTAGAACAGCAGCCTGCCTCTCTAGAGGAGTCTAGACTCTCTTACTTGTGAGAATAGTTTTGCTCGAGGAGAGGAACGCTCAACCATTCTGGTTACCATGCCGATTAGGTGATCACCATCTGTCATCTAGGGCAAAACACACCATCATTCACCTGGCTATATGCCTGACCTTGAGTATGGCCGACGTTGATGGAATCTATACTTGCAATGTCCACACTGGGGCAAGTTTTCACACTTTCTCACACTTTTTAACTTTGAAGTCATTACACTACCGCTAAAAAGTTTAGTGCGGTAAAGGTTTTTTTATGTTTCTGAAACAAGTCTCACCAAGGCTGTGATTACCTGTATTTGATGAAAAATACAGTAAAAACAGTAATATTGTGAAATGTAATTACAAAAAATTTTATTAATTTTTTCCTGTGATGGATTTTCTGAATTTTCAGCAGCCATTACTCCAGTCTTCAGTCACATGATCCATCAAAAAAAAAAAAAATTAAATATCGAATTATTTCCAATGATCAATGTTTAAAACGGCTGTGCAGCTTCCTATTTTGTGTAAATTTACTTTAGATTCACCTTTTCTCAGATTCTTTGGTCTAAGGAAGTTCAAAATAACAGCATTTATTTGAAATAGAAATCTTTTGGTTTCCCCTAGTAAAAAAAAGTTATAGTTCAAATCTATTCACTGAAATATCGCCCGAGACTTACTGATATAAAAAAAAAGTTTAATTAAACTTTTTACTTTATTTATTTCTTCATAAGCCTAAAATGTGTTTTAATGTCTCCATTGATGAGGATTGCATGATCTTTTAATAATATCTGCCTTTAAATCTAAGATACTTAAAGTGTACCTGAAGTATACTTGCAATAGTTCCACTTTAGCATAATCAAATATACTTCAGCATATCTTTAGTTGGACTTCAACACTACTTCCGAACAATTAAAGTGCATTAAGTACAAAATTAGTGGTTTCAATTTAGCAGACTGGTAAAGTAGCCTATACCAGTTCAGTATACTAAAAGTACAATTGCAGGTTTTTTTTTTATTAAGCACATAAATATGTAAATGTATTTGTAGTATACTTAGCATAACATAAATGTATTTCAAATACATTTAAATATATTTATTTTTCACTAGGGCTGCCATCAAATATCCTTTAACAGGCATATCCGAAAAATATAATCAGTAAAAATATGAAACAATAAACAATTCATAAATCAGCAAAACTGGTTAAACAGAGAAATATCTCATTTTTGACAGAAATTGTAATTAAAATAATTACTGAAATGAATTAATAATTTCAAAAATATTTAAAATGTGACAATTTGCCCATAACTGACAAAAGGCATTATAATTTAAGACTTTTTGATCACGATTTCAAAACCAACATACAGTGGGTACGGAAAGTATTCAGACCCCCTTAAATTTTTCACTCTTTGTTATATTGCAGCCATTTGCTAAAATCATTTAAGTAAATTTTTTTTCCTCAATGTACACACAGCACCCCATATTGACAGAAAAACACAGAATTGTTGACATTTTTGCAGATTTATTAAAAAAGAAAAACTGAAATATCACATGGTCCTAAGTATTCAGACTCTTTGCTGTGACACTCATATATTTAACTCAGGTGCTGTCCATTTCTTCTGATCATCCTTGAGATGGTTCCACACCTTCATTCACTGCTACAGAAAACATATTTATGTTACAGTTCCTGGGATATAACCCCTTCGTGACAACTTCCCCATGTGACAACTACGAAGAAGCCATAGATAGCAGCCGCTGCTGTTAACATGCAGCTGTTATAAAATTAGAAACCTCTTTCAAATCAGTGTGAGAACTGACACACAGAGGAGAAGACAGTGAGAACAGGAAAAATGTTTGAGAGGACCGTGACTACATTAATGACATGGTTGTTTATGTCTTGAAGTGGGCAACCAAACAACGATCAGTCCGTTCTCTATCGTCTCTTTAAAGTGAAGCCAACAATCAAAAGCTCTGTTCGAAAACTTAGTGAGCTGCCTCTGTCTACTGCCTGCTTTCTAAAGCAGCATCCTAACTAAAAATGGAATTTCATTAATAATCAATTTTCGAGATTTAATCATAATTAATATTCTTTTCATATCACTTAGTTGAGTAGCTCACTAGGTTTCGGACGAGAGCTAATGTGTGCTGTCAGCATTGAATCTCCTACCTGCTGATCTAGGTACTCCAGGTTCCTCTGAAGCTGCACGTCTAAAATGTCCTCCTGATGTGTGCAGTGAGGCAGCAGCAAAGCCCAGTGTGTCAAACCCAGCAGCAGCATACAGCACGCAAAAGCATCGGATGGAGAGACGGAGACCGAGACACAGGTGAGGACAGACACATGCTGATCACGGCATCGCTAATCACAGCAAAGCGCAGAGCATCACACTCATAACAGCAGATAATTACACCGTCTCCATCATTCAATAGCCAGGCTAGTGCACTTGATCTTTTGCACATACAAATTATCAGTCACATGATTTGCTGGTTCTCTATTGATAAGGCTTCAAATGGTGTGTTTCATGCTAAACACATTCACAAATGCTTTAAAGTGTTGACTTACCATTTTATTATGGAGCGAAGGGGATGCTGGGTAGTTGTAGTGGTACATTCCTTGGCTGTAGGAGCGTCTATCTCCAGGGAAATCATACTAGAACACGAACAATTATAGTAATTTAAAGTCAGACACAAAGAAGGCAATATATAATATACCTATATCAATCATACTAAACCACAAACAGTTATAGTAATTTAAAGTCAGACACAAGAAAGGCAAGATCTGACAGAATATATATATATATATATATATATATATATATATATATACACAAACACGCGACACCAAAAACTG
>NW_015505182.1:330602-369653 GCF_001515645.1 Sinocyclocheilus grahami
TCACTTTCAACATTTGATATGTTATCTATATTCTATTGTGAATAAAATATAAGTTTATGAGATTTGTAAATTATTCCATTCCTTTTTTACTCACAATTTGTACAGTGTCCCAACTTGTTTGGAATTGGGTTTGTATATAAATATATAAAAATGTATTCCCCTTGTTTTTCTTTTATAATATAATATAATATAATATAATATTCCTATATCAATCATACTAAACCACAATCATAGTAATTTAAAATCAGACACAAGAAAGGCAAGATCTGTCAGAATATACTGTATATATATTGTTTTTCTTTTATAATAGAATAGAATAGAATAGAATAATATTCCTATATCAATCATCAATTATATTACATTATTGTAAATGTCATAAGCATGCATGAGAAACAAAGTTTAAGAAAAATATAGCAATTAAAATCTGAAATAATCTGGAAATAATCATTCAAATGAAATGCTCTGGTTAAGTGGTCAGTCCTAAGGCAGAATAATTTGTAAATCTCATACGTAATTTAATGGCAAACTCGCGTTAAGACTGAAAAACAAAGTTTATGAAAGATATAGCAATCAAAATCTGAAATAATCTGGAAATAATCATTCAAATGAGATGCTCTGGTTATGGATACTTGGTAGTTTGACAGATGCTTTACCTTAGGTGAGCTCAGTGACCTGCGGAGCCCATAGACTGAGGGGTCCGCATATATTCCCTCCTCTCTGAGTCGGCCAGGTCCCCGATCAAACCTGACACTGGGCGATCGGGCAGGTGAGGCGAAGCTGTGTGGAGAGTAGGGTCCTCCCAATGAAGAGGAGGGTGAACGAGGGGCCGACCGCGAGCGGGGCTGTATGGAAAGTCGTCTCATAGAGTTCTGCGCTGAGTCCAACTGGGGGTAATAGGCTGGACCCTGGGGTCCAATCATCCACTGAGGGTCTCGAGGTTGACCATATAAGGGTCCATCTCGCAATGACCGCCTTCTCTCTTCCATGGTCCAGCGAGGAGGCGGTCGGTTGTATGCAGCCGACATGGAGCAGATGCTCTCAGGTCGCACACCAGGTGGGTAGAGGGGATAGTCATCTACATATGGAGGGCCATTATACACACCGTAATAGTCTGCTGACATAGCTCGGTTTACTGTGTAGTACCTGGATGGACTAAAAAGCAGTGGAATTATCATTAACAGAAAATTAAATAAAAATGTCAATAAAAATACACTACCATTCAAAAGTTTGGGGTCAGTAAGTTTTTATGCTTTGCTTTTGAAGGAAGTATCTTAGGCTCACCAAGGCTGCATTTATTTGATCAAATATATAGCAAAAACAGAAATATTGTGAAATATTATTACAGTTTCAAATAACTTTTCTATTTTAATATATTTTAAAATATAATTTAATTCTGTGACGACAATGCTGAATTTTCAGCAGCCATTACTTCAGTCTTCAGTGCCACATGATTAATCAGAAATCATTCTAATATGCTGATTTGATGCTTAAGAAATATTTATTCTTCTTATCAATGTTGAAAACAGTTGTGCAGAAATCTTCTGTAACGTTATAAAACTCTTTACTGCCACTTTGATCAATTTAATGCTTCCTTGCTGAATGAAAGCATTAATTGAAACAAACAAACAAAAAAATCTTACTGACCTTTACATTACTGGAAAAAAAAGAAAGTAAAATAAATACATTTGTAGAACTCCAAAAAGACTTAAAATAAAAATGACTATAAATTTTAGTTTTAGTTTTTGCAGCCCACTTGCATTAAAACTATACTGCAGAGAAATTAATGATTAAATTAAATTACTAATTAAGTTTAGTAATTGTACCTGTTTTATTTAGTTTAGTTTAACACATTAACAAAGTACTAAAATACTGTAATGAAACTAAAACTAAAATAAAAACCGAAACTGAAACTAAAAACCACTGAAAATATTAAAACTAAACTTAAACTAACATTCACAGAGTGAAAAGGAAACCAAAATAAAGAAATAAAATAAAAACTAAACTATAATAAGTAACCCTGCTGATAAGAAAAGGAAGAGGTTATGAAAGCAGACCTAGACCTCACCTGCGGCCGTCGTCTTGAGGCACCATGGCCCGCCGCTGGTTGACCCACTGCTGCAGCTGCGTCATGGAGGTCTTCCTCTGGGCGAGTCTCTCCGGTGCCGTCCTGGGCACAAAGCCTCTCCGCATCACCACATTCTCCTCAAGCGGCTCGCGCATGTCCCTCACATTCTCTTGGGACTGGTATCTTGAACCGTTGGGAGGACCATAGCTACCCCAGCCGTTGGGGTGATGGGGTGCCAGGACTCCTTTCTCCCCCATCCTGCCCCCTATATTAGGGGTAACTGGGGTCACTGGAGTGCTGGGCGTGGTGCCTCTGGTTTCTACACCGTTAAGCTCGTGTTTGACAGGCTCGTGGACATCTGGCCTCTGGCCGTTCTCTGCATGAGAGTTGGGCTCGAGACGTTTGGCTACCATGTCGTTTTCATCTGCTGCAGGGACGGGATCAGATTTATTTCTGCAGAACAGCAGGAAAGAGACAGACAAAACATATATAAAACACTATCATAAACAGTGCAATGCCTTTGATCTGTTTGATGAAATGTTTTTTATAAGGAGAGCACAGGACTGTTTGTTCCAGAGTATCAGGGTAGCAGCCTTAATGGTATGCGCCTGTGTTCCATCTGTGCTATTTTAGTTGTTGCTCTGCATAAATTTTCATCAGATCTGTCTTTGGCTGTTTGAAATATGCTGCTCTGACTCCACAAGTATCACACGTTTAAGATGTTGTCCAAAACCATGACATTTTTTTTCTACTGTAAAACACAAAAGTGGAATTTCTGAAGAACTACTATTTGTACTGAATGAAGGTCCATAAAAGCATTAAAAGAATTTCAAGGAAGTAGTCATTATGACTCATTTGCCACCTTTCAATTTGGAATATTTTTAATTCTTGGCATTGGCCAATAGGTTTTGTTGTTTGGCAGATAAGTTTAAACAAAAAACAGGACTTTTGTTTTAACAGCGCTGAAAACATGGTGCCTGAGTGCAGACGCAGAAAAAACATGGATGCACGTGAGTGAGCAACTTCAAACTATGCTACGCTATATTCAGTTGGCCACTATGTGGTCATATTATTATTGTCATATTTACTGTGTAGTAAATGTAAAATTGCCATTACCTGGTCTTTATCTGGTGTTGTTCGGTCATTTTAGACCGGAAATTTTTTTTCCCCAAAATTGTAAAAATCGCTACTTCATTGGAATGGTACGAAACTCTGTAACTTTTACGGCATTCACTATGTGACTAGAAAAAAAATCGTGGACTTGATTCGAAAAAGTTAAATGGTCTTAAAATGTGTTGTTCACGGTCAAAATTGACCACCATTGGAAATGAATGGGAAATACGCAAAAATATGAAAAATACAGAGATTTTTTTGTGTGTACAATCTACAAATCATGTATGATGCAGAAAAACAGGGCACAGCAATGAACGGGTGACACTCCAAAATAACAAGAGCGCAAAACAGACACACTTGACCCACCCCCCTCCCCCCACAGACACACATATATGAACTAGTGTGACTGCAATTCAAAACATGTTTCTGCAAATGTGTGAAATAAAATCAATAATTCAGCCACAATGCAGTAAAAACACAGACACCAAGGAAGGGGTTACACTCTAAAACAACAAGGAGTACAAAACACACTCAAACACACACTTACAGACACGCTATTATACTGTGTGGCTGTAACAATATGGCAATATTGAGCCAGAAGACTCAAATAAGAGGTTGAAATCAGACTGATTAATCTCTGATAAAGCATTCCTGTTCATTTGTGTTACATTCTTTTTTAACTTGGATGTTATATGTAATAAAAAAAAATTCTCTGTGTTCAGGTTTGACTGTAGTAAAATTAATGCATTTTACATATTGTGCATTAATTAATGTGCAATTAATGCACAATATGTAAATTATGTTGTGTAACTCCCTCTAGTGGGCATTTACCATTCAACATTGTTAAGTGAACACAACAACGGTGAACAAAGCAAGTGTGACTCCCAAATGAACAATGCCAGATGGTTAAGAAAAGAAGATTCCCAGTGCTCAAAGATTTTACACAGCAAGTTACTGGTACAGTACGTCCTGTTGGTTACAGTGTTTGCTTCCTTTTTTGTGAATTTTTTTTTAAAAGTTTGAAGAGGCCAAAATAAGAATACCACAAAGAATAAAGCATTTGCTATCTAAAGTATAAATCTTCTTTTCTAGGTGAAAGAATCATGCAGTTCGGAACAACAATAAGGTGAGTAAATGATGACAGAATTTTTATTTCAGAGTGAATTAAAACAGTTTTTTGCTCTGTCACGCTGGTTTTAGATACAAGAGTGGATTGTGTGTGAATTTATGTGGATTATAGATGTGTGTACCTGGATGTGGCTGGGATGTGGACCCTGGCAGCCTCACTCATGGCTTGGATCCACTCCTCCTGCTCCTTCTGGCTGTCTGCACTGAAGTAGTATGTACGAGTTCCTGTGTGCTCAACCTGCAAACAAAACGCAATACTGCCCTTTAAATCCTCACTTTCCTCTTCCTCCTCCTCCTCCTCTTCGTTGCTTTCGCACCACACCTGCAACAGAAAAAGAGACAAAGAGAGAATATTATTGGACTGTCCTATAGCCACTCCCATTGCGCAAGAACATAACTGTAAACCTGATACCACAAGGACAACAGAGCATGCAAAACAGATCCAGCAGAACTCATGCAAAATAGTCCATTCAATTGTTCATATGTACATGAGCAAGTAAATAAAAGCCCGCGAATGAAAGACCTGCTTAAAGGCATAAGCATAAATGCAGAATTATTAAAGTAATATTTTGCTTAAAGAAATAATTCACCCAAAAATGAAAATTCGCTTAAAATTTACTCAAGCTCAGGCCATCCAAGGTGTAGATGAGTTTGTTTTTTCATCAGAACAGAGTTAGAGAATTTTTGCAGATGAAGAAACAAACTAATTACATTTTGGATGGCCTGAGCTTGAGCAAATTTTCATTTTTGGATGAACTATTAATTTAAGGACTTTCAGAGAGCTAGACAGATGTTGGTAGGTGAAGTTGCAGTGCATGCAAACATAAATAGTCCATGCAATGACTTAATTTTCATGTGAAGTCAAATGTGTTGATATTTAATATGCAGTACAACACTGGAGAAATATGTGGCTCGGACATGCAGGTCAGACTCAAAATGATAGCAATTAAACGTTGAGCATTAGCTGACAGGTGACTTTCAAAAAGTAATTTAATCCAGTTTAATGATTGTATATAATGATTTTAGACTACAATATAGAAGTTTGAAGATACTTATGTACTTTTGTCAACATAATCATTACTGCCAGCTTGTTAGGAGCGTAAGCAGGTGAGTCTGATCTTGTCACTTGTCATGCAGTTGCAGTAGCAAAAAGAGGTGCTCTGAAATACCTACTAAATGTGGCTCTTCGACACATTGGAGAAAACTCACTCAGGGATCCTCAGAGACGGGGGGTATTGGGAACAGAGGAGAAAAGACTACATAAGGATGACTAGACCAAATATAAAGATCAACTTTAGGGGCAGGTTAGATGTGGTCAGGTTTATCATAATGGAGTGGACATGTGCATTAATATCCTGAAAGAATTGGCAGTTAGTAGAAATGTGGCTTTGTTGTGTTATTACATATACACAATATCAGCTGTTCAGCATACAGACAATGTAAAACCTTTGTGTGATCGTGCTACATTAAATAAGTAACACAACAGTTTACACACATGCACGCTGGTCAAAAACACTGCAGTACAGAACTTTACCTCATGGGGGCAATACAGAATAATTTAGAGTTAACTGTGGACTACATTCTGTAGTCAGTCAAGTAACAAACAGCAAACACAAAAAGGGAAATAATATATAGCAACAAACTTCAGATTCTACAAGCTAATTTCTCCTGTTTGGGACCTAATTTATGACTAGTGTCTGTAATTAAACTTTCCTATTAAGGGACAATAAAAACAATAATATAATAATAATTAATATAATATTTAGAAAATACATACAATAACAACTTTTACCTTTATAAGAGCTTTTTCTCCCCCTGTGCAAGTCAATTTATGTCCAATACAGGGACATTTTTGTCCATGCATTTTAAATATGGGGCCTTTTTGTTACCTTTGGTGGCATTTTTGGTCAATTTATGATGCAAAAAGCCCATTATACAACATCATATTTATTTATATCACCGAAATGACAGTTTGTGGAAACACACAGCAGGTTTTGAATGAAGAGTGTGTGTGACCACTGATGAAACGTGACACATCACTGGAAGCTACAATAATCTGACCATAACATTCAGTTGTAAATCAGGATTTCATCCAATGCCAATCCTCTGAATTAGTCTTGCATAAAACAAAGTGCACTTAGTCATCCGAGGGTGTGCCAAAATCAGTTTCATGCAATCTAATAGTTAACTACTCCACAAGACAGTTAGCTAACTGACACTTTAGACCATTAAGAAACAAACTGTATTTTTGAATAGACAAAACCTGATAAACAAGATTTGTTTTAAATACACAAGTTATAATCATTCTGTATTAATAAAAGTGTTCACATGTGAAATGTCTAGTAAGGAGAAAAACCCTGAGAGTTTCGTCATGCTGTCAAAACAACTTGAATTAAACCTGGACTAAAGTAATCAAGTAATTTATTTCCTGTTTATTCACTCAATAGGCTGCATGTTGTTTGCATGCTTAAAATGATCTTGAAACTGAGACAGTCATCTGTGTCACAGGAAGTAGAGTATCAAAACAAAAGTTTGCATTGCAGTGGTTGCTCAACTTACAGAAATCTGGCACAAAAACTAGCCATGCTATTGCAAGTAATTCGCTTACCTTTATACCTGCCAAAAGAATGCCTTGTTTCCTTTAATTGAACCTCTCCCTGAGGAAACCGTCAAACACTCACGCACTATTGACTCATTGCAGGGATTGGCAAATTCTGTGCTTACTGTTTGCATTTGATTTTACAGAGAAGTCATTGTTCTTGTGCAGATTATTACTAAATGACCATGAGCTGGGACTTGTTTGTTTAACTTTAATATAGCTGGTCTTCATTTAAACTCTCTTTATCGTGTGTCCAACCTTCTAGCACATCTTTATTTTAAGGAAATAAAGCGTAGGAGGAAGAGGTGTTTGGCAATTTGTAAGTATGTAAAAGATATCTGACACTGCTTTGTGAGGACGCATGACAAATGAACCATGTTAAGCTGAAGTGACATGATTATCTGGTACTGATTTGTCATGTTGTCGCTAATATAATGATTCAAAATGTAATATTATAACGTGAAGAGGTCACATGAAGTTCATGAGTTTCCTGGATGAGCAGTCAGTTTTAATATGGTGTTGCCATCAGGAAACATTATTATTGAGATATCTGAATGCTCAAGAATTTGGGAAAGAAGTATCATAAACCATAAACTTCAACTGCGTCCCAAAAAAAATTAAAAACTCCCTTTAAGGGATGGTTCACTCAAAAATGAAAACTGTTATTTATTCACCACATGCCATTCTGAATGACATTTTCTTGTCTGTGAAACACAATTTTTAAAACTTTTTTTGTTGTTGAAGGTGTTCAGTGTTGTTTTGGACCTCACTGACTTTCACTGTAAATAAAACACTTAAATATTAGTTAAATGTCTTATTGTTAAATGTTAAATTTATTATTAAATGTCTTCAAATAAAATAAAATTTAATTAAAATAAAAAAAATAACCTTCAATGCTTGTAAATCACTTCCTCAAAGGTGGGTTGAAATAGTCACCTGATTCCAAGTGCATGCTGGAGACATATTTATGGTCTATAGGAGACATTTGTGTTTGCAGTGGAGTCACATGTCAGACTGATCTATCTTTACAGACCTACTCTTAACTACTAGGTACCCTTCTATCCAAACAAGCACAAGTACCTCCTTCTCTTCTTTACAAATCAGAAAGAAGAACTGACTTTGTCACATAGTATGTCAGTGCAGGACTATATCTAGTCATACATTAATTATGGCCTAATTGAAAATGTCTGTCATCTTTAGTGTGTGCATCTTTAGTGTTCTCTTAGGAACGTGAGAGCTCAATATCATCCTTAGGAATATCACAGGCCCGGTCAGACCATAGACAAAACCAACACAAGATCACTTTTATTGTTGCTAGCCTGGGGATACAAGCCTACACATGTGATAACCGGAAAGCATGTATTAGAATCTCACACTGTGTAGGATCTCATATTATAATGACGCCCACTTTTTGTGCATTTGCTGATGCAAGTGATGGTAACACACCAGACTAGCAGATGATCTGATAAGACTGACATTCATTTCACCCTTTTATTGCACATAAAAGAAGGTCAAGCTACATAGTATTGTCGTAATCGGAGTGTGTTTTGTTTTCTCTCTCTGTGCCAAGAGCTCTCTGTCTACTATGGCACTGGCACAGAGGTGCGGCCCAGGACACATTAGCTGCAAAGATCTATTACATAGTGGTGGAAAAGAACCATGTTTACACTGTAGACATAATCGAATGTCCAAGAGGGCCAAATTATTGTTAATGTTGGATCATATATTTCAACAGGCCACAATAAAAGTCACTGTAGGTTATTTCCTTTGAGTATAATATCCACTGACATACTTTCCCATCTCAGCTATTCCAACTTGGCTTTTCACACCACAACACAATATGTTGCGACGTTTTAGAAGGGATTTCTGATGAGATTTCTTTACCATTTTCTTCTAGTAAATCCCTCAATGGCCTCTGAAATTCTCTCAAAGCAAAGCAAAGCAAAACAAAGCAAGACAAAACAAAAAACACAAAACAAAACACCAAATCAAACCAAACCCATACAAAACAAAACAAAATTTTGTTTTCTGATGGGATTTCTTTACCATTTTCTTCTGGTAAATCCCTCAGTGGCCTCTGAAATCCTCTCAAAACAAAATAAAGCAAAGCAAAGCAAAACAAAAAACCAAATCAAACCATACAAAACAAAACAATTTTTTTTATTTACCATTTTCTTCTGGTAAATTCCTCAACGGCCTCTGAATACAAAGAATACAAAGTTGTTGTTTTTTTTTCCCTTTTTTTGGTTCTTTTATCTGTTAGACAAAACTAGCATGTGGTATTTCAGTGCAAAACCCTTTGTCTTACTAACTAAAAACCCAGTATAGAGATTAACTTGTCAATAAGTGTACTGAAATCTGTAAGGATTTAAAGTACATGTCAGTGCTGGGCGGTATGATCAAAAATGTATATCATGGTATTTTTCAAAATTATACCGGTTTCACGGTACATGACGGTATGTTTTATTCATGCATGACCGGGTGTTAACCATATTTTCTACTGATTGAGAGAGGAAATACTGCAGTATATTGACTTAGAATGGCCTATTTTACTGTCATGATGAGTGAATATTGTCAAAAAAATACTACACTACATAGTGACTAAACACGACCACATTTAATACATGTTAACCAGGAGTCACTCTCATTTATAATCGCGGCATCGTCTGATAAAATCAACAAGCATCTACACTAAAGAGCGGCTATGCGGTTGTTTTGGCTATATTACTTGTAGGGATGCACCGATATGAAAATTTTGGCCGATACCGATAACCGATTATTCTTTATTTTTGAAAGCCGATAACCGATATGTTGGCCGATAAATCTATATCCAAATTGTTATATACTTTTTGAGAGCCTGATTACAAAAAAGGTCTCATCATTAAAAGCCACATCCCAAACACTTCAACATAAGCAGCCTAGTTTGAACGGTGTACATTTTAAAAATATTTTTACTCTCCCATTACCAAATTTAGTCATAAAAAAAGTCTTACAAATAAATAAAATAATGCATAAATAATGCAAACAAGTCACTGGACATCATTACACATGTAAAGAATCAAAATGAATGCGCCACAGATCAATAAAACAGAATAGCCTCTGCACGGACAATAATTAAATGATTTTAATTACTAAACCATATTGTTGATATAGCTAAGGTTTATTCAAAAAAGTCGCTAGGTTTGTCAGTATGAATATTCTATGGAAAAAAGCAGCTAAAAGGGTCTGAAAGTTGCTAAATCTAGTGCTAAAGTTGCGCTCGTGTGTGAGACGCGGGAGCTGGATATTTGTGGAGGTCAACATGGATATTGTGGATGAGTTCTTCTGTGTCATCACGTTCCATTAGTTCTACAGCTTCAGTTTCTGAACTTTCACGCTTAGTAACACATACAGCTGTTCCCTCACCACAGTGCAACAGTGAAAAGGGACCCCTTTCAAACAGTGTTGCGTTCCGAACGTTGTTTAAGCGACATATTACGGTATTTTAAAAATTCATATCATAACAAAAATAAACAACGGTATTTGGTATGAACCGGTATACCGCCCAGCACTAGTAAATGTCAGAATTTTTACACACTGACATTTTTATAATTATAAATAGCTTGTACTATGAAAAGAGCAATTCTTTATTAGTAAATTCCCCCCGTATTTCCCATATAATCCTCAATTTCAAACAAAACTATCACAACTTGAGATTCATCTGGGAGGAAAAGCTCAGAGTGAGCAGTTCACCTGTCTACACTCATTACATCTGATAGTAGTTGATCTGAGCGTGAGACACAGTGTGGGACATGTTACGCTGGACAGCAGGTACCAATGCCCAGAGCAGCTTGATGTTAAAAAAAAGAAGGAATGGAGCAATTCCCTGCCTTGCTTTTGGAGTGCCAGATGGAAGAGGAAGCAGACAGTCAAGCCTCAGCAGATATTGAAACGACAGACCTGCCTCCTTGCCTCTGTCATTCTGTCTGTCTCTCTCCATTTCTGAGCCTCTGACTGGTAGTTGTGTACTCTCAGTCATGCGAAGCTAGTAAACGGAATTCTCTTGTTTTTGATCCATGTTTGCTGGAGTCCAGGGGGCAGGGATGTGAGATATGCTTGTGTAGATAAAATAGCTTTCAGAAAAGCATGATACCAAATGGGCTTGTCAAAATACCAAAAATGTGCCAAAAATACCAAATAACAAAAATTATATTTATACACAAAATATATCTATAACTATTATTATAATTAAATGAATGAAAATTAAATTGAAAGGCTACATGCATGATTTATCAAATATATTTATAATATAAATATTTTATAAACATTCCTTCAAGTTCTTTATAATTTATATTATTATTATTGTTATAAATTTACTGCAAATTTTATTTAGAAGTACACAAGCCAAACACATTATTTATTTTTTTATATAAATATTTTATGCACATCACTTCAACTTTCTTTCTTATTTATTTATTTTAACTACAATGTAAATATTAAAGGACTACACATATAATTAAAAAAATACTATATATAATAACAGAATTATTAACTATTTTGTTTTTGATTCACATTATTATTATTTTTATATAAAAGCTCCTACACTCTTAAAAATAAAGGTGCTTCAAAAGGTTCTTCAAGCGATGCCATAGAATAACCATTTTTGGTTCCACAAAGAACCATTCAGTCAAAGGTTCTTTAAAGAACCATCTCTTTCATACCTTTTTATAATCTGATGAACCTTCTTTCGCCACAAAGAACCTTTTGGGAAACAGAAAGGTTCTTCAGATGTTAAGGTCCTTCATGGAACCATTTAGACAAAAAGGTTCTTCTATGGCATCGTGAAGCACCTTTATTTTTAAGAGTGTATGCCAGCTGTCCAACCTGCAACACAGCTAGGTGAAGGCAAACAGCTGGAAATACACACATGCAACATAGCAGGAAGGTTACAGCCATAGCTGTAATCTGATGCTCTCCAACATGTTGACAAAGCAGTTAACAGCATGAGCTCAAACAACAGCAAAAATATGGGGGAGAGCTGCAAAATGAATGATTGCAGCAACCTTTAATGACTAGGCGTCATACAGGGCTGGACGGCTTCTTGCCTGTGTGTTCTGTCTCCCACCATACTTCACAAACACACACGCACACACTCTCTGCTTGGTGTCTGTCTGTTCTGAATGCTCTGATATGTACTTCATACACAGCAAACAGACAGAGTCCACATGTCTGATAAGAGACATCTCAGCCCTGCACACTAGGACAAGGTAACCAGCCCAGGGCTGCTGTGAGGAACAAAGTGAATTTAGGACAGACAACAGCGACTGCAGAGACAGGTGAGAACAGGAGGTTTGATCCAAATTGCCATCAACAGCTCCTCCAGATTGGCTCCAGTTTTCATTGTCCGCCCTACCATAGGGAAATATGTCTATCATGAATCCATTACAAACTATATGAAGGCTGTCTGGCCATATCTGTGCCTCCCACATGCAGGTTCTGCTAGTGGTTCTGCCGCTGAGGACTTTTCCCTCTGGAAAGGATTTCTCAGCTGCAAGTCTGATGGTGTGAGTCGCAGACTCACCTCCTGATCTTTCATATTTCTGCCGTTCATCCCTCAGAGAAAACACGAAACTTAGGCTGAAAGTGTTCCAACCACACAGCAGTTACACAACCAGCACTATGGATTATGCACTACTTGCAGCTCAACATTCAAATACTCAGCTAGTGCTCGCTGTAGAAGTTGCAGCACGTTTCAGAAACCCTCCACCTTCCCCAGCTCCACCTGTACAGATCTGCTATAGGGTGATTTCATGCATGTTATATACGGGGGTTATATCACTTATGTTATACATTATGTGCAGCAGCAGTATTTCTTTCATGCTCACAGCGGCATTTCTGCATATATTTTGGCAGTAGCAAGTCTCACTACTTGCTCTGCCGCAGCAGCAGAGCAGCAGATCTATTCTGCCAAGACCAAACAAATTAACATGTACATGACCATTTTGTCCCTAAAGTGTATCTAAGTATCCACACACACACACAGGTATAAGACCTGAAGCAATGCAAAGCCAGACTCCACAACATGAAACCAAAGAATATCCCGCATCTGGAGGCCGAAAATCCAGTTTTGATCCTTGCACACTGGAGAAGTACTTCATAAAAGAATTGGCAACACTTCCAGGAGAAGAGTTTGAATAAAAAGGCCCAGGGCAAGATGCACTGCGTCAGATGTGTTTCGGGTTCTTTTGTGGAGGCAACACGATACATGTAACCGTTCACTGTCACAGAGCACGATGAAGAACGGCTGACTAAACACACCTTTCTTTCTCCTCACACACACAACAAACACGTCTCAGTATTTCCTGGTTAATTATTAACACCATGCTAGGTTATAAGTTCAGAACATGCAGCACACAGGCATTTTTTAGAGATACAGTGTGACATATATGATAGTGGCATGATTTTTACTACGGCAGCCATAAAAATGACACTGATCTGTGCTGACGTGGCTTCACACCGAAACTGCACCATAGGGGTCTGTGATCTGGAAAAGACACACTGCACACCTTTTGCCTTAGGGTGCAGATGCAAGAAGCTACTGGATACTTGTGACTGATAGTTTGCTTTGTTCTGTAAATATATCTCTGGAGTATAAAATAGTCTCTATTTTGTAGGAGACTGAACAGCTTTGGATATGTTTTCAAAAACACGTGGACAGGCAGACATGGGTTTTAGTGAAACTGTAATGGCGGTGTCTCCAAACCTGCCATTTCCACAGGGGATAAACAACATTAGAAGTAAATGTGTCTGTATAAACCATAGTAAAAATACAAAAAGAGAACTTTGAGAACTATATACACATAAAGAATGTTTTGAAGTACATATGATCTTAGTCAAATAACTGAAATGATAAACCACCTCTTTCTTGAAAAATCTATATTAGTTAATGAACAACAACAATAAGACTGTATCATTCAAAAGTTTGAGATTAGTACAATTTTCTAAAAGAAAGTAATACCTGTATTTAGCAAGGATGCATTAAATTAATCAAAAGTGACAGTAAAGACTTTTATATTGTTACCAAAAAAAACTAAAAAAAACAAATAAATGCTATTCTTTTTAACTTTCTATTCATCGGTGATTCCTGAAAAAAAAAAAAAAAAAATCACGGTTTGCATACAAATACTAAGCACTGTATTCAAAATAGAAAACAGTTATTTAAATTAATAAAATAAAATTAACATTATTTCACAATATTAGTGTTTTACTGTATTTTTGATCAAATAAATTTAGCCTTGTTGAGTGTAAGAGACTTCTTTTCAAAATTGTATTAAATAAATCATATCGACCCTAAACTGTAGTGTATATAAGCAAAATTAATTCAATAAGTCAAATAAGCAAAAATAAATAAATTTAAAAAAAAAAAAAAAAAAAATATATATATATATATATATATATATATATATAATTATAATTATAACATTATAATTCCAAAATGTATATATGAGTACACCTGAATATTCAAAATGAATATCTTAAATATTCTAAATATAAACAAATTGCAAATAAGTACATTCTAAGTCATATTTTATGCATAAAGAATAACCTAAATAACAAAATATTCGGAAAGCTTAAATCACAGTTCTGACAGAAGCAAGGCTTATTCCTCCTGTTGTTTTTTAAAGGTAGTGTCAAAGGTCATCAACGTGTCTTCAGCTGTGCATACTTCTTTCATATTGGTCAGTTTAAAAGCCAGGTGCCATAAAAAAGCACTTTTAACAAGAACCTGCAGAGACATGACATCAGATTCTTGAGCATCTCCAGCCCAGCCCTTAGGGGCCCCGCGGAGCCGGAGGCAAGAGACATAAACACAGTTACCAAACACATAACGGACTCACATTCTCTACAAGTGGAACGAGCACACCTACAGTATAGCCGTATGTTTTAACTATAAACACAGTTCAAAACACATCCTCAGATGCTATCCAGCATGCACCCTGTCTAATCTAATAGAGCCTCACAAACAGACTAATCATAATCTTATTTTCTAAATTATGATAACTCACCACAACAACGTTCTCTCAGTGCGCAACCAGGGGTGTATCTACTCAGAAATCACAGCATACAGTGACCTCTCATATACACTTGCTCGAAAGGTCTATGTACTCAAACTCAGCTGCCTCGGATCCTGATGAAAATATAATCTGACATTATGTTTGTCCTTCTGGCACATAGTGTGCAAACACACTCGGGAACGCATGCAAAGATGCAAAGTCCACTGCATGTGTGGGTGAGGGTAAATACAGATTCAGTGGTTTTGACTAAAAACAGATACACGGTCATTGAATCATGATTAATTCAGACACAGTTTAAAGTTTCCAATGATCACATGACCTACACTGACACAGAATACCATGTTTACCTGTCACCCCTCCCATCCCTTGTCCCAACAGCATTCAAAACAGTTACTAAAAATGCACAGAGATCACCAACCTTCAACGCAAACTTGCGGCTGATGTTATCCGATGCCTGGAGTGCTCCAATCTTGAAGCTGAGAAGAGGAAGGCTGCCCAAGACTACTTCTTCCTTCTCATCTGAATGGAATAAAAAAAACATTGAAAAAGCAAAAGAAATAAACATTAATACTAAAGTAAAAATAAAATACAACAAAAAAATACAAATAAAAAGCATTTGTATTCCAACCTAGATTTCAAAACGCTGATTATAAAATTAGGTGATAATTCCGTCCCAAATCAGAAAAGTCCAACTTCCTGTTGTGTGCCGCTACACTGGTGATGACAGGCAGTGGTAATGGAAAAGCAGGTAAACTGCAGGTGAATCCCATAATAGATATCCATTTTTATCTCAGCGTAACGCTAATGACACTGAAGCGAGCAGCAGCACGAAGCCTAGGAGAGAAGCGCTCGGGCTGGTTAAATAATGGAGCACATCGTTAAATTTTCAGCATGAGCAGAAGCGAGGAGGGCAACGGAGATCCAGCGTTCACGTTCTCGATCTCCTGTACTGAGAGCTGCTGCCGGGGAAATGCAGTGAACCCACCCGCGCGTGTGTTCTGACAGCGCTCTGTGTGTGTTTGTGTGTGTGAATGAAAGACAGGGAGGGGTGGAGGGAAAGGAGGGGTGGAGCAGGTTGTGTTTGTGCTGTATAGAAGTGGGTAGAGCGAGAGAGAGAGAGAGAGAGAGAGAGAAAAGATAGCCATCATCCCTCAGTGACTCTGAATTCTGGCTCTCGACCAGCTGTACCTGCACTGAACAACCAATCAGAGCCTATTATTCTGTCAACAAAAGCCTAGGCAAAAACAATCCTGTATAAGAAACATTCATTGACATGGAAACCTATTTCTATTTTCGCCACAACAAAATATGCTTGAAAACACAATTAACTGAACATTGCATAAAGGAAGGTAATAAAAAGCACATCTAAACCTGTCTGTCATGGCTGTAATCAGTACAGACATTGACAAGGAATGTCGCTCCCAATATTCAGATTTGTGGTCGAAAGATATGTTTTAAATGACTGATTCTTAAAAATTAATGGTTAGCCACCCAATCTTTGAAATGTGGTTACAGACTAGCTGTCTGCATAAAATCTAATCTTACTATGCTTAATCGTCCTCGATACTGCTACAATGTAGCATTTTCATCCTAATTTCCAGTAAAAATTTAAAAACACTTTTAAAAGAAGATAAATTTACCTGACAAGTAAAACTGCATAAGATGATTAGACATGCTTTTGGAAATACATCTAGAATTAACTTTATTTATTTATTTTTACATACCCTGTTGGCATGATGTTTTCTCTTGTTTTCAGCATAATATTTAAAAAATAATAATAATAAACCAGAAACATTCTTAAAGACATGCAAATCTTTTCCTCAATATTTTTTTTATTTATTTGTTTTAAGTAATTTGTTAAGGGATTGTCTTCACTGGAAAACAGATTTTTTTTTCTTACTCAATCTGAACTGTGCCCAAGCTTTTACATATTTTCTTCAATGGGTCAAGAACTGTTGCACACAATACGGGCTGACAAATCAATCACACTCACAATCACTCACTCCATAATAACAGGTACATGTCAATACAAAAGCTGAGGCAATTCTAAACAACACACAGAAGAATCTTATTTTAAAATGTAATTATTTTATATTCCAGTCATTTTAATAGGAATCCCCACGATCTTGCAGATTTCGTAATGGGTTCAAGTTGGCAAAATTTCGCTATGATTTCATTAATGTGACTGCACCCTAAGACTGGTTGCAGAGGGAAACTAGATCTGTTACTGAGAAACTTATTTATGTCAACATGCACTGCTAATCATAACCCAGAATCTATTTTCACATTTAACAATTATTTCATCGAAGTTTCTTTTTTTGCCTGTTACCCTCTCTTCCTCGTACTTGGCATACGCCTCTGATATCTGCAGCGACGACAACAGCGGGCCATTTTTCATCGTCTCCCTGTGTTCAGAATACCAATTGAGGCATTAAATTTCTCTGTCACACATTCCCAAACTCTTTTGCACAGCACAGTTGGGTAGATGGATCCGGGGTGATAAGAGGACGTAGGGTGTTGTGCCTCCAAACACAACGCCGTCGCCAAGATATCAAGGGCAGCTGTGGAGACGTATGGGATACAGCCAGCCGTGGAGTGTTGCTGATTGTGATTTTTAAATAAATGACCCTCTCATCCCAGTGAGCCATTCAATCGAGGAAGGAAAGAAACTTCCTGGTGTTCCTGGAGTGTGTTTGTTATGCCATTAACAGTGACTCCTATTAATATTGTAATGTTGTTCAGCTGTAAGCAGTTACATTTTTGAATGTACAATGATCTTTGTGTACAGTAGTTGCAAAATGTATTACAATACAAGTGGGATGACATTACGTTTGTTGGGATACTCAAACCTGTACATCACTTTGACTTGTTAGCACTTTTTCTGATTTAAACAGCATTGAGGTTAAAAACAGGAATAGTTCTATTCTATAAATAGTTCTAAGTTCTATACATTGAAACCAATGCATTTCATTGCCCACTACATAGGCAAAGAAGCAGTACTTTTTTAATAGTTTGTTTTTAGCACATTGCTAAGCTAACATGACACTAATAAGCATTCAAAAATTACACTGAACTATACTTGATGTATTTGGGCATTAATAAGTATTCATAATCAGCGCAATTATTAATTGATCTCAGCTCATCCACCATCTTGGATTATTTATTTTTTTCAGGAAATTGAGGGCATTTGGAGTTTGACATTAAAATACCTTTTTTTCTATTTTAATATATTTAAAAATGTTTTTTTATGGTCAAGATGAATTTTCAGCAGCCATAACGCCAATCTTCAGTGTCACATGATCCTTCAGAAATCATGCTAATATGATGATTTGATGCACAGAAAAATTGTTATTATCATTTTCAAAAGCAGTTTTGATGATTCATATTTTTGTGTAACCAGTGACACATTTTTTGATGAATAGGAGCTTCAAAAGAATAGTATTTTTTGATAGAAATAGAAAAATATATTCTGTTGCTTTGTCTGCCACCTTGGATTTACTGCTTTTCATTAGGTGCCACAATGCATTTGGGACAATCTTCTCTGTGAAGGATGTCAGGAGTGCTCCTATAAACCCTTAAAATGCTACCTCCGCAGATAGCTCACTAGGCTTTAGAACTGAGCATGTGTTTTGATGTTGCCTTCAGAATATGAGCGTAATGGAGAAGTAGTTTGAAGTAATTAGCCAGAAAGACGTGGGCAAAGTCAACAGGGTTGAATCATGCAGCCGTAGCCCCACAGGCCTTGCTTGCTGCACTCACCGATATAATTAACCCTGCTTTGCTGCACACAAAAAGCTTGATCCAGCCAAGAACCATTACTGTAGACCTCTTCCTCCGGGTAGACGCATGCACAGATGTTCTTCAAGTTTATGATTAAATTGCAGCCCGAGCTGGGAACATTTTATGATCTAATGTGATAGGGTAATGGAGCTCTAACGGCTCTCAAATTTACACAATAAGCATTAATGAGACGACTGAGAAAGGAGGATTTGCTCACATCATCAGCAAGGCCAAATCAATCTCCAAACGCACACTCATAACTGCAGTATTCACATACTTACATATGTTGGTGTGTTGACAGTTTTATCCTACATATGCTTTGTGGAAGAAAACAACAGCCTTTGCACCTTTTTTTTCCTAAACCCAAACAAACCCCATGACACGCGTATCCGAGCGGAGCCGGGAGGATACTCCCTTCAGAAAAACTAAGATCAAATGCAAGGGAGTCCTGCCAAAGGGAGAAGCTTGCATGAAGGCAGTAAGTTAACAGTTCAAAGAAGGAAGCGCCATGGCCTGTAACACAGGCCTGGGAGACTCCACATGGGAATGAGGAGGTCTTCAAGGAAAGGAGTGATCTTCAAAGCATTTTTTTTTTGGTTAGATGTTTTAAAAACATCTTCAGTAGTGCAAGACGTGTTGGTCTGGTGGTACAGTTTTAGTTTGGCATGGAACTGGTTCAAAGAGATTAAAGTTCATCCAAAAATGATAATTATGACACAATTTACTCACCATCATGTTGCTCCAAACCTACAGCACTCGCTTTCTTTGTAGACAACAAAAGAAGATATTTTGTACAGACAGGTGACAGAATGAAAGTGAATGGGGTCCAAAACAACAACGGACCTAAATGACTAACATAATTTGGAGAACATCATCTTTTGTGTTCCATGTGACATAAGAGTGAGTAAATTATGAATTTTCATTGTTGGGTGAACAAACCCAAACACACAGACACAAGCAAAATGCACAAAACAACCAAGCAATCTGCACAAAAATGTGCCGATCATGATGCATTTTCACTGTATGGTAAATTTAAAAACTATTTTTGTATTCTACTGGAAAGCAAAAACTTGTTGGCAAGAACAAACATGCAACATATTAACATTTTAAACAAGTTGTATTTAAAATCCATTTTGGCTCATAATCTAAAGGGGCACATGCTTCGTTACTTCGTAACTGGCATGATGCATGGTGCTCAAAAACCAAGACAACCTCATTGTTTTTACATGGGTGATTAATAGTCACAATCTCACAAAACAAGTTTGTTTCTGATTCAGCATGCAAAGAAAACAGATACACAGGAACAAGAATCCCATCTCTGAAAACTGAGAACACACTAAAAACAACACTGATAGCAAGTGAAGAGTGAGTCTTACAGGAAGACTGACATGTTTGGAGACATTTGGAGACACTGAGAACAGTTTCTCATATTTGCATTCCCTCAGAGAGTATCACTGTCAACTATGATCAGGTGCACACACATAAACACAAAAATACAGTCAGTGGATCTAAAACCAAAACTCCATGATTGAATAGTAGTGCCATCAATGTTGTTTGTTTTTTAAACAATGCACAATGAATCACTGACAAGAGTATTGTCATAAGATTACATTAGACGGAAAAAAAACAAAAAAACTTGTGATTACATAACTTGATATGTTTTGATTTATAGTCTTCTAAATGATAGACTAGTTACACCTTCTTCAGCAAATATGAAGATAAATCACTGACTGATATTCCCAGATGGTAAAGTTTGTGGATGTTAAATCACTTAAGGAAATGCAGTACAGAAAAGAGGACACAAAGATAAAGTATAGTGTTCCTTTTTAGTAACGAGGGACACAAGAGAAATATATGCAGAAAGAAAGAAAGAAGAGAGGAAGAGGAGTGTGCTAAAAATATTATTCCCGAAGATAAATTTACGAACAAAATTTCAATAATACCTATAGAATAAGGAATAATTCACTCAAACATTTAAATTCTGTAATTTAATCATCCTCATTTCTTTCCAAAGACATAACAGAACATAACGTGGAACATAACAGAAGAAAGAATGCTGTCATTATTTTCCATGCAATTACAATGACTGAAAAAGGAAGTTCCAAGCTTAAAAAAAACATGCAAAAGTAGCGCAAAAGCATCATAATTTGGCAAATTGGATTTTTTTTTAAAACAAAATTTTTTTAATTTGTGAGGTTTGTGGATTTTGTGCTTTAAAAAAAACTACAGTAATTTAAAAAATATACCTAATTCAAGAAATATTCTCTGAAAACAAGCTCTGTTACACAATTTTGTTTAAATGTATAAAAGCCAATTACATATAAGAAAGATTTTACCGGAAAACAAGACAAAAATACTAAAAGTTAGTTATTAAAGTTTTTTCTAGTTATTTTTAGAGTGTGGAAGGAAGAAATTCATGCTAAACAAGCTTGAAAGAAGAAGGGTGGAAAGGAATCCACTAAGAACTAGTGTGTTGCTGTTGACATGATACTGACTGCGGCTGCAGGACATGTGCTGGACATGCATCATCCACACCTGCAGGGCAACCTCTCATATGCTGACATGCCCAGTCTCATCTCTGAGAGCATGCTATCTGCCTATGGAGTCTAAATTTATCCACGAGAGTGTAGGCGGTGCTTGGGTGACAGAGAGGTTTGAAGTGTTTCAGTGTTTTGCAAACCCAATATAGAACATTTGATATTCTTGTCAATGAATTCATCTTCTGTTGGAATTATTAGTAGGGTGATATCTAACAATAACATTCTGAACATCTTGCATTGACCATTTTCACCTTCCCTGATGGCATTAACCACTACGGACCCTGCATCTTTTCAAATAAACAAAATTATATATGCAATTTTAATAAAATCCATAAAATTTGTTAATTACTAAAATGTAAAAAATGATCATAAACATATTTTTGTTTACTCATTATATTTTAGCATTTAGAGTAGAAATAAAGCATGGACAGAATGTTGGTGTCCCTGAAATAAAAACCAGGTCTGAAAGGGTTAAACCCCCCTTCTGTGATTGAGAAGAACATGAAGGAACATCTAGACAAAGCTGCATACCAACTATCTTAACACCCTCCTCTATCCCACAATGCCTCTGGGTGATGAATCTCCATGCATGAGCTGTGACTGACCTTCACGGCTAGTCTAAAGGAGACGGTCATATATTCCTGTCACGCAGATCGCAGACGCCACTTTCTGAGAGCAAGTGATGGATGTGTTTGGATATTGTTTGAACAATTCACTACTAATTTGCTTCACACTTAAAGGTGAAGTGTGTCATTTCCGCACCAAACTGAATTGCAAAAAATAAAAATGTCTTCCATTGGCCAGACAAACAGATAAACAGAGGAAAATTCCATCCAATCAAGGATACCTAAACAAACTGAATGATGTTAACATAGATGGAGTGTAGCGATAGTTCTGGCAGGCCACGTTAGTCAAGCTCGCATCAGCTGACACTCAGCTGATCCTCGTCTACCTATAGGATCACAACACCAATCATAATTCCCTTCATAAGGTCCCTTCAGTCATTATTCAGCAGCTATCGCTTCACTCAGGAACTAACCACTCACCTTCATCCCCAGCTCCTCCTCTCTTCCAGTCAGGATTTGGCAGTGAATATATCATTGAGTCAGACCACAGAATCATGTTGTTAAAATAATCACGTAGAACATTAATGGTATCTGCTACATTTATCATTGATGTTGGTTCTGTTCTGTCACCCTAGGGGAGGTATTCTGCTCTCCCTGCTGCAATCCATGCTAGGCTGCGTGGATGGGCAGGGAGTGTTTGCCCAGAACAGAACCATTCCCCCCAACCTAAAATGTATGCTAAACGTAAGTTATATTGACGATATTGGTCCTGACAGTTATGACAGTTCGGAGTGGTCCTTTATTAGAACTTACACTATACCTCAAACACATACAATTTTACCTAAACATTTAAAATACTTTTAATCTTATCATAATTTATTTTCTTAGATCTCTGACATTACACACTCCTTAGGAATCCAGCTACACTTCATTGAATTTTTTCCAATAACAAGCTGAATATATATGCAAACTGAAATGTCATGTAAAAACATGTAATTATCCCAAAGCAAATCAAATGTAATTACTAATGTCTTGTCTATGCCTCGGGTGGAAGAGAACCACAAGTTGGATGCTTCAGGTTTATGTACTGTAAAACTCATCAGCCTGTGCGGCTGTCAATACAACATCACCGAGTTCATGAGAAATAACAGACATGACAAAACAAACATGTCTAAACATGAAATCCTCTATTCTCAGCACAAAAATATAAACTACTGATGTGCAACGTAACCCTTACAAAAAAATATATAAAGGTTCAGTGCCTGTATCATGGTGCTTTCTAAGTATTCATATATACAGTATAGTACACTAACATTCAAAAATGTGAATTATTTTTTAAGCTCACAAAGGCTGCATTTTTATTTATAAAAACATTCATATTGTGAAATATTATTACAATTTCAAATAACTGTTTTCTATTTCAGTGAATTTTGAGCAAGCAGATGAAACAATAAATGCTCAATTGTGCGCATAAGGTTTTTATGCGCATTTTTAGAATTTATGCGCATCTTTTTTTATGCGATATTCCAAAATGCCCATAAAAATAGGCGGATGGAAACATAGCTAATGTCTTTACTGTCACTTTAAATCAATTTAATGTGTCCTTGCTGAATAAAAGTATATTGATCCCAAACTTTTGAACAGTATTGTAGCATTAACTCAAGGTTCTTCAAAACCAGTGCTTCATAACACCACAGTACATTTTTGTTGACACAGCACAGATAATAGATTCCTAAGGGCTTCATAGAGGTTGTGTGTTTGTGCTAGACTGTCATTATAGATCTACTTTTATACTTCTCTTCTCCACCATTGGCAGAACACAGCCAGTGTGCTAAAGTAATGCCATTGGGTAAATTAAAATGTTTTACAGAACAAACTGGTTTAGAATAAATACTTTAAAATCATACAAATTTTGAGCTCTGGGGTACTCACTAAATGTTTCATCAAATTCATGACTTCTGCATAAACCAGCATCTATAGAAACAACCTACCTTTATAGTAGAAAAGACATCGATCTGTCAGCACGAACCAACGCTTGTTCCACTGCTTCATACCACTGCTTGCCTGCATTACAGAAAATGAGAAGAAGAAAAAATAAATCAAGGCCTTGAAACTACATCTAAGTGCCTAGACGTTTCTGAAAGAGAGTGGCTTAAGTGCGGATTATGGAGTTATGGCTTTGGGCTGTGTGAGTGTTTTTGCTTGTGTGGATGATGGTGAGGTTTAAGGATGAGCAATAGTACCTGTTTGTGAAGCCAACCCTGCTGGGCCACCTCAGCATTGGGGTTGCGTCGCATGGAGTTGGAGCGCTTCCCAAACATGGCGGCTCGCTTGGGTGTGGGTGTGCGCGTGCCCTGGTGGGAGAGTCATGGAGGAGTGTTTACATAATAACACTAACAGTAAACACACACACACACATACATACATACACACACACACACACACACACACACACACACACACACACACACACACACACACACATTCTGGGTAACAGATGACAGTTTCTATTTTAGAAACTAAAATAGTTTTAAAATCCAGCTGACATAAAATACAATTAGAAATGTTAGATGTTGTTTCTAATTTAAAAATGAGAAATGTTGCTTTGGTAACTAACTGAAAAATAATAAGTTGAAGTATAAACATCACTAAAACTGAAATAAAAAATATTAAAGATAATATAGAAATAGGTCTATAATCTGGTACATAATATAATATCTGACCCTGGACCACAAAACCAGTCTTAAGTCGCTGGGGTATATTTGTAGCAATAGCCAAAAATATATTGTATGGGTCAAAATTATTGATTTTTCTTTTATGCCAAAAATAATTAGGATATTAAGCAAAGATCATGTTCCATGAAGATATTTTGTCAATTTCCTACTGTAAATATATTAAAACTTAATTTGTGATTAGTAATATGCATTGCAAAGAACTTCATTTGGACAACTTTAAAGGTGATTTTTTTTGCACTCTCAGATTCCAGATTTTCAAATAGTTGTATCTCGGCCAAATATTGTCCTATCCTAACAAACCATACATCAACGGAAAGCATATTTATTCAGCTTTCATGTGATGTATAAATCTCAATTTTGAAACACTGACCCTAATAACTGGTTTTGTGGTCCAGGGTCACATATCATATCATATCATATCATATCATATCATATCATATAATATAGTTTTATTTAAAAATGTATATTTGTACAACATAAATTATACATAAATATTTAATAAATAAATAAATAAATAATACAGGTCCATTAAATAATTTTAACATATACAAGAAAAATATTTTATTTTAAAATTCAGATTCAAGAATAATTATAATAAAATTAAATAAAACAATTAAAATATTACAGTATTTATTTGTTAAAGTTAGTTTATAAAAATACAGCTGTTCATTGTTAGTTGATGTTAGCTGAGGTCCATTAAATAATATTAATGAATACAGGAGTTTATTTAATAGAAATAAAAATATTATTAATAACTATATTGTTATTAACAGTTTTATCACTACTGTGACTACTACTACTACTACTACTAACAGTAATAACAAAATTCAAAAAATGAATAATAAATACTGTCTATTTCTAGAAACGAGTTCATCTACAGCAGCTGTACTGACCCGTGTGCAGTTCTGGGAGTCTGGGGGCATCTCAGAAACAATGCTGAGATTGTTGGCATTGCTGTTTGCTTCACTGACTTTGTTCACGGGCCCCCTGCCACCCGCCTTGCCGTTCATTTCCGAATCAGATCTCCTGTGAGCACACAAACAAAGCCACTGAGCCATCCCAGCTTCTGATACCGTAACAAACTTCTCATCTGCCTGCGTTCAACGCACCAAAGCAGTGAAATAATTTTCAAACCAATATACTGAGCTCAAACTGGTGAAAAACTGAGGGATTATGGGAAGGAAACACACAGGCATTCGGGGAGCAGCTATTTTTATTCCCAACTGGCACCATCGCAAGGCCGCACCCCTGAGGTTGCAGTTTAAAAACAGGCCGATGGTACACGAAGAATGTGATTGGAGTGGCGAAGAGAGAAGGAAAGAGAAAGAGTTTGTTGGTGGATGCAGGCCTGCATTCCCAGCTCAATCATATTGATCTCCTTACTGGGACGCCCAGGCCCTCTCCAACAGCCTTCGATCCACCGACCAGCAAGACAGATTAATTTACAATCCACTAGAGAAGCCCAGAGGCTAAAGCTTCCATCTTGGAAAGCTTGCTACCATCCGCAGTCGTTTAGAAGCATACGCAAGTCATTATGAGTCTCTGAAGCAAAGAAAATCACATAAACACATATGGAACAGAGCAAGATCGCACAGATCAAATGAGGACATAAAAACACACACAATCATTAGCGCAAAGTGGGAACACGCACACGACAATAACAATTACTACATTAGGACATGATACCCACACTAGAAACATCTCTGTGCTAATTATCTATTCTTTATTTAGCCATCGCTGCAAACAGCAGCTTCCTGCGTCGTATGAGGAAATTAATCAAATGAAATCCTGGAAGCACCTTGGTTTAATGGCATTGCCCTTATTAATGTGCTATTGGCTCTCGACTCAATATTATATCGATCTGGAGGAGAGTGGGATCTTGAGAGAAGTACTGTAAGTGCATTTTCTTTGTCCAGGAGGAATGTTTTAGTAAATTTATAGAGGAAATCAAGGAAATCCTGACATGTTTATCCTGCACGTTATATGACATAGTTCAAGAGTAATTAATAAAATGCTTTCAGGGTAATTTATCCTGACAGTGCTGTTTGTTTGCATTTATTTATGGTTTCGCAGGTGTATAATACTGTATAGTGGCTATTATACAAAAAGGCAGACAAAACAGGGCTGGTCTGACAGGTAACTGTCTCATTATGGGCGTTCACACTGACATTTGCAGCAACAAAGAGACGGAAGTCAGTTGATGATTTCCACCGACATGAATGACAGTGACCGCTGCGAACACCACGTTTTTAGCAGCAAGTAAACTAATTCCTTGGCCAAATAAAATTACGCTTCATGCTGAATTCTCAGCAGCCATTACTCCAGTCTTCAGAGTCACATGATCTTTCGGAAATCATTCTAATATGCTGATTTGCTGCTCAAGAAACTTTTTTTTAAATCAATGTTGAAGACAGTTGTGCTGCTTAATGTTTTTGCGGAAATTTTTCTGATGAATATAAAGCTCAAAAGGACAGTTTTTATTAGAAACAGAATTTTTCTGTAACAAATGTAAAAGTCTTTTGTGTCTTTCAGTGACTTTTGATCAATTTAATATGTCACTGCTGAATTGAACTATTCATTTATTACACTTGCAAGTTTAAAAAGAAATCACATACCCTGACTAAAATGATTACAGTTCACGAACCCTTTGGACTAAAGGCATACACTCTTAAAAATAAAGGAGGTTTTTGCAGTGATGCCATAGAAGATCCATTTTAGGTTTCTCAAAGAACCTTTCAGTCAACGGTTCTTAAAAGAACCATTTTTTCTTAGTGTGAAAAACATTTTATAATCTAAAGAACCCTTTTCCACTATAAAGAACCTTTTGTGGAATGAAAAGCTTCCATTGATATTAAAGGTTCTTCATGGAACCATCAATGCCTGTAAAGAACCTTAATTTTTAAGAGTATAATTGTAGTCAATTTTGAAGGAAGATTCTTGGTGAGCTTGTTTTCAGAAATAATTAAGCATGCATCCAAGCTGAAATGCTTTTTATGATAAGCTCTTATTCAACATGTCACAGATTTAGCAATGGGAGTATAAAGCTAGCAGCATATTTACAAATGAATAAACAACAGATCACTCACAGCAAGGGTTTCAAAGGTCCGTTCTCTTCAAGGTGTGTCTGGATCACTTGCTGGTATCCAGCTGTTCCGTTAGGGTCATTTTGACTGAGAAGAAAATAAAAGCCACTTAGGATTTCACTGACAAAAACATTTCAATAAAGCCACAACAATCTTTTTTAAAAACGGTGTCTGGTAGAATATCAAGCCAACAGCAGCTGGAGCTGATTTTCCATTTGTTTAAGATGCTCCACGACTTGTTCTAGTGGCTTCAAACCTGTTTCACAGCAGGCACATCCCTTCTTTATTAATAATTCAGCATTACAACATCAGATCCGATCAATAAATGGCCACTTTCTTTGTAAGTCCATATGAGACAACTGCTGTGGAAATTAATGGCTGTCAGTCCTCGTGAAAGAGCGTGTTAAGTGTGGACAGCTTTGCGCTCAATGGCAAAATATCAACAACAACATGTCAGAGTTCATATACACCTATTATATTGACTCTGTATTCAGAGAAAACATATCTTTTGTCCATATACAACGTCTGAAGCCTGCATGGAGTTCAACTTCCTGTCACAATTTCTCTGACCTCGGCTCGTGTGTACTCCCTGTGGATGTACACTTGTAACTCGTCTCTCGGGTGTAAATCCTACAAGTGTTTTCATTGCTGCCTGTCACTTTCCTGGCTATTGATTTTTACAAGAGGCGAGCAAGCAAATACTTTTTCTCTGTTTTCTGTGAGGGCTTGGTTAACCTGTTTTACCCAGAGATCTATGGATGCACAGACATCAAAACTAGCATTTAGAGGAGATCCAGGCCATAAGATATAATTTTAGTCATTTTACAGTTAGAGTAAAGTGAAATTTAGACTTGTTTTGCTTCAGGAAGCAGATTTTGCTTTGGACTAGTGCAGTGTTGTTAATGTGAACTAAAACTTAACTATTAAAATTGTTTTTGTTAATTGAAATAAAGCTGAAATTAAATACAATTTAAATATGAGATGAACAAAAGAAATAAAAATGAAGCTCGAAAATTATAAACGAACTAACTGAAAATAAAATAAGCTCATGCTGTACAAAAATGACTAACACTAAAACTGAAATAAAAACAAAGTTAAATAGTAATATTTAAAAACGAATTATAAAAATGACAAAAACGTAAAACTTAAACCAAAATAAAAATACACTAAAAAAAAGCTAATTCAACGTATTAAAAAGAGTTAAAAAATGAGAATGAGAGCATGTTATGCAACCTATCCATGCTGGCCTTGCACACCGACATCAATTTATATAGCAAATATTTTCTTCTTCCTTATAAA
Organism: Sinocyclocheilus grahami; assembly: GCF_001515645.1. NCBI lineage: Eukaryota > Metazoa > Chordata > Actinopteri > Cypriniformes > Cyprinidae > Sinocyclocheilus > Sinocyclocheilus grahami. The sequence goes on from NW_015505182.1 coordinate 359,565, forward strand.
AGTTTATAAGCCTATTTATTATACTACTCTAATGATGCAGAATTACAGTATATGGCTAATTGCATTTTATTATTTGCATAATTTAGCAATTATTTTTCCCTGTTGTCTTCAAGTCAAGGTAAATTTAAACAAATGAAGACAATAAATATAATGCATTTAATGTTATAACTGTGAAATATAGTGAGCTTCACATGATGATAATAATCAACTAGCTAGAGTTAAATCCATATTTAAACCAAATATGATTGCTAAGCTAAAATGACCCAATGACCTCTATAAGGCTTTTCACACTGTGTTTATCCTGGGGTTAAAACTTTTGTTCTAACTTGATTCAAAGTTCTAAATGTCTACATTTACACAACTGGGAGATTGTCCAGAACAACATTAACTACATTTCATCTGTTTTTGCAGTTGCTAGCTGCTGTTTGAGCTACATGTCTATACTGTCAAGGTGCTAGCATGTTACAGCAATTAGTTAACAACCAACAACCAATCTTAAACTAAACAAATCTTCCTGCATGAAATATTAATGTACAGTTGCATAAATGTTCACGCTCTGTTTAATTTCATTAACAGAGAAAAGGTTAAAAACCTAGCCAACAGTACTAGCAAATTTAGGAGGCGATCCTCAGTTAACCATTTCTTGGATCTCCTGTAAAGACACTAGACTTGAGGTCCTTATATTCATCTTGCTCTCTTCAGTTTATTGTTATTCCTACATACAGCAGACTCACCTCTTCGGTGTTGTTTAAGTGGGCCATAGAAGTGAGCTCAAACAACATGCCAAATTCTTGGCATCAACCACTTAAGGACAACACAAACAGAACTCAAAGTCTGTGCAGTCTCTGTATACACACAGATATGCGGCCTGATAGGTCGAGGACAAGAAGCACAAGCCAAGAATACACTCATGCCAAAGGCATCTACCTCTTGACACCAAAAAGGTACACATACATACAACAGAGCCCAGCACTCCATAAAACACTAGAGGATAAATCTAGCACAACAGCTTAGCCACCGAAATCAGGTTGAGGTGTGTGAGCGCACATGTGCATACTCCGATGTGGTCTTGCAACTGATCGCACGCGCTCGTGTGTAACCTATAAACCTACATAGAAGCACACAACATTTATCCGCTCATAAACATCGCTAATATGACCACTAATCAATGCTGGAGTCTTTAGCGAGCAAGAAATTATTTAACAGCATCGGAAAAGAGCATATAAAGGCGTCCTCACTGGAATCCAGGAAGGACACACGAGGCAACACAAACTTCACACGAATAAACCTCAATATCTCATTAAGACAGTCCACGAGAAAGCTGGCACTGCATTGCAGTCCTGCCTGACCTCCAGCTCAGAGTTTCCTTTCACACCGCTGTCTGACTCGCTCCCAACAGCCCGCCTTACCTACCTCACTCGCCGGTCCGCGCGGAACTTTAGCATTTTCCCCCGGATCAATCATATAAGTCAGTGGGATGAGGCCAGGTTGAGAGAAGAGCAGGTTTGTGACGCCGACAGCAGCAGGAGCTATAGGGTGTTGGATACAATAATTGCTGTCCTCTTTTCTCTCCTTGAGCATGTGTGCTGTTGCCAGCCAGCTTCACACACTCTCTCTCTTTCTCCCTCACTGGCTCAACCTCTATATCTCATTCTGGCTCTCTTGCCTTCTAGATCTGCTCGGCTCAGCTTATTTGGTTACTGGTTTCGTCCGACTCTCTCTCTCTCTCTCTTCCTCACACACGTGGGGCCTCCTATCACAAATCAGATTGAGATGTAGATGCTACCCCCCCCAAAGCCCAACCGAGGAGGAGTCATGACCAGAACTCCTCTGGGACGTCCATGACAGCTTTGGCTGTGGTGATGGGGAGTGGCTGAGGCAAAAAAACAAAAGACGTTACCCACTCAGGTATACGGTTTTGCATCTGCACCAGCCCCTTGTCAAACCTTACCCAGAGACGCACACATCATGCCCACACAGAAATAATTAGATCTGTATCTCACACAGAGACAAGCTCAGCATTAAAAGCACTAAGTCAGAGTCAGGCGTATTAAAATGTCACTTTGTCATATATATTCATGTCAGATCGACTTTAATTATGTCTATGGACATATATCCGGCCATTTTCCTCCACTCTAATGACACAGTCGTTTATCTTTGAGTAAGGGGTAAGTGCAGAAAAACTATTTAATTGGAAATAAGGCAAGTAGCACTATAATGTGAGAGACCCATAACCCCAAGCACTGAACTTTGGCTTGTAACTTGTCACAAATGATACTTTACACTCTCAATTCCAAAATAAAAACAAAACAAAACAAAAAAATCCTGTAGATTTACAGTGAGGGTGGGACTTGTGTCATATCATGTAGAGACCAGAATAATTCCACCTATTTTAACTTACCCTAGTAAGCAATCACCTAGCAACCATATAAAACACCCCAGAAGCCACCTATTAACCACCTAGCAGCCCCCAAGAACATCCTAGCAACCCCCTGGAAACCTACCAATCACCCAAAGCACGCTATCTGCTAGCTAGCAACCCCCAAGAACACTCTGGCAACCCCTTGCAGTCACTCAGAACCCACTAAGAACACCCTAACAACCACTCAGAACACAATCTGACTCTGACACAATCAATCACCAGAATACCTTAACAACCACCAGCAACCCCCATTTGAACACCCTAGCAACCACCAGGAGACCCTAGACATCACCCAGAACACCAACCATATATCAACCACGTAGCAACCCCATCACATTCCCATGGATAACCTGACAACCACTAAGAACACCCTAGTGACCACTTTGCACCCTGGCAACCTTCCAAAACATCCTACCAGGCATCTAGCAACTACCCATCACCCATCACACTAGCAACCACTTTCCACCCAAGCAACCACCTAAAACATCCTAGCAGGCATCTAGCTACTATTCATCACCCTAGCAACCACCTAGAACAACCTAGAAACCACTTTGCGCCCTAGCTACTATCCAAAGCAGTTCCTAGCAGGCATCTAGGTACTATCCCTCACCCTAGCAAACACTCAGAACCCCCATCAACCATTAATCAACTACTTAGCAACCCCATCACATTCCCCTGGATCCCCTAGCAACCACTAAGAACACCCTATTGACCACTTTACACGGTGGTGGTCAATAGGGTGCCACAGCACTGTGGCAGTCAGTTTTATAAAGTCAAGCACCACTTGAATAGTTATGTTATGTTATAGTATTGAAGTTAACTGTTTCTGTGCAGAGTGATTAGCTGAGATAAACAGAGGCCTTAGTGACTGTGAAAAGATTATTATTTAATATATCACCCACAGTGTACATCAAATGTGAACTAGATCAATAAGAAATTAGTGGTATCTGCTGAGGTAAGTCTTACGCTTTGCCTCAGCGAGGTGTTTCAGAGCTGTCAAATACTCTGAAAACACACGGCAGTCATCCCAGTTCTTCTATCCGTGGTCCTCAGTTATAAATGGTCTCACTAGATGGTCTCCGTAATGTGTCCCCCACTGTGGAGGGATATGACAGCGACACATACAAATAGTAGGCAGCAGATTACCTGCCCCTCTTAGGAGATTACCTACATATTGATACCCCCTCCTCATGCAGGATTTCAAACCTTCAAATTCATCTCTTGAATATTTCAATTGAACTCTTGAATATCTGAACTAACCCTATAGACCTCACAGTAATCATTTGTATTCCTGCTAATCCGTATTGTGTTGTGAAAGACGCCATCATTCGTTCCTCAGCCATTATCCCTTCGTAAACCTTGAAGAGCATGCATTCATTCAACAGTAAGACAAAGAGCTGGTATATAATGTACCATATAAGCCTGTAATTTGGTTTTTGCTTTACAGAACGACACGTGGCATGCCGAGTCTAAACAGCACTTCCATTTGCTAACAATTTGCCTGCTGTGTTTGTGCTGTTAAAAAATGTCCTTCTATGCTGCGCTTAGTATCAAGAGCTGCACACTCAAATTAAAAGTGTCCTTGCGGTGAAGGAGTGAAGGTCAGCCAGAGAGCCAGTTTGTCATCTGTGCTTGCGGGACTCAAATTATTTGTATGAGCGCTGTCTCCATGAAGAGCACTCAGAGATCATCTGGGAACACCACAGACACTATGCGGTTTATGTTTTGTGCAGGGGTGGAGTTTACGGTGATTACGGTTATGAATTATAATGTCTACTCGTTTAAACTGGCAAGATGGAAATCTAACTGTCATTTTTGTGAATTATGAGTCATAAAATAATCTTCGCTGTCAAAACTAGAATTTGCAAATGGAAAGGAAGGCAATACTGTGGGGTGAGATCCATTTTAAAATATAGGTTTTAAAATTGAGTTAAATGGTCGGCGCCGATGGCCTCGTGGGCAGCGCGCCGACATGTAGTGCACTTCGGACGTCCCGAGTTCGAGTCCCGGCTCGTGGACCTTTCCCGATCCCACCCCCCTCTCTCTCTCACCCACTTCACTTCCTGTCGACCTACTGTCCTATCAAACAAAAGGCATAAAACGCCAAAAATATAAAAAAATTGGAGTTAAATGAAGAATCATTAAAATATGGAAACATTCTTTAAAAAATTGTCAATATCACACTCCAAAAGAGTATAATATTATTTGAAAATACTCGAAAAAAATACTGGATTTAAAATGAAAAAAGATAAAAAAAAATTAAAAGAAATACAGTTAAAATACAGAATTAAAAAAATTTAATAGTAACATTATTTGAAATGTAACATTTACAATTAAAGTGAAAAAATGGTTTTCTAAAATACATTTTTTTAAATAAATACTTACAAATATTTAAATATTTATTTAAAATAAATATATTTTAAACAAAAATACACAAAATATGGGATTTCAATTTTGATTTAAGGTTTAAAATGTAAAAAAATATTTACATTTAAAAATGTTTTCTTATTTTACTGTATTATTATTATTATTATTATTATTTATTTATTTATTTAATTATATTCAATTTTCCATACTATTGCTTGGTCACAAATCAAATTTGAGACATTGACTATGTAAACTCTTTTGACAGTCTTATTTTTTTGCTTCTATTGAAGCACAAGATGCTCTTTGGAACATCTTAAATCATGCAGGTTTTACACAAAAGTTTATGCAGCTCACATTCTGCTGTCATTAAAGCAAAAAAAAAAAGTTACTTAAAAGAAAACCCTAAAATGAACATACACTTTAAATTAATCATTTCTTTAAGAAATTTTCACTAAAATTGTCAGGCTGATAATAAAATTTGTAATGAAATTCATTGCATTAAAAGATAAAAATGCAACACAGAGTGAAGTCAGACATTCAGACCTCACTGTATTTCAACTGTGTATGTCAGATTTAAGCATTTATTCCAGATTTGTGCGCTTAAGACATTTAAAACACACCCAAGTCTGACAAGTTAACCCTGAACATCACTGCTGGTATTTCATGATGTCAGATCTACAGTGCTCCTGTAAAAGGACCCAGCGTGTTCTGGCTGCTGGTGTTCAGCACACTGACAGGTTTTCAGGTTTCAGCTGAGAGTCAAATCCAGCATTAGACCTGACAGTCTCTCGCTCCCCTGCCATAGAGAGAGAAACGAGAGGCATGGCTTAAGCTTCTCATCTCCCTGTCATAGCATCAGACTGGTCTGAAAAAGCATATTCATAGCAAAAAGGGAGAGCAGTGAACTTCCTAGAATCACATTGGCTCAATGACCTTCATTAAACCATAAAGGGAGGAGCAATTATGCATCTGTGATGTCATTCTCCAGCACGTTGTTAAAAAGATGCTAATTAGATGGAGGACTATAATGAATGGGACGTGTGTGTATGTGCCTGTACATATAAAAGATATGCATGCGTGTGTTTTCATTCCCTCTGTCATTGCTATGAGATGATGCAATCGTAAGCCCCTCCTCTGACCTCAGTACAGCCAAGATGGTGGCGGCGAGCAACATCACAAATGCCACATCACAGCGACCACATCCTCACCGCAAGCATGCTTGCCAGAGGATGAGTGGGAAGAAAGGTGAGAGGGGGTTGGAGGGATGATGGGAGGGAAGGAGGGAGGGATGTGGGATGCATAATTAGACTTGAGCGCTGCCTCCAATGAGCTTGCAGTGGCAGAATCGCACAGCGAACCACAAAGCGATACGCTGAAACTTGATCGTTGGCCCCCTAATGTTTGTCCATAGACATAGAATATGTACATATACACAAACAGGTGACTTCATAGACAAAATTAATTATAATAATGATATGGCATTGCTTTAAGTCACTCATGGTCATTTTAAACCGTATTTGTTTTCTTGGAGATGTTAAAAAGAGAAACTTGGTGTTTGAGCTGCTTTCCTAGCAACCGCAATCCTGAGATCACACATGCATGTTCACACTCACATGCAATGACTCATCCAGCATTAAGAACGTCAGAGCCATTAATAGACGTATATACACACAGAGAAAAATACACCATCTTTGATATATGCATGATGACAGAACATTTTTCACATGATGAACTAAGGTTGGATAAAGTGCAAAAATACATTATATACATTATACATTATTTAACTTTGTAAATGTTTTTATTTTAATTCTTATTTTTAAGTAGCAATTGACATTTCAAGATATTTTAAGCAAAACATTACATAAACAAAAATTCTAGAGAATATGTTGAGAATTAAAATAATTTTCTAAACCCATTGGCATTTTTTCTTGTTATAAACATGCACTAACGATCAAAAGCTTGGGGTTGTTAAGATTTTTAATTTTTTTTGAAAGCTTAACAAGTTTATTTGCATAAAATATTGTAAAAACATGAATAGTGTGAAATATATTGTATTAAAATTCATTTAAATGTATAAGTTGTCATAATAAAACCAGTATTCAGTGTAACATGATCCTTCAGAAATAATTCTAATATGCTGATTTGCTGCTCAGGAAGCATTTCTTATCATTATCAATATTAAAAACAGTTCAGCATTGCTGATTAATATTTTATGGAATCTGCAATGTGTTTTTTCAGGATTCTTTGATTAATTATTTTAAACCAAAATTATTTGTAACCTCATAAAATGTCTGTACTGCCACATTTGATCCATTTAATAAATGCTTGTTGAATAAAATTATTAATTAACTTTTTTTTTTTTTCTTTTTACAGATATCGTAGTACGGTGACCCAGTAGTGCACACAAGAAAATCTCCAAAATCTCCACAACACAAAGGAAACAAGTCACAACACAAAGGAAACAAGCCACAACACAACAAAGCACAATCCAACTGAAACGCTGCAACACAACGAAATTAGCACAACATAATGGAAATAAGTCGCAACACAACGGAACAAGCTGCAACACAACAAAATTAGCACAACACAATGGAAACAAGCCGCAACATAGCACAATTAGCACAACACAATGAAATTAGTCCTATGCATTGTGTTGTGGCACTTTTGTTGTGTTGTGGAGATTTTGTTGTGTTGTGCGCTACTGGGTCATCGGTGTGTACTTTACATTGAATGAAATTAAGTGAGGATAATGATTAAAATAGGGCTGCACGATAAATCGCATGCGATATTTAAAGAATATCTTGTCAGAAAGCCGGTTCTGTAATCAGAGGTAAATCTCCATCACGTGCGTGCTTTCACATTGAGCAGCATTAACTACACAGAGCCGTTGTTCACTGACGAGCTGCGCAAAACCACGTTTATATTCGCGCAATTTTTTGCGCAGCTCCTAGTTTAAAACAAGAAAACCAATAAGGAAAACATTTTTTATTCAAAACAGCTCTTATATAAGTTGAAAGGAACACGTTTTCTTTCAAGGTTGGGATGTTAAAGCTTGGGGCTTTAGGTAAAAAAAAAAAAAAGGACGGGAAACTTAAGCAACTTTGTTCTAAGAGAGTTTCAATATTTCTAAAGGAAAACACAACAAATACTGTATTTTATAGCGAAAAAAACGTGTGGTTGGCCCAAGAGCAGCTTATAAAATTGCTGTCCTCAGGGGAGGCATCATAGCACAACACAATGGAAACAAGCCGCAACATAGCACAATTAGCACAACACAATGAAATTAGTCCTATGCATTGTGTTGTGGCACTTTTGTTGTGTTGTGGAGATTTTGTTGTGTTGTGCGCTACTGGGTCATCGGTGTGTACTTTACATTGAATGAAATTAAGTGAGGATAATGATTAAAATAGGGCTGCACGATAAATCGCATGCGATATTTAAAGAATATCTTGTCAGAAAGCCGGTTCTGTAATCAGAGGTAAATCTCCATCACGTGCGTGCTTTCACATTGAGCAGCATTAACTACACAGAGCCGTTGTTCACTGACGAGCTGCGCAAAACCACGTTTATATTCGCGCAATTTTTTGCGCAGCTCCTAGTTTAAAACAAGAAAACCAATAAGGAAAACATTTTTTATTCAAAACAGCTCTTATATAAGTTGAAAGGAACACGTTTTCTTTCAAGGTTGGGATGTTAAAGCTTGGGGCTTTAGGTAAAAAAAAAAAAAAGGACGGGAAACTTAAGCAACTTTGTTCTAAGAGAGTTTCAATATTTCTAAAGGAAAACACAACAAATACTGTATTTTATAGCGAAAAAAACGTGTGGTTGGCCCAAGAGCAGCTTATAAAATTGCTGTCCTCAGGGGAGGCATCATAGGAACTGATACAGGGAGTTTCCCCACTACTTCCCTTTATGTTCTTCAAAGCTAATGTTACATTTTCGAACTGCCAAGAGCTGCCTAGGGCTCCCCGTCTTCACCAAGTGTGATCTCATAGCACAGAGAAAGAGGAGAGAGCAAGAGAGAGGAAAGCAGCAGTAATAAAATAAAAGAGCAGAGGTGGGGAAATTTACCTGTGTCTAATTAATGATGGAGTCTGCGGTGAGAATTTATTGTTAAGACTCACCCAAATGGATCAATGCACACTGGTGGAAAAGGGGTGCTGACAAAGCTTTCTCTCAGGACTATCCTATTGAGTATTGTGCTCAGTGTGGCATGAGACCGTCCATTAAAATGCTTTTCCCCTAATGTAACAGCATTTAATACCTGACGTTAAAGGAACAGTTCACCCAAACAGGAAAATCAGTTATCATTTACTCACCCTCATATCATGACAAACTCACATGCAATTTGTTTTATGTGGAAAACGAAAGCAAAACATTTTGAATTATCTTTATGGAACTCTTTCCAAAATGACCATGACTCCAAAAAAAAAAAAAAAAGACAAAGCATATATGTGACCCTGGACCACAAAACCAGTCTTAAGTAGCACGGGTATATTTGTAGCAATAGCCAACAATACACTGTATGCGTCAAAATTATTGCATTTTCTTTTATGCCAAAAATTGTTAGGCTATTAAGTAAAGATCATATTCCATGAAGATATTTTGTAAATTTCCTACCGTAAATATATCAAAACTTAATTTTTGATTATTAATATGCATTTCTAAGAACTTCGTTTGGACAAGGTGTTTTTCTCAATATTTTGATGTTTTGGACCCTCAGATTCCAGATTTTCAAATAGTTGCATCTCGGCCAAATATTGTCCTATCCTAACAAACCATACATCAATGGAAAGCCTTGATGATGTATCTTAAATCTCAGTTTCAAAAAATGTACCCTTATGTCTGGTTTTGTGGTTCAGGGTCACATATTATATATAGATTATATCCAGTGGTGTAATGTAACCAAGTAATAATACTTCGTTACAGTACTTAAGTATTTTTTGGGAGTATCTGTACTTTACTTGAGTTTTTATATTTCAGCCAACTTTTACTTTTACTCCACTACATTTCCTAATTAAAATGTATACTTTTACTCCGATACATTTCCCTGAAGCATATTTGTTACTTACTACAAAATAGTCAGAAGTCAGAAGAACAAGGACTGCAGGAAAGCAGGTTTGACGAATCAGTGGTCTGGCGTCTGCAAGTTAGACTCATGCTCATGTGCAAACAAGTGCGCGTACAACCGCGGATGATTCATTTTCCACTCAAGTCGAGTGTGGGGTGTGCGATACAGCATCGTCTGTGATAATATGGTAAGTGTTGTTGTAATGATGTGCGATCTGACATTATCAAGT